>NC_065593.1:53308973-53620233 GCF_024542745.1 Macaca thibetana thibetana | reverse complement strand
CACAGAATGAACAGTACAGTCTAGTTGTACAGAAGTTTGGTATGAGGATGGCCACGGGTGGGGATATGAGGAAAGATTTAGGTCAACAGGGAGAAGCCAGGAGGATTTTCTGGCCATGGCGCAAATTCCTTAGGGCAGAATGTACTGGGCATATTTAGGTAAGAAACAGATCAGCATCACTGGCGGGAAGAATTCCTGAAAAGGAGGTGGGAGATAAGAGAAAAAGAAGGCTGAGGCTATGTTGCTGAAGTTCCTGAAAACCTAGCTTACTTCTCTGTGCCAGATCTAAGTTCAATCACCTTTCGGGTCTCCATCAGCTGATCCCACAGAAACCTCAATATATCCCAGAGTGAAGTCATCCTCCCATGTCCTCCCCTGAGTTCCCCATCCTAGTTAAAGGTGTTTTCGAGACCTCCCTCTCCTTTCCTCCATACACCCCAATCAGTAACAAAAACCTACTGCTTTTGGCCAAGCCCAGTGGCTCATGCCGGTAATCCCAGCATTTGGGAGGCTGAGGCAGGTGGCTTTCCTAAGGTCAGAAGTTCGAGACCAGCCTGGCCAACATGGTGAAACCCTGTCTCTACTAAAAATATAAAACAAAAATTAGCTGAGCAAGGTGGCATGTGCCCGTAATCCCAGCTATTAGGGAGGCTGAGGCATGAGAATCGCTTGAACCCGGGAGGCAGAAGTTGCAGTGTGCTGAGATCACACCACTGCACTCCAGCCTGAGTGACAGAGCAAAACGCTAAAAAACAAAACAAAACAAAAAAACCTACTGCTTCTAAGTTATTCTCCAGACCACACTCCAGCATGATCTACTAAATATATAAGTCTGGTGAATGATTCCCCTTGAGGATTCCTCATGGCTTACAGGCGAAACTTTCAACACCTACTTGCTTTGTCCTGTATGATCCAGCCTGCTCACCTCCAGCTATTCTGCCACCCAATCCTCTGTTTCAGCTTGATCCAGGCTTCTGAAGCTTCCGGTTGGGGATATCCAATGCTTTCTTGGCCTACCTTTACCTGGTTCATCTCCCACTACAAGAAGTTTTTCTTTTTCTTCTTTTTTGTTTTGTTTTGTTTTGAGACAGCATCTCGCTCTGTCGCCCAGGCTGGAGTGCAGTGGTGCAATCTCAGCTCACTGCAACCTCCGCCTCCCAGGTTCAAGTGATTCTCCTGCCTCAGCCTCCTGAGTAGCTGGGATTACAGGAGCATGCCACCACACTCAGCTAATTTTTGCATTTTTGCAGGCTGGTCTTGAGCTCCTGGCCTCCCAAAGTGCTGGAATTACAGGCCTGGGCCACCCCGCCCAATCCAAGAAGCCTTTCTTGACCAACTCTCTTACATTATTTGATGTCTCCTTCTGGCTACCTCTGTTCTCTCTCTGCTGTTTTCGTCACACTCTTTTGAAATTATTATGCTACCTGTCTATCCCACAAGACAGTGAACTTCTTGAAGAAGCACAACTGTCTTATATCATCTTTTGTCCCAGCACCTGGAGCACCGTAAGAATAACAGCTAAGATTTACCAAGCACTTACACAGAGCTAAGAGTTTCACATGCACTGACTTGTTAATCACTACAGCAACGCAATGAGATATGACTATCATTATGCCCACTGACAACAGAGGAAACTGAGGCAGAGGAAACTCATTTGCTAGATCCAACGATTTAAATTCAAATCAGACGCCTGATCTTAACTACTCTGGAATATCGCCTCAATAAATGTTTGCTGTTTCTCAGGAGAAATCGGTGAGAATAAAATATTTGCGGAAAACTAAAAACCAAAGATGGCTCCAAGTATGTGATTTCAGACTATCCTCCTTTTTAATCTTATCTCTTGAGGGGAGAAGGCTGTCACACAACCGTTCCAGGACACCAGACACAGAGTAACCGAGATGAAAGCGCCAATCCAGCCATCCACCGCGGCTGGGAAAAGGCCCGCTCCTTCCTAAAGAGGGACTGAGAGCGTGAGCATAGGGACACTCTGCACCCAGGAGAAAAGCACTGGGTCGGGGGAAGGATCTGGCCAGTGCCAGGCAGGCTGTCTTGAGGGGTGGGGGGTCCAGCGTGGGTTCCGGAAGCAGGAAAGGCAAGCAGGTGTGGGATCTAAATTAGGATGAGGGGTGGGGAGGGCGCTCCGCGCAGAAGGGCGCAGCTTGGCCTCCGACCTCAGCAGCGGACCCTCATCTCGGCCGCTTGTTGGTCCGCAGGCCTGGCGTGGGCTGAGACCCGCCCAGAAACCAGGAGAACTGAGGCGCGGGCGAGCCCCTTCGATTCTACGGGCTTTCCGCTCCGAGGTCCTAACTGCGCCCCACTTCAAGTCTGGCCTCTTCACAGAAGTGGCTGCACGCCTCGGGGTAAAGGGGGGAGCGGAGGGGGGGGGGAGAGAGCGGGGAGCCCCGAGGGAAGGGCGGGGAAGCCTGGGCCGGAAGGCGTCCCAGGATCGGCTGGGAGCCGGCGCTCTCTTTCGACGCCACCCGCTGCCCCCGCCCCCGAGCCGGCCGGGACGGCACAAGTCTCCGCCCCCAGCGCACCGCGCACCTCACCTTGAACGCCGCCCCACCCACCCCCATCTTATTGGGCCTCCCGGGCCGAGGCCTCTCGGCGATTGGTCGGGGAGGTCCGCGAAGGCCCCGCCCATCTCCCCGCCCCCGTCCCCGTCCGCCGGTACTTTGGACGGCGGCGTGGCGCCCCTCCTCCCCTCCCGGTCCCCGCCCCCTGGAGCAAATGCTGCCGAGCTGCGGCCGCGGGGCAGATGCACGCGCTCGGGCCCTTCTAGCAGGCGCGAGCAGTCGCTGGGCGCGCGAAAGCGAAAGAAGGAAGAGGAAGGGAGGGGGAGGGCGGGGTGTTGGGGAGGGGCGGGAGGAGGAAGAGGAGGAGGTTGGAGCGCGCTCGCGCTTGGCCTCGCGCCCGCGCGGAGGGAGGGGGAGAGGGGTGCGCGCGCGCACGTTCGCGTTCTCGCTCGCTCCATCCATCCATCCTCCGGTCGCGGCACACGCGCGCGCGCTCCGGGCTCGCGCCGCACCCCCCGCCCGGGAGAGGCGGGCTGGAGTGGGGGGCGGGGGGAGGGGCGCGCGGACGGCGCGCGGACTGCGCGCGGGCGGGGTGAGGTGAGGAGGAGGAGGCGGCGACGGGACAAGAAGGGAGGGGAAGGGGCCATGGCCGCCCGGTGAGGCGGCGAGGCGGGGGGGCGGCCCGACCCCCCGGCCCCGGGCCCTGGGCCCCGGGGAGAGGCGAGGACGGACCGACGGACATGGGGCTCCGGAGCAGCCGCCGCCGCCGCCGCCGCCGGAGGACGCGGCCCTGAGAGGCCGCCGGGCCCCGGCGCGGCCCCCCGGGCGGGGTGAGTACGGGACGGAGACGGGGACGGGGGAGGGGCCTGCGGGGGGCGGGGGGCGGGGCCCGAGGCGGGGCTTGGGCCCCCTCCCCCCAGGTCTGGGTCAGCGCCCCTTCCCCTCCCCCCGGGCCGACGCGGAAACGCCCGGCTTCCCCCAGCCTCCCGGCCGGGCCGGGGCCCCCAGCTCTCCCCCGTCTGGGTCCCCCTTGGGCGGGGCAGGGCCGGCCGGGGAGGGGGCGCGGGGCCTTTGTTAGGGAGCCAGGCCCCAGCCCCCGGGACAATAGAGACACCCTCCCGGACTCCTCTCCCCGGCCGGCCGGGGCTGCTGGCGGGCGGGGAAGGAGAGGGGCCGGGACGCGTCCCACTCTGTCCACTCTCTGGGGGTCGGTCTGTCCCGGCCCGGTGCCGGCCCCGGCGGCTCGGCTCTCCTCCCCCCAGTCGGTATGATGCAGCAGCAGTGCCGCAGGGACGGGGGAAGAGCCGAGGCCCGGCCTCCTACCCTTCCCAGTGCCCCCGGCTCATTCGTCAGTCCCCACCCCACTCTAGGCCGGCGGCTCCTGAAACTCGTACCCACCGTTCCGAGGGGCCCTGGGCTGTGGGTGCTGTGTCTGAATCCTTGGGTGGGGGTTCCTGGACTTTGGGGCTCTTGGAGAGACTTCCGGGCTGGTCCTGAGGGAGGGCGGGTGGTTATTTAAAGGAAGAACAGGTAAGGGGAGTGCCCGCTCCTGGCGTGCCACCCCACCGGGCACCCCCCCCCCCCCCGCCCCGCCGCTCCTGCTCATGGTGGCTAGAAATGTCCCTTAGCTCTAGGCTCCTGTGAGCTCTGCTTCCCTCGTGGAGTGGCAGGCTGATTTCAAGGGAAGGCAGAGTGGGGTGAAGGTTGTAGGGTCCTAGGGCCATTTCTACTTCTGGTAGCAGTACCCCCCCAAGTGGACATCCTGGCTGAAAGCAGAGGTGACTCTGAGGAGAGTCTTTAGGGAAGGCGGGGGGGTGTATTTAGGAGTCTGTGCAGTTCTTTGCCACACCCTGTGGGTTTGCTTTGAGGCCTTGGAGTTCCTTCTCCTCCCCCTGCTGCATTGCACCATGGGTATCAAAGAGGGGTTTGAGTTTTGGGGACCTAGGGTGAGCTGCTGCCTCCTATAGACCCAGACTCTGATTGGCAGTGGAGTCCAGGGCCTGAGCTCAGGCCTGGGAAAGACTAGGCCCCCTTTAGGTTTCAGGCCCTGAAGGACCATCCAGACTTAGTGAGCCTGGGCCTTGGGGAGGGAGAGACCCTGATGCCAGGACTGAGCTCTGGGCAGCGAGGTGGGAGGGAAGGTGGCCGCCTTCAGAGGTGCCTTGGACTCACAACAACACCCCCACCCCCGTGTGTGCAGCCGTGTTGCCGCCCGCTGTGCTATGAGCAGTCAGAGCGCCGTCTCCACAAGAGTTTACAAATGAAAATGGAGGAAATGTCTTTGTCTGGCCTGGATAACAGCAAACTAGAGGTGAGGGCTCCCCCACGTGTGCCTCCAGTTCTTTCTCTTGATGTCTCCACGTCGCTATATCTGGCATCCACACCAAAGAGGAATTTGGGTAGTCAGCCTTGTTCCTTAAAGGGAATAGCCAGCTGAAAAGGCCAAGTATCCAGGAAGAAGAAAGAACACGAAGTCAAGATGGGGAAAATGGCAAAGAAAGCGTGATTTTTGGCTGGGGCCAGTTGGCAGCAGATTTGGTTGGTGAGAGTCCAGGGGGCTGTGACTCTTGTGACCGTAGATGTTCTCCCCTGGGGCCCAGGCCATCGCTCAGGAGATATATGCGGACCTGGTCGAGGATTCTTGTTTGGGATTCTGCTTTGAGGTACACCGGGCTGTCAAGTGTGGCTACTTCTTCCTGGACGACACGGACCCTGATAGTATGAAGGATTTTGGTGAGCTTCAGGGTGAAGGAGCAGCAGTCCAGCCCTTCCCTGGGACTGTTTGGAGTTTCCTTCTCTGGAAACTGTGCTAGATGTAGCATCTGGAGCTCCTGTGAGCCGGGGGAGGGATTGAAGAGGCCGTGGGACCCCAGGTGGGAACAAGAGGAGAGGGTCCCCTGCCCACCCTGATCGCCAGCCTCTCCTGTCCCCAGAGATCGTGGACCAGCCGGGGTTGGACATCTTTGGACAGGTTTTCAACCAGTGGAAGAGCAAGGAGTGTGTTTGCCCCAATTGCAGTCGCAGCATTGCCGCCTCCCGCTTTGCTCCCCATCTGGAGAAGTGCCTGGGAATGGGTCGGAACAGCAGCCGAATCGCCAACCGCCGGTGAGAGAACCAGAGCTGCCCATTCTCTGCAGCCTGTGCCATGGTGTAGTACCCCGGGGGCATTAGGAGGGTACAGAGAGTGGGTTTTACTTGGCCCCAGATACCCCACGTGCCTCTGAAGTTGGGGGCAGAGTGGGGTGACCCCCTTGACCCTTTCTCTTCCCTCCCTTTGGCAGGATTGCCAATAGCAACAATATGAATAAGTCTGAGAGTGACCAAGAGGATAATGATGACATCAATGACAACGACTGGTCTTATGGCTCAGAAAAGAAAGGTGCTTGGGGATCTGGGGAAACTTGGGGAGCATTGGGATGAGGTGGGAAGCAGAAATAGGGTATAAAGTGGTCACAGGTTGTTGTCTTGAATGATGAAGAGAGAGTATAGTTGTGCGGTTTCCTTTTTCTTTTTTTTTTTTTGAGACGGAATCTCGCTCTGTTGCCCAGGATGGGGTGCAGTGGCGCAATCTTGGCTCACTGCAACCTCCGTCTCCCGGGTTCAAGTGATTCCCCTGTCTCAGCCTCCTGAGTAGCCAGGATTACAGGTGTGCGCTACCACGGCAAGCTAATTTTTTTGTTTTTAGTAGAGATGGGGTTACACCATATTGGCCAGGATGGTCTTAATCTCCTGACTTCATGATCCGCCCGCCCGGGCCTCCCAAAGTGCTGGGATTATAGGCGTGAGCCACTGCGCCCAGCCTATTGTACGGTTTTCTTGAGATGCTTTTAGATTGAGAACTTAACGGAAACCCTGCTCTTTATGCTTTTGTTCCCCCTTAGCCAAGAAGAGGAAATCAGACAAGGTGAGAGCCGGGGCAAGCATTGGGGAATTAATGGGCAAAGGACAGATACCCTCCCCTTTGGGCAGGGAGTCCTCAAGTGTCTTGACTCAAGGCTGAGGTCACTGGGGGCTTGAGGGTGTCTGTGGTGGGCGGGTGGGGTGTGGCAATGGAGGGCGGGGGAGGGCACATGGGTAGACAGGCCTCCTACTGGGGAGGAAGAGTAGGAATTTGAGGATGCTGCTTTGTCAAATCTTTTTTCCTTCCCTGGGTTCTCGGCTCCCCCTTATCGTTACCCTTTCCCCAAAGCTATGGTATCTCCCATTCCAGAACCCCAATTCCCCTCGAAGATCCAAGTCTTTAAAACACAAAAATGGTAAGTGGGGCCGGAGCAATGGGAATACTTCTAGCTACGTCTTCTGGGACTCATTGCCGGGGGGTGGAGGTGGGGCCCGGGGATAGGGGAATTGAGGGAGGGCCTGTGATCCTTCTGTCACCCCCACTTCCTCTCTGGTTATTTTCAGGGTTCTCTGTCTGTACCTCTGCATCAAACACCCTTCCCCTTCTTTTTTCTTCTTCAGGGGAACTTAGCAATTCGGATCCTTTTAAGGTGAGTATGGGCCGCCCCTCGCGCTTGCTCTCATTGTCCTGGTTGTGAGGTGGTAGGGATTTGGACAAGTAGGGATCAGAATGCTGACAGCCAGAGGCACTGATGAGCTATTTGGATCTTATATATTTATGTTCTTTCTGAGTCCCGCCCCTTATCCATAGGCAGGTGGGATGAGAGAAATCACTTGGAAAACGGCAGGGTTGTCCTAAAGCCTCTCGCTTAGAAAGGCACCAGAGGGACTGATTCTCGCTTCCCCCCGGCCCCGTCTCTTCTCTGCCCTATCTCTAACCTGTACCTCTGGTTCTCCTGCAGTATAACAATTCAACTGGGATCAGCTATGAGACCCTGGGGCCAGAGGAGCTTCGCAGCCTGCTCACCACGGTGAGGGGGACCGGCAAGGGAGAAGGCCCTTGGGAGTGGGCTGGAGCCATAGGCAGTGGTCAAGGCCGGGGAGGAAGCTGGTGACATAGCAGTCAGGGCCATATTGTTCTCTCTTTCTGGAATTAGGTTTCCTGGCCCATAGTGTCCTGGGACTGTCTGCTCTGGACACCTTGGGGCCATCTCTGCTTGTGCTTTCTAGCATTTATGCAGAAGGGAACATCTAGCATCTAGAGTAGGTTCCCTCCATCCCTCCTTTCAGCTTATATTCCTCTTCCAGCAATGTGGGGTGATTTCTGAACACACCAAGAAGATGTGCACAAGGTGAGCACAGAACCTAGAAAGGGGGCCAGGGGCCTCCTGCACACTCACCATGGGCATGGGTCGGACTTGAGCAATGGGGCTTCTGCCCTTCCCCTTCCCTCCTCTAATGATCAGGCCTTCGGCCACAGTCTGGGGACGAATCTGCACTCATCCCTTCCCTGTCTGTGCCTGTGGCTCCTGCCTTGCCGAGAGGAGGGGCTTTACCTGAGTTCCTCAGACCCCTCCCTGCCTTGCCTCACCACCAGGTCCCTACGCTGCCCACAGCACACAGATGAGCAGAGGCGAACCGTGCGGATTTATTTCCTCGGGCCCTCGGCGTAAGTGGCCCTACAGGAGGGATGGGGGGTTATGACCAGTTAGGGCGATGATCGCTATCTCTAAAGCCCTTCTTTGGCTCATCCCCTTTCTAGCGTCCTTCCAGAGGTCGAGAGCTCCCTGGATAATGACAGCTTTGACATGACTGACAGCCAGGCCCTGATCAGCCGGCTTCAGTGGGATGGCTCCTCTGACCTTTCACCCTCTGATTCAGGCTCCTCCAAGACGAGTGAAAATCAGGGATGGGGTCTAGGTACGTGATACAGTTGGGCCCCAGGGGCTGTGCCCGAAGCCGTGGGAGTGCCACCTCTCCTGCCACAACCCTACTCTCATCCTTTGTGTCTCTTTCTCTACAGGTACCAACAGCTCTGAGTCACGGAAAACCAAGAAAAAGAAATCCCATCTGAGCCTGGTAGGGACTGCCTCCGGCCTAGGTTCCAACAAGAAGAAGAAGCCAAAGCCACCGGCACCCCCGACGCCCAGCATCTATGATGACATCAACTGACTTGGGTGCAAGGGATAGCCTTTGGCTGAGCAGAGCCCTCTCTCCTGACCCCCACCCAGGTGGCATAGCCTGGCAAATGGACGGCTGCTGGGGGTTGGGGCTTGGGAAGCTTGGTGGGCCAGGCAGGCAGAGGATCCGATTATGCGCCCCTGGGGGGTGTCAAAGTCCTCTGCAATGGAGCACGACTCCTCAGCGTGCAGGACTCAGACCTGGACATATTATGCCTTGGACATAAGTTTGGTGGGGAGGCAGTTTTCCTATTTATTCTGTGAGTTACTGGATGTCCAGCTAGGCCAGGGGCCTGACCTGGGCACTGTGCCAGGGCACTGCCTGCCCCCCACCCCAGGAACTGGACTAAGCCCTGCTGAGGGGCAATGTGGCGACCCGGGAGGCTGTGGGTTGGAAGCTGAGCCTGGAGGGGGCCTGCCTTGGCCGCCCTCAGCAATGTGAATGGGTCCGGTGCTTGGAGCTGAGGGGCAAGGCTGGGCATGTCCTGTCTGTGTGCAGAATCCTATCAAATGCCCCCAGTCCCAGGGGTAGGCAGGCACAGAGTGCTGTCTGCTGAGGTGGGCGTCCAGAACTGCCGCCACCTTCCCTGCCCCTCACAGGGGCAGCCCTTTCCCCTCAGTCCCCATGGGCCTCCTTGGCAGCAGGAGCTGTCCTTTTGTTGTTGGGTGCCAGGAAAGGGCCTCCAGCCTCTACAGCTTCAAGGAATGGGAAAGGGAGGGTAGGAAGAGGGAGAAGTGTCAGAATTCCTCCCCCTGTCTCTCCTCCCTGACCCAGGGCTGGTGAGGAGTGGGGCCCCAAGGTGAGAGGGAACGGTGCTGCTTTATTTGAAATGTTTTCTTACCTCATTCCCTGCCCCAGGAAGGGACCCAGCCTCACCCTCCTGGGGTGGCCCCGTGTTCCTCCTGCCCATCCTGCCCCACTGCCCTACCGGGGCAGCCCAGGTTCCCAACTGCTGCTTCCACCCCCTTCACCTTGACCGGCTTCAGTTTCTCTCGGCGCTCCTGCCTCCAAAGCCTGCCCTGTTTCCCTTCCTTAGCGCTTTTAAGTTATTTATTCTGTACTTGTGGTTTGGGGCTCTGAGGAAAATCCTAATCTCGTGCCTCTCCCCCTTTGCTAGGAGTCGGGTGGGAAAAGAGGGTGGCCTCTGTGCTCCGGGTTGTCAGTGGAGGGGAAGGGGTGTCATTGCCCCTCTCTGGGACTGTCATGCCAGTGTGCCCACCTGCCTGGTCTACATCCTGAAGAGATGTACCGTCCCCCCTCCATGCGGGCACCACCACTCCCAGGAGCCAAGCTGGAGGACCGCGACCTGGGCTGGGAGCAGAGCTGACTGACACGGGTGGAGGTGACCCTGAGCCAAGTTCTCTGGCACTTCCTGGACATGTCCCCTGCCCTCTTCCCAAGAGGAGCCATCCCACATTTGGGTAGCTAGTACCCAGGACTGGTTGGACTGATCGGGTTAGGGACCCTAGAGGGTTAAGGGAACAACAGAGATGGGGCTGCAATGCCCTGTCTGGAACTCCGCTCTCCCCCTGGGGTGGTTCTGATTGTGGCTCATGCCTGGTTGCAAATTGGTTTTTAACCCACAAATTGTGATTATTTTTTAAAAAGCCAAACATTTTGGCAGGAGTTAGAATAAATCCTGGGGCCTGGGCTCCTCCGTTCTTGGCCCTCCGTAGCCTTCTCCCTCTGAGGGGAGGCCGGAGGGAGAGGAGGATCTCAGCAGGCCTCCAGCCGCTTCCAGATGCAGTCTGGGGAGTGGGCTGAAGGTGAAGGGAGGAAGGCTGTGGGCCACTCTCCCTTCTGAGAGGCAGCTGCAGCTCAGGCCCTAATACACTCTTTGCCCTGTGGCTTCTCCCTTTTTCCCCCTTCTGGTTGGAGGAGGGAGGAGTGGGAAGTAGTTTGGGAACTGGTTTGTCCACATAAACTTCCCCATTGTTCCTTGGCCCGCCCTCAGGGCAGAGCCCCCTGCCCAGGCTGGGTAAGAGATGGGCTTGGTCCAGCAGGGACTCTGAGGGAACAAACCCTTTTCCTTTTGGGGAGAGAGTGCCCCCCTACCATGTAGTTGAACAGGGGCTAGGAGCTCCCCACTCCCCTCCCTTTAACAGCAGGCTGTGTGGGTTTCAATTCCCATCCTTCCCACCCCGGCTAGGTGTCGTCCGCCCTGTATCCTATCATGTGTCTGAGTGTGTGTGGGGGGGTTCTGTACTAATTTCCATGGCCGGTGGCTTTTCCTTCCATGCATCACTCCCCCCCGCATGCCCAGGGGCCACCCGCCTGGCATTACCGCATGCTGGGGTCATTGGGGGAGGGGGGTGGGGCTCACGCTGTCCTGTGGTCTTGAGATTTTTATTTTTGCATATGTAATCCATTCTGTACAGGTAGCTAACTTTGTAAACGCTGTGTATTCCCTCTGCCCCCATGGCTGCTGGTGTAAATAAACTGCATCTCCCGTTGGTAGCCCCGGCCTACCTACCCTCATTACCATGTTGCTGGGGGCAGCGCAGTCATTCTCTGTCACAGAAAGAGGCTCCAGGACCACAAAAGGGAACTTTATTCAGTCACAGACACTGACCCTCCAATAGCCCCAGAAGCAGGAGCCTAGGGCCCAGCGATCCATACCCAGTCCTTGGAATTGGGAAGGGTAGGACGCTGGCCAAGGGCCAGTGCTGTCTCTTGCTTACAGCCTGAGGCCTACGGGAGCAGCAGCTGTGGCCTGGCCATGCTGGGGGCTTGGCTTGGTGTCCTGTCCCCTTCCTGACTGAGCTCTATGAAGGACTCTTAAAAAAATAAAATGCAAGCAAAGTGCTTTGAAAGAAGGGAGGACACCCTATTCCTGCTAAGGGGTAGAGGGAGAAGGTGAAGGCGGCTAGGTGCCCATAAGAGAAGGCTGGCACAATCTTCATTCCCGCCTGTGTGATTTCAGTCTCAAAAGGTATTTGGCTGAGAAATGGAAGGATACTCCAGGATTCCTATGGAGGTGTGCTGGGGCCATGCTGAGCTGCCCAGGCAGGCAGCCCTGGGTGCTGGGGGCAGACATGCAGGACACTGGGAAGAGCCAGGACCACAGGTGGGAGGGAATCTCAGAGCCCAGGCTCCCCACTGAGCTTGGCCAGCAGCTTTGAACTCCTTCAGGAGGACCCTAAAAGTGAAGGAAGATGACATCCTCATTTCTACCTGAGTTGTGCTTGCACAGAAGGGACGTCTGTACTCCTGTGGACGAGAAGAGGAGGCCCCGTACCTGCCTCCTGTGTCCTATGGAGGAGATTTCCATCACATCCTTTCCACCCCTCCCTCCCAGGCCCTTGGGCCCAGCTCTGGCCAGGAAAAGGGGGGAGGCCGTAAAGGAGGAAGACCATGCCTTTCATTTTCTTCCTATGTCCTTATCGTCCATACATCCCAAATACTAGGAAGCTGAAGAAGACGGTGACTCCCACCAGGGAGACAGTGGCAGGTGCTGTGAAGAATTGGCGGTAATTGATTCGGAAGTACCAGACCACACCCAATAGCACCACAAAGACAGGCACCATGAGGCTGCCCACATTGACACCAAGGCTGGGTGGCTCAGTGGCTGAGGGGGCCAAGGAGGCTGAGGGGCCTGGAACAGCTGACCCTGGGGGTGAGCGGTGGCAGTGAATCACACAGTTGTCAGTAATGTTCAGAGAACGCAGTGTGCAGGCTGGGTCCTGTAGCAGGCGGCCCTGGTAGATCAGTTTCATGTGGCTTTCTTGTCCAGGGAAGTATTTGCTGTAAGGATGAAAGACATGGAAGGAAAGACAGAGGGTGAGGAATGAGAAAGCAAACAGGCCTGGACCAACAAAGGGGAGTGGGGAAAAATTAGAGGGTGGATTTTTTTTTTCCCTCATCTTTTTTTTTAATTTTAATTTTTATTTATTTATATTTATTTATATTTTTTTATTTTATTTTTATTTATTTATTTATTTTTTTTTTTTTTTTGAGACGGAGTCTTGCTCTGTCGCCCAGGCTGGAGTGCAGTGGCCAGATCTCAGCTCACTGCAAGCTCCGCCTCCCGGGTTCACGCCATTCCCCTGCCTCAGCCTCCCGAGTAGCTGGGACTACAGGCGCCCACCACCTCACCCGGCCAGCTTTTTGTATTTTTTTAGTAGAGACGGGGTTTCACTGTGTTAGCCAGGATGGTCTCGATCTCCTGACCTCGTGATCCACCTGTCTCGGCCTCCCAAAGTGCTGGGATTACAGGCTTGAGCCACCGCGCCCGGCCTATTTTTATTTTTTTTTGAGACGGAGTCTCGCTCTGTTGCCAGGCTGGAGTGCAATGGCGTGATCTTGGCTCACTACAACCTCCACCTCCTGGGTTCAAGCAATTCTCCTGCCTCAGCCTCCCAAGTAGCTGGGACTACAGGAATGCGGCACCGCGCCCAGCTAATTTTTGTTTTGTTTTTTTTTTTAGTAGAGACGGGGTTTCACCATTTTGGCCAGGATGGTCTTGATGTCTTGACCTTGTGATCTGCCCAAAGTGCTGGGATTACAGGCGTGAGCCACCGTGCCCGGCCTCCCTCATCTTTATCCTTAACTAATGAAGAGTGTATTTGTTTTGTTTTGTTTTTTTGAGACTGAGTCTCACTCTGTCACCCAGGCTGGTGTGCAATGGCGCAATCTCAGCTCACTACAACCTCTGCCTCCCAGGTTCAAGCAATTCTCCTGCCTTAGCCTCCTGAGTAGCTGGGATTACAGGTGTGTGCCACCACGCCCAGCTAATTTTTTTACTATTAGTAGAGATGGGGTTTCACCATATTGGTCAGGCTGGTCTCAAACTCCTGACCTTGTGATGCACCCACCTTGGCCTCCCAAAGTGCTGGGAGCCACCGCGCCCGGCCTGAGGGGTGTATTTCTAAGAAAGTATCTACGTGCCCTTAGTAGGGGCTGGATCTTATACTTCCCTGCAGCTCCTACGTCTGCACCAGCCTCCTTAGAGGCAACCAAGGGCTGGGGGATGAGCACAAGCAGCTTCCCACTTCCCAGGCCACTCACCTCTTCAGGGCACCCACGGTATCCTCTGGCCTAGCCACAGCCAGCTCCTCGGTATCATTGAGGAATTTGAGCCGTACAGTGATGAGGCCAGGGCTGGGAGGGAGGCAGGTGCTATCCTCAGATCTCAGGGGGGCCTCTGGACTGCTGCTGTCTGCACCTGCTTGTCTTTTGGGCAGGCCTTGGATGTCAAGGAGATGCTCAAGGCTGGGTTCAATACCACCCCCAGCTCCAGCTTCCCCTGTGGAGTCTCCCCGACCTTCACCAGCCTCTTCAGCCTTCTCATCATTACCCTCTGATGGATGGGGGAGTTCAGTTGGCTCGGGGTTGCCTTGGCCTGCCACCAGGTGGTCCACATGCCCCAGGTGGAGGACGGATGTGTCACCTGCTGACACAATGGCGCCCAGGAGCTGGTTGCTACCGCTGTCTGCTACGTAGGTAGAGAGCCAAGCTAGGACCAAGGCTAGAATCAGCACCACCACACCTGTCACCACCATCACCTCATTACCCACACCCTCAATGAGGGTGACATCAGAGAGCTCCATGGCCTGGCTGCCGGCAGGGTCCACGCTGCAGGAACAAAGGGGGACAGCATCAGCAGAGCCTGAGGGGCTGCAACCAGGTCTCTAGTTTGTTTAGGTTCTAACTGACCCAGCCCTGAAAAAAAAAAAGGAGTTCAGTGTTCTGTAGAAGGGGGCACAAACCTTCCTAATTCTGGCACCCCAACGTAAAGCTAAAGACCTATCGTACCCTTTGCCTCTATTGTGAAGCTCTTGCTTTCAGGTTCTGTGACCTTCCTCTCTCACACTCCAACTTCCCAATGAGCGTGGATCAGCAGGAAAAGCCCACAGCCTTGCTGCTGCTGCTGCTGCTACTGTTGTTGCTTTTTTGGCGAATGAGGAAAAACCTTTGCTGAGGCCTGAGTTTCTCTAGGATTTCTATCACTTGGTCAAGCAAATATGTCTCCTAAGCAGCCTCCAAAGTGGCTTCAGAGAGACCCAAAAGTCTGGAATATTTTACTGCGGGGCCCGCTTAGAGGCACTGTTTAGCCATCCCTGCCGGATTGTCTCATTTCAGCCTATTTCATTCCTGGTCACAGATCCAGGCTGCCAGATGTCAAGAGTCAAAGAAAACTGACCTACCATCAAAAGCAGAGTCAGACAACCTCAAACGGGCAACTCTGTAGGGGTCACGAGCAGACACTATGCAGCAGACATTATATGCCACCTCTGAAACTTCTGGCAAGCCCCGGGGAGCAACATGGGACAGACACCAGAAGCACCACCCTCCTGGGTCACCATGGGCCCACTCCTGCAATGACCACTCCCCACGTGGAAGTGATTTGAAAAAGATTCCATAACAACTCTCACAATCCATATCTCAGTCTCTCTTCTTTCACTGTGAAGGTTCTGCTGCTGCAGTTTCTTAGAAAGGCAGGAAGGGTCCCTGCTTGATCCCTGGAGTACCTACTATGTCCTTTGGAGAATCTGCTGCTTTCACAGCTGTCCCTGGGCAAATCCAGTCTGGTGATTATCATTATCAGACTATTCTCACAGCACCTATAAAACTTCATTATACTTATCTACCTCTCCATCTCTCTATTAGACTCCTGGTAGACAAGGATCGTATGTATTTCTCTTGGTACTGAAGTGTCCAATATAATGCCCCAGTAGTTGCTCAAAGAATATCTGTGGAACACATCAACATCCTTATTTAATATACTGGCCCTGGAGTTAGTAAAACAACAACTAATTATAACCCCAGTCTCGCGTCTTACTAGCTATATCACCTCAGACAACTTTCTCAGAGCCTCAGCTTTCTCATCAGTAAAATGGGGTTAAAAACAGTACCTACCTCATGAGGTTGTTTTGAAGATGACGTGAAATCATCGAAGCAAAATACTTAGCACAGTGCCTGGCACAGTGCAAACTGCAATTGCTCAATAAATGGTAGCAATTATTTATCACACCCACAACTAATCCCTGATGGCAAGAAGGTTAATGTCATTAACCATGATTTACAGAAAAGGAAACTGCGGCGAAGAAAGACGAAAACGGCTGGCACAGACACAGGGAACTCTCGTGGGGAGGGGCCCAGCAGGACCCCAGGTGTCCGGCCTCAGAGGTCTTTACTCTGTCCCTCAGCCTGTGATCTACCCTGTCCGTACCGTGACCGCACGGTGAGGAGGGGTCCCGCACCCTTTTTCTGAGGCGCAGGTTTCGCGTTTGGATGGTCCTATTCCCGCGGCGTTGGACTGGGGTCCATGGGCCCACCTGAACCGAAGGGCTGCCTGGCCCTGGCCTCCGTGATAAGCCCAGCTCTCCCGGCCCGTGAGGGGTAGGGTCGGCTAAGGGGGTCACAAACCGTCCACACCCCTCAAACTTCGGGGCGGGGCTGGGGAACTGGGGGCGGGGCTTGAGGACGCGGGGAGTCATGGGAAATTAAAGGGGGATTTGACCAGCACTGTGCCTGGATGGGGAAGTCCTCACCTGAAAAGGCCAGACTAAATGTTTTGACCTCGCCAGGACGGTCCCTGGACTCGTCTTTCCGTAGGGGTCGGGAAAAGGGCTGGCAATCTGCGATTCTGTTCAGGGTCCGGTCTCTTCCGGCTTCTCCCGGAAGCTGTTATGCCAGGGACAGGAAGTCCCGCCTCCGCGCCTTGCACTGATGACGCAAAGCTACGTAAGGCGGGCTGACGTAAAAGGTATTCTTTAAATAAAAGGGACAGGTTTCTCAGCGGAAGGAGGGGCGGAGTCATTGTTGGCGGGATTGCGGTCCTCCCAGAGCGGGGCCACGCCTGGTGGGCGGGGACTTAGACAATCCGTGTGAGACGCTGGGCCAGGGGGAGGAGTTAGCGGGGAGGTACTTGGGGAAAGGGGTGTGGCTTCGCATCTGTGTAAGGTTGCCCGGGCTGGCGCCGCTGGGCAGAGCCGGTGCGACGTTTCCCTTTCCAGCCTTGTTCTTCGGTCCTTGCTGTCTGCCTCCCGGGCTGATTGGATTTGTTACTGCTTTGCAGCGCGCACCGAACTACAGGTTAGCGGGATTAGTAAGAACTCAGCTCTGGGCCATTCGGGAAGACAGATAAGGAGACGAGTTAGTCAACATGTGCTTGAAGAGTGCGGCCCCAGGTAGCGTGGGACCCCGAGAAAGAAGGCGGGAAAGCATTTCAAAGAAGGCACAGATTCAGCGCAGGCTTAGGGCACAAAAAAGGGGAAAAGTCCAGCTTTCAAGAACTTATTCGGATTTTTGCAATTAAAATTTTTTCTTTTTTCTTTTTTGAGACGGAGTTCCGCTCTTGTTGCCCAGGCTGGAGTGCGATGGCGCGATCTCGGCTCACTGCAACCACCGCCCCCCGGGTTCAAGCGATTAGTACTGCCTCAGCCTGCCGAGTAGCTGGGGTTATACGCATGGGCCACCACGCCCCGCTAATTTTGTATTTTTAGTAGAGACAGGGTTTCTTCCTGTTGGTCAGGCTGGTCTCGAACTCCTTACCTCAGGTGATCCGCCCCCGTCTCGGCCTCCCAAAGTGCTGGGACAGGCGTGAGCCACCGCGCTCGGCCGCAATTAAAATTTTTTCCCACCGCTTTGGGAGACAGAGATGGGAGGATCGCTTGAGCCCAGGAGTTCGAGGCTGCAGTGAGCTATGATCTGAGCCACTGCACTCCACCCGACAGCGAGGCCTTGTCTAAAAAAAAAAAAAAAAAAAAAAAAAGCGCTGGAGTTTGAGGATTTTGGAGAACTAATGATTAAAGGATAAATAATGCATACGGGGCAAACATAAGCAAAAAGCTTGGTGGTTTGTACCAACTGAACACTGGCAGAAGTAACACTTAGATCAAGAAATAGATAATTAGGCCCGGCGCGGTGGCTTACACCTGTAATCCCAGCATTTTAGGAGGCCAAGGTAGGCAGATCACAAGGTCAGGAGTTCAAGACCAGCCTAGGCAACATGGTGAAATCTCTACAAAAATACAAAAATTAGCCGGGCGTGGTGGCGCGCGCCTGTAATCCTAGCTACTCAGAAGCCTGAGGCAGGAGAATGGCTTGAACCTGGGAGGCGGAGGTTGCAGTGAGCTGAGATGGAGCCACTGCACTCCAGCCTGGGTGACAGAGCGAGACTGTTTCAGGAAAAAAAAAAAAGAAATAGATAATTACCCCAGAACCTCCCCCTTCATACATTCTTCTAGCCATTAACCTCCAAAGAGTAGTCACTGTTCTGATGTCTGTCACCAGACATTAGTTTTTCTTGTTTTTGTACTTGCTATAAATGGAATCCAACTGTGTGTTCTCTTCAGTGTCTAGCTTCTTTTTTGTAAGTCCTTTCATTGTGGTAAAACAAACATAGCTGTTGGGCCCAGCGGCTCACGCCTGTAATCCCAGCAATTTGGGAGGCCGAGATGGGCGGATCACGAGGTCAAGAGATCGAGACCATCCTGGCTAACACAGTGAAACCCCGTCTCTACTAAAAATACAAAAAATAAGCCAGGCGTGGTGGTGGGCGCCTATAGTCCCAGCTACTTGGGAGGTTGAGGCAGGAGAATGGCGTGAACCCGGGAGGCAGAACTTGCAGTGAGCTGAGATCGTGCCACTGCATTCCAGCCTGGGCGACAGAGTGACTCCATCTCAATAAATAAATAAATAAGTAAATAAATAAATAAATAAACAAACATAGCCAGGCACGGTGGCATGCACCTGTAGTCCCAGCTACTCTGAAGGCTGACTCAGCAGGGTCACTTGAGCCCAGGAGTTAAAGGCCAGCCTGGGCAACACAGGGAGACCTCTATCTCTAAAGATAAATATATACATATACATAATATAAAATGTACCATTTTAACTATTTTTAAGTTTACAATTCAGTGGCATTAAGTGCATTCACAAAGCCGGGCACAGTGGCTCATACTTGTAATCCCAGCACCTTGGGAGGCCGAGGCAGGAGGATCCCTTGAGCCAGGAGTTCAAGACCAGACTGGGCAATATGGTGAGACCCACATCTCTAAAAAAAAAGTAATTAGCTGGGCATGGTGGCGTGTGCCTGTAGTCCCAGCGACTCAGGAGGCTGAAGTGGGATGATTGACCCTAGGAGGTTAAGGCTGCAGTGAGCCATAAGCCAGCTATTCAGGAGGCTGAGGTGGGAGGATTGCTTGACCCTAGGGTCAAGATTGCAGAGAGCTGTGATCGTGGCACTATGCTCCAGCCTGGGAGACGGAGTGAGACTCCATCTCAAAATAAAAAAAAAAGTAAAGGAAAATAGCTGAGCATGGTGTCTCAAGACTGTAATTCCAACACTTTGAGAGGCTGAGGTGGGAGGATCACTCGAGCCCAGGAGTTTGAAACCAGCATAGGCAACATTGCGAGACGCTGTCTCTACAAAAAATTTAAAAATTAGCCAAGCCTGGTGGTGTGTGCCTGTAGCCCCAGCTACTTGGGAGGCTGAGGTGGAAGAATCATTGGAGCATAGGAGGTCAAGGCTACAGTGAGCTGTGATTGCGTCACTGCACTCCAGCCTGGCATACAGAAAGACCCCGTTTCAATCAATCAATAAAAAACGGCCGGGCGCCGTTTGATTTACAGGTGGCTCAAGCCTGTAATCCCAGCACTTTGGGAGGCCGAGACGGGCGGATCACGAGGTCAGGAGATCGAGACCATCCTGGGTAACACAGTGAAACCCCGTCTCTACTAAAAATACAAAAACTTAGCCGGGCGAGGTGGCAGGCGCCTGTAGTCCCAGCTACTCGGGAGGCTGAGGCAGGAGAATGGCGTGAACCCGGGAGGCGGAGCTTGCAGTGAGCTGAGATCCGGCCACTGCACTCCAGCCTGGGTGACAGAGCGAGACTCCGTCTCAAAAAAAAAAAAAAAAAAAAAAAAAAAAAAAAACACTCTAGGAGATCTTCCCAAGGCAGTACACATGCTGGTCACTTGGAATCCCTCCCTAGTTCTTTCCTGCCATGGGTAATATGGATTTGTCTAACCACTCCAACATGAGTTGTTGCAAGCAGTGCTGAGAGGAATATACCCGTATGTAGCCTGCTTTTGTGTAACTGGGAACAGTGTTTAAGGAAGTGGCCAAATTGTCCCCAAAGAGGTGATTTGCCCACCAACAGGATTTGCACACCTGGCCTTGTACCCTGAATTTTTTTTTTTTGAGACAGAGTTTTACTCTGTCACCCAGGCTGGAGTGCAGTAGGAGATCACGGCTCACTGCAACCTCCGCCTCCCAGGTTCAGGTGATTCTCCTGCCTCAACCTACTGAATAGCTGGGACTACATGTGTGCACCACCACACCTGGCTAATTTTGTAGGGACAGGGTTTCACCATGTTGGCCAGGCTGGCCTCAGGTGATCCGCCTGCCTCGGCCTCCAAAAGTGCTGGGATTATAGGCGTGAGCTACCACGCCTGTCCTAATTTTTGTATTTTTAGTAGAGAAGGGGTTTCACCATGTCAGCCAGGCTGGTCTTGAACTCCTGACCTCAGGCGATCCACCCGCCTCTGCCTCCCCAAGTGCTGGGATTACAGGCATGAGCCACCGCACCCAAGTATTTTTCTTTTTTAACCGTATCTTTTGTAGTTGTAAATATATCAGAAAAGGCTGAGCTGGCTGTGGTCCGTCTGCTGTAAAGGGGTAGAAAGTTCAGCATTGCCTCTGAGAGTGGGGCTCCCAGCCTCCCTCTCTAGGGAGGAGTTCTTTTTCTTCTGTCAGGCCTTTTGGCTCTGTAAAACTAAAGCACAAATTTCATCCAGAAACGGGGTGTTGCATTCTGCATAGCAAGGTAAAAAAAACTGTCTTTGTGTTGATGAAATGGAATCCCACAGATAACAGTTCTCCTGGAGGAGGGAAGGTTGGGCAGCTGCAGCAGGAGGCCAACCCCAGGACTTTGCATCCCTGTCTCCACTGTGTAACTCCAACTGGTAATGGGACTGGAGACCCCAGGATCCCTCAGCAAAAAGACTGCTGACTAAGGAGAAGACTGCTGGGAGCCCCTCCCCAGTTCCCTCCTGTGATAGGTACTATAGGTTCTGGGTCTGTGAGGGGATTTGTGTTTCTGTTATTTTTATTTATTTATTTATTTTGAGATGGGGTCTCACTCTGTCGCCCAGGCTGGAGTGCAGTGGCACAATCTCAGCTTGCTGTGACCTCAGCTCTCTGTGACCTCTGCTTCCTGGGCTCATGCGATCCTCCCACCTCAGCCTCCTGAGTAGCTGGGACCACCGTCTGCACCACCACACCTGGCTAAGTATTTTGTGTTTTCTTTTTTTTTAATTTCCAGAAACAGGATCTTGTTATGTTGCCCAGGCTGGTCTCAAACTCTTGGACTCAAGTGATCTGCCCCTCCTTGGCCTCCCAAAGTGCTGGGATTACAGGCATGAGCCACCGTGCTGGGCCTTTTTTTTTCCCCCCAGCCTCAGCAACATAGTGAGACCCGTGATGGTGCATGCCTGTAGTCCCAGCTACTTGGGAGGCTGAGCTGGGAGTATTGCTTGAGTGTGGGAGGTTGAGGCTGCAGTGAGCGGTGATCATGCCACCACACTCCAACCTGGGCAACAGAGAGAGGCCCTGTCTCAAAAAAAAAAACAAAATTGTTTTCGGGACAGTGTCTCAGTGTGTTGCCCAGGCTGGTCTCCAACTCCTGGGGTCCAGTGATCCTCCTGCCTCAGCCTCCCTTGTAGCTGGGACTACACAGCACCTGGCCCTTGTGTTTTTCTTGTAACATTTGCTCAATGCAGAAAACCTGAAAACCACAGAAGAGCACCAGGAGGTGGGGAATGAACATGGAATGATGGGCACCTCTGTCACATTTAAACCAAACAACATCCGTACTTTCATTTCATGCACTAATCATTTATTTGCACTCATAAAAACTGGCTTGCTTTGAAAAGCTTCTTCCAAAAGCTGTATTGTGGTACTTTTGACTCTGGGACAAGAGGAAGAAGTTGGGGGATTTGGGCAGTTGGTGGCTGGGCCCTCAGAGACCATATGTGGTGACCACTGTTTAAGACACCATTCATCACTTGGGGACGGAGGGAGCACATAGATGGACCCCAGGCTCATGGATGTTCCTCCTTCTACAGTCATTTACCAAAATACCCGTTCAAGAAATACAGTTCCAATCTCAGCCTAGTTGAGACAGACACAGGCACTTAAATAAGTACCAAGGAGGGCTCTGCAGAGACGTGCTATTGGAACTGAGTCCTCAGGGCCAAATCAGCCTTGACCAGACCAAAAAATGTGGAAGAGTATTTCAAGCAGTGGGAATAACGCATGCAAAACCTGAAAGCAAAGAGGAGCAGGTCACATCCAGCAACTGGTGACTTGTTTACTAAGGCTGGAGATGAACCTTGGAAGGAAGAAGGGAAGTCAGAAGGCCAGATAATTTGGCAGAGGCTAGAGGCTCTGTTTTACTGAGTTGTTTTTGTTTTGTTTTGTTTTGTTTTGTTTTTTGAGACAGCGTTTCGCTCTTGTTGCCCAGGCTGGAATGCAATAGCGTGGTCTCGGCTTACTGCAACCTCCACCTCCCGGGTTCAAGCAATTCTCCTGTCTCAGCCTCCTAAGTAGCTGGGACTACAGGCATGCGCCACCACGCCTGGCTAATTTTTTTTTTTTTTTTTTTTTTTTTTTTTTTTTTTTTTTGAGACGGAGTCTCGCTCTATCGCCCAGGCTGGAGTGCAGTGGCTGGATCTCAGCTCACTGCAAGCTCCATCTCCCAGGTTCATGCCATTCTCCTGCCTCAGCCTCTGAGTAACTGGGACTACAGGTGCCCGCCACCACGCCCGGCTAGTTTTTTTTTTTTTTTTTTTTTTTTTTTTTTTTTTTTTTTTTTTGAGACGGAGTCTCGCTCTGTCACCCATGCTGGAGTGCAGTGGCGCGATCTCGGCTCACTGCAAGCTCCGCCTCCCGGGTTCACGCCATTCTCCTGCCTCAGCCTCCCGAGTAGCTGGGACTACAGGTGCCCACAACCGCGCCCGGCTAATTTTTTGTATTTTTAGTAGAGACGGGGTTTCACCGTGGTCTCGATCTCCTGACCTTGTGATCCGCCCGCCTCGGCCTCCCAAAGTGCTGGGATTACAGGCGTGAGCCACCGCGCTCGGCCGTTTTTTTGTATTTTTTTTAGTAGAGACGGGGTTTCACCATGTTAGCCAGGATGGTCTCCATCTCCTGACCTCGTGATCCACCCGTCTCGGCCTCCCAAAGTGCTGGGATTACAGGCTTGAGCCACCGCACCCGGCCTTTTGTTTTTTTTTTTAAGACCGAGTCCCACTCTGTTGCCCAGGCTGGAGTACGGTGATGCGATCTTGGCTCACTGCAACCTCCGCCTCCCAGGTTCAAGTGATTCTCCTGCCTCAGCCTCCTGAGTAGCTGGAATTACAGGCGTCCGCCACCATGCCCGGCTAATTTTTGTATTTTTAGTAGAGACAGGGTTTCACCATGTTGGCCAGGCTGGTCAACACAGGAGGAGGAGGGAGGTAAAGGCCGAGTTTGGGAACAGGCCAGAGTCTGCAGCCCTTCCTGCTGGAGAGAGGGTCTGAAGCTCAGGTCCGGTTAGAGTTCAGCAGGTGTCTCAAGAAGCCCATGGAGGGATGAAGTGGACCAGGACAGCACGTGGAGTACAGAAAAGAGGGGCAGGTGGCTGGCCGCAGTGGCTCATGCCTGTTATCCCAACACTTTGGGAGGCCAGGGCAGGTGGATCACCTGAGGTCAGTGCGAGAACAGCCTGGCCAACATGGTGAGACCCTCTCTACTGAAAATACAAAAATTAGGCCGGGCGCAGTGGCTCACGACTGTAATCCCAGCACTTTGGGAGGCCAAAGTGGGCGGATCTCGAGGTCAGGAGATCGAGACCATCCTGGTGAACACTGTGAAACCCCATCTCTACTAAAAATACAAAATAATTAGCCAGGCGTGGTGGTGATCGCCTGTAGTCCCAGCTACTCGGGAGGCTGAGGCAGGAGAATAGCGTGAACCCGGGGGGCGGAGCTTACAGTGAGCGAAGATCGTGTCACGGCACTCCAGCCTGGACAACATCGAGACTTCGTCTCAAAAAAAAGCCAGGTGTGGTGACTCACGCCTGTAGTCCCAGCTACTTGGAAGGCTGGGGCACAAGAATCGCTTGAACCTAGGTGGCAGAGGTTGCAGTGAGCCGAGATAGCCCCACTGCACTCCAGCCTGGGCGACAGAGTGAGACTCTGTCTCAAAAAAAAAAGAAAAAGAAAAAAAAGAAAAGAGGGCCAGGAACTGGTCCTCCGGGGTTGGAGGCGGGAACAGGTGGGAAGGGCAGAACACACCATGGGACAGCCTGACATGGGGCTCACTGGATGCGCCCCTCCACACGCAACAGCAGGTAGTCCCTGAGGAGCGGGGGCAGTGGCAGCCGGGTGGCATCCTGCCGGCAGCGGCTTCCCAACCGAGCGCGCACAGCTAGTCGGGCCAGGTGCTGCAGCCGCCTTGGCTGGTTCACCATGCACAGGGCCGAGCTGTAGAAGGCTTCGTGCTCCTAGGCCAGGAGTAAAAGAGGGTCAGATGACTCTTACCCTACCATCTGGGGGCAACCCAGTGGTGAGGGTCCTGGGATTTTGCAGCATGCACCCACCTGGGTGTTTCGTGTGTCTCAAAGGACTCAGATTCAGAACCATAGAGGCCCTGCAGTGATAATGGGGGCTGGGGCTCCACTTCAGGGAAGGGTCTTCACTATGTTTGCACGCACTCCCACCCCAGAGAGGCTAGTACAGTGCCCACCAAGTTAGAGATGCCAGATAAATGTCTGTGCTGATGCAAGTGAGGGAGGCAGGAGAGGTGTGTGGAGTTAGGGGGTCAGCCTGGGGTACCAGGGGGAGGGGGAACCCTGAAACTCAGGGGTGCCACTCTACCCATCCTCTCTACCCAGGGACCCTCCTGCTGCTCCCTCCATGACGCTGATCCTGAAGGAATAGACCTGTGGCTCATCCCTCCTCCCCATCTCGGCCCTGAGGCAGACATACCTTCCACAGTTCTGGGAGCACCGCCTCCACCCAGGTCTCACAGGATGGGACACAAGGATAGGCATTAAGCAGGACTTCCAGGGCCCGAGGGAAGTTGGCACAGTGTTTCAGCATCTAGGGGTTAAAAGAGGGTATTGGGCACATGCCTCCCCCAGCCAAGGGCAGACCCAAGTCTCACCTAACCCACATGGCCAATCCTAGCCTAATCTGGGGGCTAAGATCTGAGTCTCTCTTCCCTTTTCTGTGCCTCTGTCTACACCCTCAAGTGCTCAAACCTTTTGGCCCCAGTTTTCCTCTGGGGCTCTTCCCTCCTTTGGACTCTCTCCCGGAATCCTCTCTCCCCCTCCCAAGCTGGGGACAGCCCCCTGGCCACTGAGGGCGGGCTTTCAGTCTCTTGGACCCTCTCTCTTCCCCAGAGGCTGAGTAGTTCCAGCCGTGGGCTCCCCTACACAGGAGCTTCCTATCTCGGTCTCCCAGCACACCTCACCTCAGGGCGCACAGGCTGAGCCCCGTAGTCGAGCAGTGCGGCGAAGAGGACCTCGGGCTCCCAGTTGGGGGCGTCCTGGACGGCCTGCAGCGCACAGTCCATGGGCGTGTGGCCCGCCCCATTGGGGACCTCAGCCCGGGCCCCATGGCGAAGCAGCAGCTCGGCCAGGCCCCCGCAGCCGTTGGCACAGGCGTTGTGCAGCGGCGTGTGGCGCTTGCGCCCAGCGGCCCGGGCATCAGCTCCAGCTTCCAGGAGCCGGCGCGCCGCAACCTGGTGCCGCCTGCAGCTGCCTGGGCCCTCGGCCCCAGCGCACGCCGCGTTTAGTGCCGTCTCGCCCTGGCTGGTGCGCAGGCCCACGTCGGCGCCATGCTCCAGGTACAGAGCCACATGCTGCTCCAGGCCGCGCGCCGCCGCCACATGCAGGGCCGTCTCCTGGCTCTCGCCTGCCGCCAGGTTCACCGTCGCTCCCGCTTCCAGCAGCAACTTGGCGCACCTGGGGACAAGAGAGCAAGGTCCCGGGGAAAATCCTGAAGGCCTGGGACCCCTTCAGCTTGCTGTCACCCTTCCTTCTCTTTCCACCCCTCTCACCTTGAGGTCCTACCTGGTGTCCTCCATGAATCACACAAGCCCCGCTATAGACAACAGAACTGGAAGGTGCTGAGAGCTACCAGAAGCATCTTCAGTTTTCATATGAAAACTTAAGCCCAGAAGTGATTTGTGCAGCCGAGGACACAGCAAGTTAGTGGCTGCACCAGATATAGTGCTCACTGCCTCAAACAGTCCCTCCCAGTCTACTCTGTCTCAGTTGTCAGTTGTCTCCTAACTTTTTTTTTTTTTTTTTTTTTTTTTTTTTTGGAGACAGGGTCCCTCTCTGTCGCCCAGGCTGAAGTGCAGTGGTGCAATTACATATAGCTCATGTAGCCTGGACCTCCCAAGCTCAAGCAGTCCTCCTGCCTCTGCCTCCCAAGTAGCTGGGACCACAGGTGGGCACCATCACACCTGGCTAATTTTTAAAATTATTTTTTGTAGAGACAAGGTCTCACCATTTGCTCCAGCTGGTCTCAAACTCCTGGGCTCAAGCAATCCTCCTGCCTTGGCCTCTCAAACTGCTGGGATTACAGATGTGAGCCACCACACCAGGCCTTATCTCCTAACATTTTGATAGCACAAAATTTGGAAAACCCACTTCTGTGTACATTATGAAACACAGAAAATTAGAAAGTATGCACCAAAACAAAAATACAAGTTATAATATTTTATTTCTGCCCTCACACTTAAAAGACCACTCTTCTAAACCAGGCCACAATCATTCAAGCAAAGGCAGGCACTTGGGGCCACCCTCCTCCACTTTCCCCTAGAGAAAACAAAACCAAAGGAAAAACAGCAACAAAAACAGGTTTTAGAGAGCACATGTTTCCCAGTTCCAGGGAAAATTATAGACCAGAACACTGTGGCAGCAAACATGCATCCTTACCTACTGCAGGGTAAACCAAACATGCAACAAACTAAATTAATAATGATGAAACCAAACTAACAGTAACTTGTAACTAAAAAGCCAGAATGGCAGCTTCTGGAAACTCAGGAGCAGATCCACCATCCTCAGTGAAACCCTGATAACCAATACCCTTTCCCAAAATGGCCAAAATTCTTTTTTTTTTTTTTTTTTTTTGAGACGGAGTCTCCCTCTGTCGCCCAGGCTGGAGTGCAGTGGCGCGATCTCGGCTCACTGCAAGCTCCGCCTCCCGAGTAGCTGGGACTACAGGCGCCGCCACCACGCCGGGCTAGTTTTTTGTGTTTTTTAGTAGAGACGGGGTTTCACCGTGTTAGCCATAATGGTCTTGATCTCCTGACCTTGTGATCCGCCCGTCTCGGCCTCCCAAAGTGCTGGGATTACAGGCTTGAGCCGCCGCACCCGGCCTGATGGCCAAAATTCTTGCTCATATATTCCATGTAGGTGTCTTGCTCTGTAGCCAAGATGTGAGTAGCAGCCAATCTTCCATAAGCTACTGAATTATCTCCTTGGTAAATTCTAATCATAGGCTAATTTTTGTTTCCAAATACTAAATTTTTTTTTTGAGGCGGAGTCTTGCTCTGTCACCCAGGCTGGAGTGCAGTGGTGTGATCTCGGCTCACTGCATGCTCTGCCTCCCAGGTTCATACCATTCTCCTGCCTCAGCCTCCTGGGTAGCTGGGACTACAGGCACCCACCACCACACCCAGCTAATTTTTTCGTTTTTTTTTAAGTAGAGATGGGGTTTCACCGCGTGTTAGCCAGGATGGTCTCAATCTCCTGACCTCATGATCCACCTGCCTTGGCCTCCCAGAGCGCTGGGATTACAGGCATGAGCCAAGTCTTGCTCTGTCGCCTAGGCTGGAGTGCAGTGGCGCCATCTTGGCTCACTGCAGTCTCTGCCTCCCGGGTTCAAGCCATTCTTCTGCCTCGGCCTCCCAAGTAGCTGGGACTACAGGCATGCACTACCATGCCTGGCTAATTTTTGTATTTTAGTAGAAACGGTTTCACCATGTTGGCCAGGATGGTCTTGATCTCCTGACCTTGTGATCCCCCTGCCTTGGCCTACCAAAGTGCTGGAATTACAGGTGTTAGTCACCACACCCGGCCTTCAAATACTAAATTTAAGTAACACTCCAAAGCTCGCTCGGTAGGGTTCCAGTAAGTGGGCATTCTCACGTTACTTAGAAAGATGAAGTCTATTGGAAGGCACACCAAATGCCTGTAAGAACCCAAGAAAGGGCTGGCAAATGTGGACCACTTCTTGGACATCATCTAGATGTAGCGGAGAGAGGTCCCCAGCTTGTGGGCAGTGGAGAGTCTTCCAGGAGCCCTTGGATCCTTACCTGCCACCCTGTCTGTTGACCTGATTGTATTTTTTTTTTTTTTTTTTTTTTTTTTTGAGACGGAGTCTCGCTCTGTCACCCATGCTGGAGTGCAGTGGCGCGATCTCAGCTCACTGCAAGCTCCACCTCCCGGGTTCACGCCATTCTCCTGCCTCAGCCTCCCGAGTAGCTGGGACTACAGGCGCCCGCCACCGCGCCGGCTAATTTTTTGTATTTTTAGTAGAGACGGGGTTTCACCGTGTTAGCCAGGATGGTCTTGATCTCCTGACCTCGTGATCCGCCTGCCTCGGCCTCCCAAAATGCTGGGATTACAGGCGTGAGCCACCGCACCTGGTGACCTGATTGTAAAAGTGCAAATACCCTCATGCAGGGACTCCAAGAAACTGCCAACCTTAAAAAAAGTGGCAGGGTTGGTGTATTGGTTCATGTCTATAATTCCAATACTTTGGGAGGCCAAGGCAGGAGAATTGCCTGAGCTCAGGAGTCAGAGACCAGCCTGGGCTACATAGAGACACTATGTCTCTACTAAAAATAATAATTTTTTTAAAAAATAGCCAGGTATGGGCCGGGCGCGGTGGCTCAAGCCTGTAATCCCAGCACTTTGGGAGGCCGAGACGGGCGGATCACAAGGTCAGGAGATCGAGACCATCCTGGCTAACGCGGTGAAACCCCGTCTCTACTAAAAAATACAAAAACCTAGCCGGGCGAGGTGGCGGGCGCCTGTAGTCCCAGATACTCAGGAGGCTGAGGCAGGAGAATGGCGTGAACCCGGGAGGCGGAGCTTGCAGTGAGCTGAGATCCGGCCACTGCACTCCAGGCTGGGCGACAAAGCAAGACTCTGTCTCAACAAAAAAAAAAAAAAAAAAATAGCCAGGTATGGTAGCACTGTCCTGTAATCCCAACTTCCCTGGAAGCTGAGGCAGGAGGATCGTTTGAGCCCAGGAGATTGCGGCTACGAGTGAGTCATGATTGTGCCACTGCACTCCAGCCTGGATAACAGAGCGAGACCCTGTCTCCAAAAACAAAAAATCTACCCTTGTGTTTCCTAACGTTGGTGTGAGGTACCCCCATACCTCTCCTCCCACTTTTTTTTTTTTTTTTTAAGACAGGGTCCTGCCCTGTTGTCCAGGCTGGAGTATAGTGGCAGCATGATCCTAGCTTACTGAAGCCTAGACCTCTTGGGCTCAAGTGCTTTTCCTGAGTAGCTGAGACTACAGATGCACGCCACCATGCCCGGCTAATTTTATGTTTTATAGAGACAGGGTGTCACTATGTTGCCCAGTCTGGTCTTGAACTTCTGGGCTCAAGAGATCATCCTGCCTCAGCCTCCCAAGTAGCTGGGACTAGAGGCTCATGCCACCATGCCCGCCTAGTTTTTATTTTTTATTTTTAGTAGAGACAAAATCTCACTTATGTTGCCCAGGCTGTTCTCAAACTCCTGGACTCAAGCAATCCTCCTGCCTCTGCCTCCAAAAGTGTAGTTATTACAGGCGTGAACCACTGCACCTGGCCTGTAGATCTTTCTTTTTTTTATCTTTTTTGGACAGAGTCTCACACTGTCTCAGGGGCTGGTGTGCAGTGGCACAATCTCGGCTCACTGCAATCTCTGCCTCCTGGGTTCAAGTGATTCTCCTGCCTCAGCCTCCTGAGTAGCTAAGATTACAGGCGCCCGCCACCACGCCCGCCCCAGCTAATTTTTTGTATTTCTAATAGAGACAGGGTTTCCCTATGTTGGCCAGGCTGATCCTGAACTCCTGACCTTGTGATCCGCCCGCCTCAGCCTCCCAAAGTGCTAGGATTATAGGCGTGAGCCACTGCGCCCAGTTTTTTTTTTTTTTTTTTAGACAGAGTGTTGCTGGAGTGCAGTGGCAGAATCTCGGCTCACTGCAACCTCCACCTCCCGGGTTCAAGCGATTCTTGTGTCTCAACCTCCTAGTAGCTGGAGTTACAGGTGTGAGCCACCACACCTGGCCAGATATTTCTTAATACCTCAAAACAACTAGGAATTTGGACTGGGCATGGTGGCTCATGCCTGTAATCCCAGCACTTTGGGAGGCCAAGGCGGGTGGATCACTTGAGGTCAGGAGTTTAAGACCAGCCTGGCCAACATGGCAAAACCCCATCTCCACTAGAAATACAAAACCTAGCTGGGCGTAGTGGCACACATCTGTAATTCCAGCTACTCAGGAGGCTGAGGCAGGAGGATCATTTGAACCCAGGAGGCAGAGGTTGCAGTGAGCCGAGATCACGCCTCTGCACTACAGCCTGGGCGACAGAGCAAGACTTCATCTCAAAAACACAAAAAACAGGCCGGGCGCGGTGGCTCAAGCCTGTAATCCCAGCACTTTGGGAGGCCGAGATGGGCAGATCACGAGGTCAGGAGATCGAGACCATCCTGGCTAACCCGGTGAAACCCCATCTCTACTAAAAATACAAGAAAATTAGCCAGGTGAGGTGGCGGGCGCCTGTAGTCCCAGCTACTTGGGAGGCTGAGGCAGGAGAATGGCGTGAAACCGGCGGGGCGGAGCTTGCAGTGAGCCGAGATCGCGCGCCACTGCACTCCAGCCTGGGGCACAGCAAGACTCCGTCCGTCTCAAAAAAACAAACAAACAAAAAAAAAAACACAAAAAACAGGGCCGGGCGCGGTGGCTCAAGCCTGTAATCCCAGCACTTGGGAGGCCGAGACGGGCGGACACGAGGTCAGGAGATCGAGACCATCCTGGCTAACACAGTAAAACCCCGTCTCTACTAAAAAAAAAATACAAAAAAAAAAACTAGCTGGGCGAGGTGGCGGGCGCCTGTAGTCCTAGCTACTCGGGAGGCTGAGGCAGGAGAATGGCATAAACCCAGGACGCGGAGCTTGCAGTGAGCCGAGAGCCGGTCACTGCACTCCAGCCTGGGCGACAGAGCGAGACTCCACCTCAAAAAAAAGAAAAAGAAAAAACACAAAAAACAAACGAAAAAAAAAACAGCTAGGTTTGGCTACAAAGGATTCACAGGGAATTGGAGACCGCCGTTGGAACAGAGTTTTCCCAAAAAGCAACAGGGCTTCTGCCTCCTGGGCTTAGCAGATGTGACCTTGGACAAGTTACTAAACCCTTCTGAGCTTCATTTTTCTCATCTGTAGAATGAGGCCTGTCTCCAGGTTATTGTGAGGATGTGTATATGAGATGCTTTATGAACCACAAAGCTGCATGTAGTTGTCAGCTTCCCTCTTCTGGCCTGTGAGCTGGAGACACACACACACATTCCTCCCCAAATGGTCTCAGCCCCCAGGCACCTACTGCAAGGACTCGGGAATCGTGCAGAGGTGCAAGGGAGTCATGCCCTCCTCGGTCAGCACATTAGCCTTTGCTCCGAAGGTCAGCAGCAGCCGCACACAGTCGAGCTGGGCCCGGGCACAGGCCTCGTGCAAGGCAGTGCGACCCCCGACGCGGGCATCCAGCTCAGCTCCCTGCCGGATCAGGTGGCGAGCACAGTCTGTGTAGCCTCGGGCTGTGGCGATGGCGAGGGGTGCCGTCTGCTTGGTCTTGGGGGTCAGCACCCAGAACCCTGGGAAGAGCAAATAGTTTTGGGGTGTGGTGCATAAGATAGGGCAGGGCAGGGAGTGGGGATGCTGGTTCCAGCCGACAGCTGACCCTGGCCTTCCCTCTGCATGGTCTGCTGAGGACAAACACTGTGCCAGGCTGTACCTGTGGAAAGGGGCTTATTCAAGTCCTAAATTGGAAGAATAAATTGGAACAGGCTTTTAGAACAGCTTATCAATCTGTAATAAAACATAGTATGTATCATAAAAAATTAATTGCTGTATAAAACCACAGGGGCCAACTAAGTAGAGTGACTCCCATTAAGGAAACCTCAGCGTCTTTGAATGGCTAATAGTGTCAATGGCTTTTTTTGTTCACCTTGGGGCCTAGTGTGGTGGCTCACACCTGTAATCCTAGCACTTTGGGAGGCTGAGGTGGGATGATCACTTGACCTCAGGAGTTTGAGACCAGTCTGGGCAACATAGTGAGTCCTTGTCTTTATTTTTTAATTTTAATTTTAATTTTTTTGAGACAGGATCTTGCTCTGTCGCCCAGGCTGGAATGTAGTGGTGCAATCTTGGCTCACTGCAAGCTCCGCCTCCCAGGTTTAAGCGATTCTCTTGCCTCAACCTCCTGAGTAGCTGGGATTACAGGTGCGTGCCACCATGCCTGGCTAATTTTTATTTTTTTTATTTTTTTTTTTTTTTTTTTTTTTTTTTTTTGAGATGGAGTCTTGCTCTGTAGCCCGGGCTGGAGTGCAGTGGCCGGATCTCAGCTCACTGCAAGCTCCGCCTCCCGGGTTTGCGCCATTCTCCTGCCTCAGCCTCCGGAGTAGCTGGGACTACAGGCGCCCGCCACCTCGCCCGGCTAGTTTTTTGTATTTTTAGTAGAGACGGGGTTTCACCGTGTTAGCCAGGATGGTCTCGATCTCCTGACCTCGTGATCCGCCCGTCTCGGCCTCCCAAAGTGCTGGGATTACAGGCTTGAGCCACCGCGCCCGGCCTAATTTTTATATTTTTAGTAGAGATGGGGTTTCACCATGTTGGTCAGGCTGGTCTCGAACTTCTGACCTCGTGATCTGCCCGCCTTGGCCTCCCAAAGTGCTGGGATTATAGGTGTGAGCCACCATGCCTGGCTATTTTTAAAAAAAATTTAAAAAGGAAAAAAAAATATTTAGGGCTGGGTGCAGTGGCTCGTGCCTGTAATCCCAGCACTTTGGGAGGCTGAGGTGGGTGGATCACAAGGTCAGGAGTTCTAGACCAGCCTGGCCAACATGGTGAAACCCCATCTCTACTAAAGATACAAAAAATTAGCTGGGCATGGTGGTGAGTGCCTGTAATCCCAGCTACTCGGGAGGCTGAGGCAGGAGAATTGCTTGAACCCGGGAGACAGAGGTTGCAGTGAGCCAAGATCGTGCCATTGTACTCCAGCCTGGGCAACAGGGCGAGACTCCATCTCAAAAAAAAAAAATTTTTTTAAGACAAAATGTTCACCTTGGTCTTGGGTGAACAAAAAAGGGGAGTGGGTGTTACACACAAGCAGGTCTGGAGCTGAGTTTGGGAGTGGCCGAAAAGCAGAACTGAGTTCTGGGATACTCCTGGGGCAAGGAGGGTTGGATGGAAATTGTGGGGAAAAGAAAGATCAGACTGTTACTGTGTCTATGTAGAAAGAAGTAGACATAAGAGACTCCATGTTGTTCTGTATTTGAGATGCTGTTAATCTGTGACCCTACCCCCAACCTTGTCCTTGCAATAGACATGTGTGTGGTGACTCAAGGTTTAACAGATTTTGGGCTGTGCAGGGTGTGCTTTGTTAAACAAGTGCCTGAAGGCAGTATGCTTGTGAAAAGTCATCACCATTCTCTTAATCTCAAGTACCCAGGGACACGTACACTGCCAAAGGTCGCAGGGACCTCTGCCTAGGAAAGCTAGGTATTGTCCAACGTTTCTCTCCATGTGATAGTCTGATATATGGCCTCGTGGGAAGGGAAAGACCTGATCGTCCCCCAGCTTGACATCCGTGAAGGGTCTGTGCTGAGGAGGACTAGTATAAGGAAAGAAGGCCTCTTGGCAGTTGAGATAGAGAAAAGCATCTGTCTCCTGCCCGTCCCTGGACAATGGAACATCTCGGTGTAACATCTCGGTGTAAAACCCGATTGATTGTATGTTCTGTTTACTGAGAAAGGAGAAAACTGCCTTAGGGCTGAAGGTGGGACTTGCTAGCAATGCTGCTCTTTATGCACTAAAAAGGTTTATGGAGATGTTTACATATGCATATCAAGGCACAGCACTTTTCCTTAAACTTATGTCACAGAGATCTTTATTCATATGTCTTACTGCTGACCTTCTCCCTACTATGATCCTATTATCCTGCCACTTCCCTTTTTCTAAGATGGTAAAGATAATGATCAATAAATACTGAGGGAACTCAGAGACCGGTGCCGGCGCGGGTCCCCTGGGCCCACTTTTTCTTTCTCTATACTTTGTCTCTGTGTCTCATTTCTTTTCTCAAGTGTCTCGTTCCACCTAACAAGAAACGCCCACAGGTGTGGAGGGGCAGGCCACCCCTTCAGAAATAGGGGGAAGGGAGAAGGGGGAGAATAAGAGGTGGGGATGGGAAAAGAATGAGGAGAGGGTAATCGTGGGACTAGTATTGGATTTGAATGGTGGCAGTGGTCAGGGACTTGTTTAAAAGGTATAGATGCCTCATATCAAACTAGAAGTTGTTTGCATGGCAGCACAGTCTGTCCCTGGCTTTTCTAAATCTTGAGTAAAGCATGTTTTGTTTCTTAGTAGACTTGAAATTAAGGCTGAGTTCCATCGCGGGGATTCTGGACAAGCTGCAGGACAAGACCAGGATGCCCTGGTGGGGTCACAGCCAAGCAGGAATTTGGAACCTGTAGTAACCGAGGGAGCTCATGCTCTCCCAAGGATTCAAGCCCCAGATCCATGGGTGGGGTTTAAGCAATATCCTGTCAATCTTGAGATCATGGTGATCTCAGCTAAGGTATTTAGTTAACCTGGACAGACCCGCTAGCCAGAATATATATATATATATGTATTTTTTTTTGAGACGGAGTCTCATTCTGTTCCCAGGCTGGAATGTAATGGCACAATCTCAGCTCACTGCAACCTCCGCCTCCCAGGTTCAAACGATTCTCCTGCCTCAGCCTCCCAAGTAGCTGGGACTACAGGTGCCACATGGCCAGCTAATTTTTGTATTTTTAATAGAGATGGGATTTCACCATGTTGGCCAGGATGGTCTCGATCTCTTGACCTCCTGATCTGCCCGCCTTGGCCTCACAAAGTGCTGGGATTACAGGTGTGAGCCACCGCACCAGGCCCTTTTTTTTGTTGTTTTTGAGACAGAGTCTCACTCTGTTGCCAGGCTGGAGTGCAATGGTGTGATCTTGGCTCACTGCAACCTCCACCTCCCAGGTTCAAACGATTCTCCTGCCTCAGCTTCCCAAGTAGCTGGGACTACAGGCTCGCGCCACCACGCCCAGCTAATTTTTGTATTTTTAGTAGAGTCGGGGTTTCACCATGTTAGGATGGTCTCAATCTCCTGACCTTGTGATCCATCCGCCTTGGCCTCCCAAAGTGCTGGGATTACAGGCATGAGCCACTGCGCCCAGCCTAGCCAGAATATATTCTAAGGATATCATCTGGCAAGTACATAAAGATGTTCATCATACTGCTATTTAAAATAGTTAAAAAAAAATCTACCCAATCGATTTGGGGGCTAGTTATAAAATTCATGGCAGATGCCTCTACAGTAGAATTTATGCACATATATATACATATGTACTTTTTATCCCCTGTGGAGAGGGGGTCTTCTGTGTTGCTCAAGCTGGTCTAAAGCAGTAGTCCCGCCTTGGCCTCTCAAAGTGCTGGGATTACAGCCATGAGCCACCGTGCCCAGGCCAAGAATATAACTTTTACCTCCTTTTTTTTTTTTTTTTTTTTTTGAGACAGAGTCTCATGCTGTCGCTTGGGCTGGAGTATAGTGGGACAATCTTGGATCACTGCAACCTCCGCCTCCCTAGTCCAAGCGATTCTCCTGCCTCAGCCTCCTGAGTAGCTGGGATTACAGGTGCACACCACCATGCTAATGTTTTATATTTTTAGTAGAGACAAGATTTTGTTTCATCATGTTGTCCAGGCTGGTCTCGAACTCCTGACCTCGTGATTCACCCGCCTTGTTCTCCCAAAGTGCTGGGATTACAGGTGTGAGCCACTGCGCCCGGCCAACTTTTAATTCTTAAAAGACATACAGACTGCTAACTCTGCCTCATCTCTGTTTAGGAGGGAGCTAGGATGGGTGGTGGAAAGGGCTGCTATAGTCTGTGGTCTGCAGAGAAGGGAGGCCCTAGACTCTCCCCCCTCCCCACCCACTCCCCTTCTTTCTCCCTCCTCTTCTGCCCTCTTCTGGTGCCCCCTACCTTGTTCAGCTGACCAGGCCAGCTGGTTGCTCACAGTCTCCACAATCATGTTGGCGGCCTCTTCATCTTGGAACAGGGCTTGGACCTGCTGCAGGTCGCCGGAGAACAGGGCATGGTGGACAGCTGGGTCTCGGCAGGAACGGTGAGGCCTAGTGAGTCGGGCCCGGGGACTTGACGGGCACCTGCGGCTCCGGCATTGCTGGGCAGCTGCCCGCCGCCGGTCCTCCCATTCCAGCCACTCCCGCTGCAGGCGGAGAGAGCGCAGCGTGGAAGAGGTGAAAGGGAAGGTCTCCCTTGCCATGGATGGGGCCCAGGGTTTGGAGCAGTGGCACTTGGGCAGAGCCAGGTTCCCCTGACCCGACTACCTCCCTTGCTCTGAGAAGCCACCCTGCCCCCTCCACCGTGAGCCAGAGAAAGCAGCAGCTGAGGCTATAAATAGGTCCTTCTCTGCTCTGGTAAACACAGTTTGCTCAGAGTCATGATCCTGGTGCTGAGAAGCTGCTGGCCCAACCCCCAGCCCAGGGTGAGGGCCAGCCCCTGCCCCTACTGATACCCTTTGGTTGGTCAGCAGGCCCTCAGCTGAGGCCACTCCTGAACCCCAGCATCTGCATCCACCTTCATCCCTAGAGTGAGCATCTTGGGTTGGCAAGGTCCGGGGTGCGCGAACAGGTCAGTCATGGAGATGGGCAGGGCTGGGAGGAAGACAAGGTGCCTCCAGCCTCTCTGATGTTGGCTGGAGGGCAGAAGCCACCACTGGCCCACGTGGAGGAGATAGGGCTGATCTCAGTACAGGAGGTAAGGGGAGGTCAAGGCATAGTTACTGAGTAGGTGAGCAGCTCTTCCCAGCATCTGCAGTAACAGCAATATAACTCTGTACATGTGCACAGAGTTTTATGGTGTTTAAATCACATTCATATCCACCTTCACCCAGAGGACCATACTTCCTAGCCCACCCAGTAATTAGTAAACTTGGTTTGGACAATAAATGAAATTTTCACAGTTGAATGCCTCTGAGATGGGTGGTCTTATCTCTGTTTTACAGATGAGGAATTTAAGGCTTAACAAAGTAATCTACTGGCTCAGGGTCACAGTTTGTGATAGGCAGAGCCAGAACCCCACATAGATGTTGTGCTCTGGGCCAAGAATGGTGGCTCATGCCTGTAAGCCTAGCACTTTGGGAGGCCGAGACAGGAGGATCGCTTGAGCCTAGGAGTTTGAGACCATCCTGGGCAACATCCTGAGACCTACATCTTTTTTTTTTTTTTTTTTTTTTTGAGACAGTCTTACTCTGTTGCCCAGGCTAGAGTACAGTGGTACAATCTTGGCTCACTGCAGCCTCTGCCTCCTGGGTTCAAACGATTCTCTTGCCTCAGCCTCCTGAGTAACTGGGATTACAGGCACCCACCACCATGCCCAGCTATTTTTTGTATTTTTAGTAGAGACAGGGTTTCACCATGTTGGCCAGGCTGGTCTCGAACTCCTGACTTCGTGATCTGCCCGCCTCAGCCTCCCAAAGTACTGGGATTATAGGCATGAGCCACCGCCCCCACCTCTCCATCTCTTTAAAAAAAAAAAAAAAAAAGATGGTGCACTTTTTGGCTTCAGCTGCTGCAGCCACCTGGCAGCCTCCCCCATTCTCTTTTTTTTTTTTTTTTTTTGAGATGGAGTCTCACTCTCGCCCAGGCTGGAGTGCAAGTGGCGCGATCTCCTCCGCTCACTGCAAGCTCCGCCTCCCGGGTTCCCGCCATTCTCTTGCCTCAGCCTCCCGAGTAGCTGGGACTACAGGCGCCAGCCACCACGCTCGGCTATTTTTTTGTATTTTTTTTTTAGTAGAGACAGGGTTTCACCGAGTTAGCCAGGATGGTCTCGATCCCTGACCTTGTGATCCGCCCGCCTCGGCCTCCCAGAGTGCTGGGATTACAGGCGTGAGCCACAGCGCCCGGCCGCCTCCCCCATTCTCTAAGCAGGACAGACTGGTCTCTAGAAACTGCCTTCAATCATCCTTTTTTTTTTTTTTTCTCTCACTGTGTCGCCCAGGCTGGAGTGCAGTGGCGTGATCTCAGCTCACTGCAACCTCCGTTTCCTGGGGTTCAAGCGATTCTCCTGCCTTAGCCTTCTGAGTAGCTGGGATTATAGGCACACGCCACCACACCCAGCTGATTTTTGTATTTTTAGTAGTAGTTTTTGCCATGTTGGCCAGGCTGGTCTGAAACTCCTGACCTCAGGCGATCTGCCCGCCTCAGCCTCCCAAAGTGTTGGTATTACAGGCGTGAGCCACAGTTCCCGGCCCCTTCAATCGTTCTTGATTTACTTTTTTAACCCAGCTGCTAAGGGGGCTACATGGCTGGCCTGAGAGCCAAGGGGTTGAGCTGGAAACTCTGGGAATGGACCTGAGATGTTCAAGCCACAGACCTGTTCACTCTTAAGAAAAAGCAGTTGTGCTTCCAGGAGCCTCTAGGGGGAGGAATGAAGCCATGAAACCACACAAGCTGGTGTGCCTGCCAAGCTGGGGAAGGGGAGGGCACTGCCTCAAAAGCTCTGCTCACCCTGAGCTCACTCAGTGCACAGCGGCCTGCAGGCAGGGCTGGTCTGTCCCCTCTGCGTCTGGGGCTCCTCCTGATACCTGTCCCGCCTCCTGGCCCTGCAGCAGCGCCTTGCCCAGTGGTCTTTTATTTCTTCCTCTCCCTAGGCCCTTCCCACAAGCAAGTTCTAGCTCCCAGCCTCACATTTTCAGGCGCCGCCTCAAGTTCAGCCCCTCAATGCAATGCCTTAAACCTGAATCAACTCAGCCTCTCACCCAGTGTTTCTTCCTCTGGCCATATCCCTTCTGCCCTGCTGCCGGAATGATCTAAAATAGTTAATTCCCTTGCTTTAAAACTTCTGCTGGGCCGGGCGCGGTGGCTCAAGCCTGTAATCCCAGCACTTTGGGAGGCCGAGACGGGCGGATCACGAGGTCAGGAGATCGAGACCATCCTGGTTAACATGGTGAAACCCCGTCTCTACTTAAAAAAGTACAAAAAACTAGCCGGGCAAGGTGGCGGGCGCCTGTAGTCCCAGCTACTTGGGAGGCTGAGGCAGGAGAATGGCGTGAACCCGGGAGGCGGAGCTTGCAGTGAGCTGAGATCTGGCCACTGCACTCCAGCCTGGGCAACAGAGCGAAACTCCGTCTCAAAAAAAAAAAAAAAAACTTCTGCTGACTTCCAATACCTATTCTTTCCTTTTATTTTTTTAAATAGGGCTCCAAATCCTGGCCTCAAGCAGTCCTCCGAAGTTGGCCTCCTGAATTGCTGGGATTACAGGTGTGAGCCACTGCACCCGGCCTGCCTTTTTCAACTAAGCCCCCAATTCCTTGGTTTGACCCCATGCCACTCACGTAGGATAGGCATCCTCATCACACACGGCTCCCCACAACCATTCCCTGTCAGGCCATTCACTTAGCTCAGAACTCCCTCAACCCCTTCCTGAGGATCTACCCCTAAGGTCACCTGCTCTGAGGTCTCTTCGGCAACTCGTTGCCCGACCCCTATAGTTGCAGCCACTGCCCAGTTTGCACTCCTGAAGGAATCAGGGGCACACTGTAAAACACCTATCCGTGCTGTTGATGTGGGTCTGCCATGCTGGATGTGGGCTCCAGAGCAGGCCCTGGCACAGTCCGAGCACTTGGCTCATGGCACGTGGGCCTCTTATGTGTAGCGCATTGAACGAAGGTCCCTATTCTCTGCCAGAGCAAACACTTGTCCATCCACCTGCCTGCCCAAGTGGGTGGCAGCAGCCTGGGCTTTTTCCGGCACTGCCCTTACCCCCCTGTTCACCCGTTCTCTGCCTGGCCCCAGCCTCTTGGTGGCATTCCAGGGTGAGGGATTCCAGAAGAGGAATGAGATCATACAAAGCAAAGCTTGGAGGTTCTCAGAGAACGGCACCTCTATAAATGCAGCCATGATTAACCCTGTTGGCACCCATTCGGTGTGTTAATTGCCCCGCCAACGACCTGGCTGGGCACCCACAGCTGGGTTCCCAGGCTTGAGAATCTGGCAAGGCTGGGTGGGACCAAGAGGGACCAAGGCAGGTGGGCGTCTGCTTCCTCCCTGAGGCACACAACAGTCATAGCCTAGCCTCTCCCCTGCCTTCTTGCCACACAGGCCTGAAGGAGCTAGGTACCCTAACAGCTCAGTCCCGAGATACCACTGTATTCAGTCCCCTTGTCTGTAGCGTTAGCTTCCTGAGGGCAGAGAAAGGAGGCCTTGACTTCAACCTGGAGGGAAAAGAGCCAGGTGATCAGATGCCCAGCCTGCCTTCTGGGAGCTCAGAGCCTGTGGGGTGGTGAAGCACAGCAGAAGCCAGGAGGTGAGCGTGGGATTGATCAGGACTGAGCAGGGAGACAGGGGCTCATGGGTGTCGAGAATGGGGAACAGGCCCAAGGCACAGGGGGGCTTTTATTTTTTTAGAGATGAGATCTCCCTATGTTGTCCAGGCTGGTCTCAACCTTCTAGGCTCCAGTGATTCTCGCACCTCAGCCTCCCAAGTGGCTGGGACTACAGGTGCATGCCGCCACTCCCAGCTGTGGGGGTTTAGGTGCAGGAAGATCCCATGGTAGGTGGGGAGTTAGCAGGGAGTGGAAGGTGGGAGAGAAAGAAGTGCATGGTAGGATCAGGTAGAAAGACCCAATGGGAATGTGAAGGTAACAGGGTGCAGGGGAATTAGCCCCCTCTTGCCCTGGCCTTGTGGCACAGAAGCCTTCTAGAACAGGGCCCTGCTGTAATCAGCAGGTAAGTGAAGATGGAGTTCTCAAAGCACTTACTCACTTCAGCCTTAAGACTGGGATCCAGTGGGGTGCTGTGGCTCACACCTGTAATCCTAGCACTTTGGGAGGCTGAGGTGGGAAGGATCATTTGAGCCTGGGAGTTCAAGACCAGTCTGGACAACACAGCAAGACCCATCTCTACAGAAAAATTTTGTTAATTAGCTGGGCGTGGTGGCACGCACCAGTAGTCCATTACTTGGGAGGCTGAGATAGGAGGATTGCTTGAACCTAGGAGATCGAGACTGCAGTGAGGCATGATCACACCACTGCACTGCACTCCAGTTTGGTGAAAGAGTGAGACCACGTCTCTAAAAACAACAAAAAACTGGAATCCATGGGATCAGCCTCTTTGGGAAAAGGAGATTAACACTTTCCCCGCAGAGGAGTGCCAAGCCCATGCCCGTGGAAGGCCTCTGTCTCCTAGCTGCTTAGTGCAGGCTGAGCCTAAGACAGGAGGGGTTGGCAGTCACACAGGGCTATTTTTTTTATTATTATTATTCTTTGAGGCAGTCTCACTCTGTCACCCAGGCTGGAGTGCAGTGGCACGATCTCGGCTCACTGCAACCTCCGCCTCCCGGGTTCACGTCATTCTCCCGCCTCAGCCTCCCAAGTAGCTAGGACTACAGGTGCCCACCACCATGCCTGGCTAATTTTTTTGTATTTTTAGTTTTTTTGTATTTTCACCATGTTAACCAGGATGGTCTCTATCTCCTGACCTTGTGATCCTCCCATCTCAGCCTCCCAAAGTGCTGGGATTACAGGCATGAGCCACCATGCCCAGCCTGCTATTTATTATTTATTTACTTATTCAAGAGACAGCATCTCACCACCTTGCCCAGGCTGGGCTTGAACTCCTGGGCTCAAGTGATCCTCCCACCTTGGCCTCCCAAAGTGCTGGGATTATAGGCGTGAGTCTCCACGCCTGGCCCAAACTGGGCTCTTTAACCTGCCTCCTGTTGCCCATGAGTTGGGAGAGTTTTCCCAACTCTCCTTCCAGAAACGAAAACAAGGTCGGCAACTTGGTATAATTAGACCTTTTACAACCCACCCATGCCCCTTGTCCACCTCTAGTCTGAAAAGTGGTACAGAGAAGCCACAGCAACGAAGAGTTGCTTGGCAACAAAATTAAGTAGTTTGAGATTATATGCCGAAGTGTAAAATAAATACCTTTGAGTCCATGCTGATATAAATGGATGAATGAATAAATGAGGGAGAACAGGCAAATCTCCCACGCAGAAGAATTCCAAATAAACTGTGTAGATATTCTGCCCTTAAGGAGGTAGAACATAATTCCCCAATTCTTAAATGTGGGCTGCACAGAGGCTTCCTTCCAAAGGGTCCAGTACAGAAAGAAGAAAAAGGAGTAACTTTACAGTGGAGAAACCTGGCAAAGCTTACCTCAGTCAGGTGATCAAAGTCAGCATGAACCCTTGATAAGATGTGGCAAGAATGGCACCTGACCTCTGGTCTTCCTCTCCAAAACCCAGAACCCCAGTCTAATCATGAGGAAACATCAGACAAATCCTGAGAGAGGGGCATCCTACCATATGCCTGCCCGGTACTCCCCAAAACTGTTAATTAAGGTCATTAAAAACAGGGAAGGTCTGAGAAACATCACATCCAAGAGTCAGGATGATTGTGAAATGGGATTCTGAGGGGAAAAGGACATTAGGGGGAAACTGAGTAAATCTGAATAAAGTATGGAGCTTAGTTAATAATGTATCAATAATGGTTCATTAACTGTGACAAATGTACCATACTAACATAAGGTGTCAATAATAGGGGAGACCACACCTGTAATCCCAGCCCTTTGGGAGGCCAAGGCAGGAGGATCACAGGAGTTTGAGACCAGCTTGGGCAACAACAGTGAGACCTTGTCTCTACAAAAAATTTAAAAATTTGCCAGCCATAGTGGTGCTGCCTGTAGTCCCAGCTACTTGGAAAGTTGAGGCAGGAGGATTGCTTGAGCCCATTAAAGTCGAGGCTGCAGTAAGCTATGACTGTGCCACTGCACTCCAGCCTGGGTGACAGAGAGAAACCCTGTCTCAAAAAAATTGCCGGGCACGGTGGCTCACGCTTGTAATCCCAGCACTTTGGGAAGCTGAGGTGGGTGAATCACCTGAAGTCAGGAGTGTCAGACCAGCCTGGCCAACGTGGTAAAACCTCATCTCTACTAAAAATACAAAGATTAGGCTGGGCGCGGTAGCTCACGTCTGTAATCCCAGCATTTTGGGAGGCCAAGGCAGGCGGATCACCTGAGGTCAGGAGTTAAAGCCCAGCCTTGCCAACATGGTGAAACCCTGTCTCTACTAAATATACAAAAATTAGCTGGGCATGGTGGCAGGCGCCTGTAATTCCAGCTACTTGGGAGGCTGAGGCAGGAGAATCGCTTCAACTCAGGAAGCAGAAGTCACAGTGAGCCGAGATCACACCATTGCACTCAGCCTGGGTGACAAGAGTGAAACTCCATCTCAAAAAAAAAAAAAAAAAAAAAAAAAAAAATTTTAGCCGGCATGGTGGCATGTTGCCTGTAATCCTAGCTTTGGGATGCTAAGGCAGGATAATTTTTTTTTTTTTTTTTTTTTTTGGAGACGGAGTCTTGCCCTGTCACCCAGCGCCCAGGCTGGAGTGCAGTGGCGTGATCTCAGCTCACTGCAACCTCCGCCTCCCGGGTTCAAGCAATTATCCTGCCTCAGCCTCTTAGTACCTGGGATTACAGGTACGTGCCAACATGCCCAGCTAATTTTTGTATTTTTAGTAGAGACGGGGTTTCACCATGTTAGCCAGGCTGGTCTCGAACTCCTGACCTTGTGATCTGCCCGCCTTGGCCACCCAAAGTGCTGAGATTACAGGTGTGAGCCACCACGCCCAGCTGGCAGGAAAATCCCTTGAACCTGGGAGGTAGAGGTTGCAGTGAGTGGAGATGGCGCCACTGCACTCCAGCCTGGGCAACAGAGTGGGACTCCATCTCAAAAATAAATAAATAAAATAATAATAACTGGGAAACTGGGTGTGGGGTATGTGGGAACTCTCTGTACTCTCTTTGCAATAAGTCTATAAATTTGTAAGTCTAAAACTATATAAAAAAGAAAAAAAAAAGAGATAAACAGTTGCCTGAGCCCTTCTGTGGCCACACAGCACTGGCAGGGCAGGCAGGAAGCAGCAGGGGGTGGAAAGGAAAGGGAGGCAGAAGAAGCAGGAGCTGCTTTATTTCAGAACAAGGTACAATAGGCCACACCTCTGTCCTGCACCTGGGAACCTTGGGCACGGATGAGCAGAGCAACCACAGGTCTGAAGAGACAGAGCAGAGGAAGCCTGAGCATGCTCCTCCCCTGTGCAGAGGGGCAGGCCGCCATTGCTGTGGTGTGGCTTCTTTCAGCTCCTCAGCTGTCCAGGGACTAGGGTATGAAGGGACAAGAAAACCAGGCCCAATATCCTCTAAAGTTAAGCTGAGGCAGGAGAGGGACACCCAAGGCGAGGATGACATGCCTTTCCTGTTGGCTGGAGAGCCAGTCTCGGGCCAGATTCTGGGGCCAACAGCAAAGGAAGGCCCAAAGTGAGGGCAGCGCAGAGATGAGGGGGCTCTCAGGGAAAACACCCAGGGTGGGAGCAACCACAGAAGCCCCCCGCTGTGTCCACTCTCCAATCATGCTGGCCTTCTTCTCCCCCTTGGACGTGACCAGACACGCCCAGAGCTGCCTGCTCACGGTGCGTGTCCTGTGTTGGGGCAGTCTCAACTACTGGTCCCACAGAAGAATTCCTCAGGAAGCTCACTCAGGAGTCCATCCAGGTCATCTACAGAGAGGGGAATGATGGGTAGCCTTAGTGACAACATCAGGGTTCCGTATGACTCAGGTCCAAGTTTCTGCCCTTCAGGAGGGCCTGGGCCTGGTTGTATAGCTGGACAGGCAGCTCCTCCAGGCAGTGGTACCCATGCCAATGGGCCTGAGGCTGGCCTGACTTCAATCTTCCCTCTGCTCCCCCTGTACCCATATATGACAAAAGGCAGGGGCATAATCCCTGGGCCATTCTGATGAGGAAGAGAATTCCCCTGGGACTCACTGATTCCTCTCCTTCCATCCAGTCATAGTGCCAAACAGGAAGGCTTCAGAGGTCACCTAGTGCAACCCTCATTGGCTGAGGGAGAAAGAGGGCTGGGAAAAGCCATTAGATGTGTTCAGAGTTGCACAGTTCCTTAATTGGCTTCTCATCTGACAGTGGAAAGTATCACCCCCTTCCTCAAAGTGCCTGTGTTAGACTACAGTTCTCAGATGTGGTACTTATGTCTGAGAACTTGGACACAGCTGACCTCAATAATCCCTAGCAATATTGTTTACTAGCAGCAGCTAATACTGACTGAGTGCTTGCTGTGTGCCTCAATAACCATTCATAGGTAGGGCATCTCCGGGTAGCTCTTGTTATCAACCCCACTTTACCTGAAACAAGTTTTTTTTTTTTTTTTTTTTTTTTTTTTTTTTTTTTTTTTGAGACGGAGTCTCGCTGTGTCGCCCAGGCTGGAGTACAGTGGCCAGATCTCAGCTCACTGCAAGCCCCACCTCCCGGGTTTACGCCATTCTCCTGCCTCAGCCTCCCGAGTAGCTGGGACTACAGGCGCCCGCCACCTCGCCCGGCTAGTTTTTTGTATTTTTTAGTAGAGACAGGGTTTCACCGGGTTAGCCAGGATGGTCTCGATCTCCTGACCTCGTGATCCGCCCGTCTCGGCCTCCCAAAGTGCTGGGATTACAGGCTTGAGCCACCGCGCCCGGCCTGAAACAAGTTTTTAAGAGGTAAAACAACTTGCCCAAGGTGAGCATACTCAGGCTCCATCTGACACCAGAGCCACTGCTGCCAACTAGAAAACTCCTGCCTACTGGATGGGATCAGAAAACCCTGGGAGTAACTTAGACGTCTGTAAGCTACACCCAAGAGCCTAGCTCTTCATCTGGCAAGAGCACTCAGTAAATATCACTGCTGGAAGGAAGGACAAAAGTTAGTTTGGGGAGCATTCACAATTTCATTATGGCGACTGGCACTGTACCCAGGGAGGTAGGACTGGAATTTGCTTATAACAAAAAAAGTTCCCCTGCATTAACTACACCATGATTGTCTAGAGAAACACGGTATGAAATGAAGGGGAATGGCAATCGGCTTGGGCTAGGAAACTAGGAATCAGGGTAAGAATCAAGAATCAGTATTTGGGCTGTGTGCGATGGCTCATGCCTATAATCGCAGCACTTTGGGAGGCTGAGGCAGGCGGATCACAAGGTCAGGAGATTGAGACCAGCCTGGCCAACACGGTGAAACCCCGTCTCTACTAAAAACACAAAAATTAGCCGGGTGTGGTGGCACGTGCCTGTAATCCCAGCTACTATGAGACTGAGGCAGAAGAATTGCTTGAACCAGGGAGGCAGAGGTTGCAGTGATCTGAGATCGTACCACTGCATTCTAGCCTGGGCGACAGGGCAAGACTCCGTCTCAAAAAAAAAAAAAAAAAAAGAGGCCGGGCGCGGTGGCTCAAGCCTGTAATCCCAGCACTTTGGGAGGCCGAGACGGGCGGATCACGAGGTCAGGAGATCGAGACCATCCTGGCTAACACGGTGAAACCCCGTCTCTACTAAAAATACAAAAACTTAGCCGGGCGAGGTGGCAGGCGCCTGTAGTCCCAGCTACTCGGGAGGCTGAGGCAGGAGAATGGCGTAAACCTGGGAGGCGGAGCTTGCAGTGAGCTGAGATCCGGCCACTGCACTCCAGACTGGGTGACAGAGCGAGACTCCGTCTCAAAAAAAAAAAAAAAGTATAAGTATTTGTCTTCAGCACTGTTGGGCCACCATTAGTAGCTTCCTGCTCAAAGGTCTGTCCCTACACTGAAGATGTGACACCAGCCCATATATATATATATATATATTTTTTTTTTTTTTTTTTTTTTTTTTTTTTTTTTTTTGAGACGGGGTGGCTCTCTGTTGCCCAGGCTGGAGTGCAGTGGTGTGATCTCGGCTCACTGCAAGCTCCGCCTCCCGGGTTCACGCCAGTCTCCTGCCTCAGCCTCCCGAGTAGCTGGGACTACAGGTGCCCACCACCACGCCCAGCTAATTTTTTATATTTTTAGTAGAGACAGGGTTTCACCGTGTTAGCCAGGATGGTCTCGATATCCTGACCTCATGATCCACTTCCTTGGCCTCCCAAAATGCTGGGATTACAGGCGTGAGCCACTGCATTCAGCCCACCAGCCCTAATATTCTATAGTCAATTCTCTGTGACTACCAGCAACCTTCTGGCATTCTGGTGATGCCTTGGCTTGTCTCACAAAGAAAGAGTGCAGGCTCCCAGGCAATGCAAGATTCTAGGATAAGGGACATATGCTTTTTCACAAGATATAATGGCCTTTGTGGTTCATCCATTGGTATACTGTGAATTAGGTAGTGTGAGAACACCTATCTATAATTGTGGGTGGAAACCTACCCAGGGGCCGGGGCAAGACACTGAAGGGCACAAATTGTTCCAGTATAATAAAGAAAATAGTTACAATAAGAAAAGTTATACTAGAAATAGGACATAGAGATGACTGTATATAGATATTACCAATCATTAGTTTTTAGTACTAATCTCTGCATTATCATTGTAACCGAGAAAAAACCAACCAGAAGTGAGCAGAAGACAAGAGTGAAAGTCCTCTGTCACACCCTGATAAGGGCCGCTTGAGGACACCTTGGTCTAGCAATAGCTCCAGTGCCTGGGAAGGCACCCGTTACTTAGCAGACCTCGGTCTTGCGGTAGCACCAGTGCCTGGGAAGGCACCCGTTACTTAGTAGACCTCGGTCTTGCGGTAGCACCAGTGCCTGGGAAGGCACCCGTTACTTAGTAGACCTCGGTCTTGCGGTAGCTCCAGTGCCTGGGAAGGCACCCGTTACTTAGTAGACCTCGGTCTTGCGGTAGCACCAGTGCCTGGGAAGGCACCCGTTACTTAGTAGACCTCGGTCTTGCGGTAGCACCAGTGCCTGGGAAGGCACCTGTTACTTAGCAGACTGGGAAAGGGAGTCTCCCTTTCCTTGGGGGAGTTAGAGAACACTCTGCTCCACCAGCTTTTGTGGGAGGCCTGACATTAGCCAGGCCTGCCCGCAGTCATCCAGAGGCTTAAACTTCTCCTTGTGGTGCTGTGCTTCAGTGGGCACACTCCTTGTCCACTTTATGTTCCGCCTGCAAACCTGGTTCTTCTTTTTTTTTTTTGAGACGGGAGTCTCGCTCTGTCACCCAGGCTGGAGTGCAGTGGCCGGACCTCAGCTCACTGCAAGTCCCGCCTCCCGGGTTTACGCCATTCTCCTGCCTCAGCCTCCCAAGTAGCTGGGATTACAGGCACCCGCCACCTCGCCCGGCTAGTTTTTTGTATTTTTTAGTAGAGACGGGGTTTCACCGTGTTAGCCAGGATGGTCTCGATCTCCTGACCTCGTGATCCACCCGTCTCGGCCTCCCAAAGTGCTGGGATTACAGGCTTGAGCCACCGCGCCCGGCCCCTGGTTCTTCTTTTAAGTTCTTGGAAGATAGCAGTAGCGAATCAGTGAAAGTATTAAAGTCTTTAGGCCGGGACCCTACATCTGGCACCCAACTCTTGTCTTCTGGTCACTTCTCACAATGTCTCTTCAGCTCCTGACTCTGTATTGGCTGGTCCTTTTCTTGGTTACAATGATAATGCAGAGATTAGTACTAAAAACTAATGATTGGTAATATCCATATATAATCATCTCTATATCCTATTTCTAGTATAACTTTTCTTATTCTATTTTCTTTATTATACTGGAACAGTTTGTGCCTTCAGTCTCTTGCCTTGGCACCTGGGTAGGTTTCTGCCCACAAATAATCCTGTAAACTTTGGGGCCAGACAGGATTGAATTTTTGGAATTGAAAAGCTAAAGACCAGGCTGGGCGTGGTAGGTCATGCCTCTAATCCCAGTACCCTGGCAGGCAGAGACAGAAGGATCACTTGAGCCCCAGGAGTTCGAGACCAGCCTCGGCAACATGGCAAAACTGTCTCTACAAAAAATTTAAAAATTGCTGGGCATAGTGGCACATGCCTGTAGTCCCAGCTACTTGGGAGGCTAAGATGGGAGGGCTGCTTGAGCCTGCGAGGCTGAGGCTACGGTGAGCCGTGTTCATAACACTACACTCCAGCCTGGGCAACAGAATGAGACCTGTCTCAAAAATTAAAATAAAAATAAAAGAAGCTAAAACTAGATCATGAATGGTGTTAGTTTCACCTGGGTGATGTTGCCTCCTGAGGAAGCAGCTAGCCCAACCACAAGGGGTCTGCATTTGGGCCTCTCTGGTTTGTAGCCTGGTTCTCCCAAAAACCACGTGGACGTCTGACTCCTCAGCACTCCTCTAAGGTTAGTCAGGATGGGAAATCTGCCTCTGTGGTCCAGTCGTCAGCCCACGGAGGACTCAGAGTGTGGCACAAAGATAGCACCTGTCCATCTGGACAGGGGATGGTGATGTTTCCTCCTTGTGGCTGATGGCACATAACCTGAAAATGGGGGAAACCTGTGGATGACGCTTTGTTTTATGCGGCCCCATCACACTGTTAATGAGTTTGTGGCCTGCAGCCTTGTCAAACAAGACACTCTATCTGATTTCTGTAAAATTATATAAGATCCAAAGATTCATGGAAAGAGGAACAAGATGTAGCCAGGAAGATTCTGGTTCAGCTATTCAACAGGAAATTGAACCTCTCTTGCTCCCAGATGGGCTGACTGCCTTACCTGCTTCTGGGAGTTCTTCCTCAGGGCACGCCTCTGCCTCTAGTTTCTGTGCTGTTCTGAAGACTTCCTCGGGCTTTGCAGCCACATCATGCTGGAAGCTCCCTGAATCCTGGGGACAGAGGATCTGGTTACCAATGCCTGTGACCCTGAAATCCCTTCAGGTGGCATCATCTCTACCCAGACAACCTCAAAGGAACAGTGGGGGGCTCAGGAAAGAAACATGATGGGGCCAGGTGTGGTGGCTCACACCTGTAATCCCAGACTTTGGGAGGCCAAGGCCAGTGAATCATTTGAGGTCAGGAGTTCGAGACCAGCCTGGCTAACATGGTGAAACCACGTCTCTACTGAAAATACAAAAACAGAGCCGGGCATAGTGGTGCGCGCCTGTAATCCTAGCTACTCGGGAGGCTGAGGCATGAGAATCGCTTGAATCCAGGAGGCAGAGGTTGCAGTGAACCGATATCGTGTCACTGCACTCCAACCTGGGTAACAGAGTGAGACCCTCTCTGCAAAAAGAAAGAAAGAAAGAAATATGATGGAAGAGTATATGACGGAAGAGTATGGCAGGGGCCAGCCACCCAGGCCCATGCTGAAGGGAGGGAGCTGAAACACCAAACACCCAAAGCAGCAGATAATAAAACAAAACAAAACAAAAACCTCTTTTGGCTGATTTTCTTTTTTTTTTTTTTTTTTTTTTTTTTTTGAGACGGAGTCTCACTCTGCCGCCCGGGCTGGAGTACAGTGGCCGGATCTCAGCTCACTGCAAGCTCCGCCTCCCGGGTTTACGTCATTCTCCTGCCTCAGCCTCCCGAGTAGCTGGGACTATAGGCGCCCGCCACCTCGCCCGGCTAGTTTTTTGTATTTTTTTAGTAGAGACGGGGTTTCACTGTGTTAGCCAGGATGGTCTCGATCTCCTGGCCTCGTGATCCGCCCGTCTCGGCCTCCCAAAGTGCTGGGATTACAGGCTTGAGCCACCGCGCCCGGCCGGCTGATTTTCTTTTCTAGTTCTGTTGGTATCTGATGTTTTAGGGATTCTATATAACTAGAGCAGACAGTGAAGAGGTCATTCAGAAATACATTGAGTTAACCTGAGATTTAAAATTAGCTGTTAACAATCCCCAAAGGAATATATAGCTAATATATGGGCAGGTAAGTAAAACTGATAATTAAGGCCAGGCACGGTGGCTGATACCTGTAATCCCAGCACTTTGGGAGGCCAAGGCAGGAGGATCACTTGAGGTTGGGAGTTTGAGAGTAGCCTGGCCAATATGGTAAAACCCCATCTCTACTAAAAATACAAAAACTAGGCCAGGAGGCTGGGCGCGGTGGCTCAAGCCTGTAATCCCAGCACTTTGGGAGGCCGAGGCGGGTGGATCACGTGGTCAGGAGATCGAGACTATCCTGGCTAACATGGTGAAACCCTGTCTCTACTAAAAATACAAAAAACTAGCCGGGCGTGGTGGCGGGCGCCTGTAGTCTCAGCTACTTGGGAGGCTGAGGCGGGAGAATGGCGTGAACCCGGGAGGCGGAGCTTGCAGTGAGCCGAGATCACGCCACTGCACTCCAGCCTGGGAGACACAGCGAGACTCCGTCTCAAAAAAAAAAAAAAAAAAAAAAAAAAAAAAACTAGGCCAGGCATGGTAGCTCACGCCTGTAATCCCAACACTTTGGGAGGCCAAGGCAGGTGGATCACAAGGTCAGGAGTTCGAGACCAGCCTGACCAACATAGTGAAATCCGTCTCTACTAAAAATACAAAAATTAGCCAGGTGTGGTGGCATGCACCTGTAATCCCAGCTACTCAGGAGGCTGAGGCAGGAGAATCACTAGAACCCAGGAGGTGAAGTTGCAGTGAGCTGAGAACACACCACTGCACTCCAGCCTGGGTGACAGAGTGAGACTCCATCTCAAAAAACTAAATAAATACTGGTAATTAAATGGTTAGCCATGCTTAGCCCTAGGAAATAGGAGTGGGAAAGGCTGGGATCCATTTTTCGCTTATTCTGTGCTATTTTCATTTATTTCTTCTTTTTTTTTTTTTTTTTTTGGAGACACGGTCTCGCTCTGTCGCCCAGGCTGGAGTGCAGTGGCACGATCTCGGCTCACTGCAAGCTCCGCCTCCCGAGTTGAGGCCATTCTCCTACCTCAGCCTCCCAAGTAGCTGGGACTACAGGTGCACACCACCATGCCCAGCTAATTTTTTTGTATTTTTAGTAGAGACAGGGTTTCACCATGTTAGCCAGGATGGTCTCGATCTCCTGACCTTGTGATCCACCCGCCTCGGTCTCCCAAAGTGTTGAGATTACAGGCATGAGCCACCACGCCCAGCCTATTTTGATTTATTTCAATGAGTATAGATAATTTGAAATTTAAAAGAAAAATAGGCCGAGCACAGTGGCTTATGCCTATAATCCCAGCACTATGGGAGGCCGAGGCAGGCCGATCAACTGAGGTCAGGAGTTCAGGACCAATCTGGCCAATATGGCGAAACTGTCTCTACTAAAAATATAAAAACAATTAGCTAGGCATAGTGGCATGTGCCTGTAGTCCTAGCTGTTTGGGAGGCTGAGCTGGGAGAATCACTTGAATCTGGAAGGCAGAGGTTGCAGTGAGCCAAGGTCACGCCGCTGCACCTTGGCCTGGGTGACAGAGCAAAACTCTGTCTCAAAAAAAAAAAAAAAAAAAAAAAAAAAAGGCCAGGCGCGGTGGCTCAAGCCTGTAATCCCAGCCCTTTGGGAGGCCGAGACGGGTGGATCACGAGGTCAGGAGATCGAGACCATCCTGGCTAACACGATGAAACCCCGTCTCTACTAAAAACTACAAAAAACTAGCCGGGTGAGTTGGCGGGCGCCTGTAATCCCAGCTACTCGGGAGGCTGAGGCAGGAGAATGGCGTAAACCCGGGAGGCGGAGCTTGCAGTGAGCTGAGATCCGGCCACTGCACTCCAGCCCGGGCGACAGAGCGAGACTCTGTCTCAAAAAAACAAAACAAAACAAAACAAAACAAAAAGAAAAAGAAAGGGTTTGGAAGTGGGGAGATTTAGAGAAAATGGAGGGGCTAAGGGGAAAGATGAGGAAAATGGAAGTGGAAAGTTGGAGCTTAGATGAAAACCTCTAAGGTGACTAGAGGTCATCAAGTCAAACGTACCACAGATGAAGCAACAGCAAGGGAAGCGACAGGACTTGCCCAAGGTCACAGTACACGTTTTCAGTACACAAGATCCCAGGAAGGTGGTGGGGGCGGGGCATGTCAAGCCCAGGCTCTGCACTCTTACCCTGGAGTGCATCTGCCTGGAAGCCCATGCTCACCTCCCATAAATGCCAAATGCTTGTCTCAGTTCCTAAAGAGGATGTCCCCACCAGTGTTCTGTGCAGCTTTCCCCTAACTTAGCAGAGGCAGACGCCAAGAGGGAAGACACAGAGCAGGTGCTGGCTCACCTGACAGGCCACTTGTAGCTCACTGTTCTCCACACTGCCACCTGTAGCAGATCTGACCCTCAGTCATTTACTGCCGCCACCCCCTGGGGGGCCCTCTACTTGGTTAGTTCTCAAGTGACTCCTATCCTCTCAGATGTTCAAGCCTGCCATCAGATGCTCAGGGATCACCAAGAAGCCAGCTGCTCCTCTAGGTATTGTTACTGAGCCATCTGCCAGGCGGCCAGATGAGGGATAGGAGATGGTCCTGTCCCCAAAGATACCTTTTCACCTCAGAGCACCTGCTCCCCAGGGTGGAAGAGAGGAAGAAATCAGAAGATCCAGGCAGAAGGAGGGCCCTACCAGTCCCCTGTTCCATCCTGCTCCTCTTACCTTGGGAAAGGGCTGAGATGGCTTGAGGAAGCTCCCATCCCCAGAATCCAGGCTGTAAATATGGACCAGGTTGTTGGGTGTCACGTTGAGGTAGTGATTTCGAAGTGAAGGAGAAAACACTCCAATCTAGAGTCAAGGAAAGGGAAGGTCAGTGTCCTGATGGAGCACTGGGAGCTGCCAGATGGCCACCTGGCTCCCAACTGCTTTTCACTTGGTGTCCTCTGCCTAGCCTTGGTGCCAGAGAACCATTTGCCACACTCTCCCCTCAACACAACCCTCCATCCCCATCCACCTTGAAGAATGGGAGCCAGCTCAAGGGCTGCAGGCCTTCCCTCAGCTCCTCAAGCCAGGGCCTAGCAATGGTTCAGCTACTCCATGCCTGGTGTTGTAGAGGAAGGCAGCCAGACAGGTAAGGAGACAGACACTGGGGGCTCTATCCAGGTGGCAGTGGTGTAGACAGCTGCTCCCCATACCTGCTTCAGCAGCAGCACTGAGCCAGGCTTCAGCTCATTCTGGCGCGTCTCCAGCAGCAACCTGTGCACTGTCCCCTGCATCTCTCCTGCAAATACCACATGGCTCATCAGTCTCGGGGTCAAGGGCAGCACAGCAACTGGTATGGGCCCTGGCTGGGAAGTGGGCTGCTCGCTGCCTCAGTTTTCCTGTCTGCAAAGGGAGAGGGTGATTCCTCCTCATTTCCTGTCCTCAATGGAACCCACTCATCAGACAATCTAGGACCTAATTCCTTACCTGTGGGGTCTTTGAAAACCACACTGGCGTCCATTGTGCTCCGAGTCAGGGACTTGATCATCACTGCCATATTGGGAACCTTGTTCCTAGGAAGCTGCTTCAGGGCTGCCTGTTTACAAGGAGAGGCATATGCTGAGCCTTCTATGGCCCACCTGTGACTTCCCAGGTCTCCAAGTGTGCCAGGGAAACCGGGGGTAGGAGGGGTCAGAGTATAGTTATAGTGATGATCTTCTTGTGGAGGACAAAGAGGTATCCCATCTCTCTCTCTGGCAGACCTAGAGCTGGGAGATCCTTCATTTCTCTCCCCTGCCTCCTTTCTTTTTTGTTTGGGTTTTTTATTTTTATTTCTTTTATTTATTTTTAAATTTTTGGGTTTTTTTTTCTTTTGAGACGGAGTTTCGCTCTTTTGCCCAGGCTGGAGTGCAGTGGCGCAATCTCGGCTCACTGCAACCTCCGCCTTCTGGTTTCAAGCGATTCTCCTGCCTCAGGCTCCCGAGTAGCTGGGATTACAGGTGCCCGCCACCACGCCCAGCTGATTTTATTTTTAGTAGAGATGGGGTTTCACCATGTTGGCCAGGCTTGTCTTGAACTCCTGACCTCGTGATCCACCCGCCTCGGCCTCCCAAAGTGCTGAGATTACAGGCATGAGCCACTGCACCCGGCCTATTTTTTTATTTTTGAGATGAAGTCTTGCTCTGTCGCCCAGGCTGGAGTACAGTGGTACGACCTTGGCTCACTGCAACCTCCGCCTCCGGGTTCAAGTGATTCTCCAGCCTCAGCCTCCCGAATAGCTGGAATTACAGGCTTGTGCCACCAAGCCTGGCTAATTTTTGTATTTTCAGTAGAGATGGGGTTTCACCATGTTGGCCAGGCTGGTCTCGAACTCCTGACCTCAACTGATCTGCCCGCCTCACCCTCCCAAAGTGCTGGGATTACAGGCATGAGCCACCGCGCCCGGCTTATTTTTTTATTTTTGAGATGGAGTCTCACTCTGTCGCCCAGGCTGGAGTACCGTGGCGCGACCTTGGCTCACTGCAACCTCCGCCTCTGGGTTCAAGCTATTCTCCAGCCTCAGCCTCCCGAGTAGTTGGAATTACAGGCGTGTGCCACCAAGCCTGGCTAATTTTTGTATTTTCAGTAGAGATGGGGTTTCCCCATGTTGGCCAGGCTGGTCTCGAACTCCTGACCTCAAGTAATCCGCCCGCCTCAGCCTCCCAAAGTGCTGGGATTACAGGCGTGACCCAACCCGCCTGGCCTGTTTTTTGGTTTTTTTTTTGAGACGGAGTTTCACTCTTGTTGCCCAGGCTGGAGTGCAATGGTGCATCTTGGCTCACCGCAACCTCTGCCTTCCAGGTTCAAGCAATTCTCCTGCATCAGCCTCCCGAGTAGCTGGGATTACAGGCATGTGCCAACATGCCCGGCTAATTTTGTATTTTTAGTAGAGACAGAGTTTCTCCAGGTTGGTCAGGCTGGTCTTGAACTCCTGACCTCAGGTGATCCGTCCGCCTTGACCTCCTAAGATTATAGGTGTGAGCCACCATGCCCAGCCTTGGGTTTTTTTTAATGGAGACAAGGTCTCGCTCTATTGCCCAGGCTGGAGTGCAGTGGCATGATCATAGTTCACTGTAGCCTAAACCTCCTAAGATCAAGTAATCCTCTGGCCTCAGCCTCCCTAGTAGCTGGGACTATAAGGCATGCGCCACCACATCCAGCTAATTCATTTTTTTTTTTTGTATTTTTTTGTAGAGACAGGGTCTTGCTTTGTTGCCCAGCCTGGTTTCGAACTCCTGACCTTTGTGATCCTTCCACCTCGGCCTCCCAAAATGCTGGGATTACAGGTATGAGCCACTGCATCCAGCACTTTCGTTTATATATGTTTACACAGTGTTCCATCATAGCAGTCACAGGCAGGGATATGTTGGCATAAGTACTGGCATGTCTCTGCACAACCCTTAACCACTGGGGATATTTGAAGGTGGCAGTGTGCTCACCCCACCCCATCCAGGGCCTGGAAGTGCAGAAGCATGCCATAACCCACACCCTCCTTCCACCTGGGCCCAATCCTATGGATGACAGTGAAAAGGTAGGTAAGTGGAAGATACAACCAAAGGGACTTTGTGCTGCTGCTCGTATAGGGTACGAGGGAGCAAACAGCTCCTTCCTAAGGTGGAGTAGGGCAGTAGGTCAGATAGAGGGATAAAAACGGTCTTTCCTATGGGTCTCAGCACCCAGAATCCTTACCTTGCGCAGCACCATGACAATGCTGTAGGTACAGAGGAAGCAGTTAGGGTCTCTCTCATCCAGGCCTAGCGCAGATTTCATGGTCAGCCAGGGCCCTCGCCCAAAATCCTCCTCCATGGATGCCTGGGAACTAGCAACAATCTGGTACCACAGAGCAGAGGGGGAGCCTGTATGAATAGGTCTACCTTGCTACAGACTGTTGATTGAAACAGGGTGGAAGGGTGAGAGAGGAAAGGCAAATCCCCTCGGAAAAACTATAGTACAATGGCCACAGTCTCTCCTCTCATTTATCTCCAAGGCCAGAAAATGGCATGTGAAATCTTTTTTTTTTTTTTTTTGAGACAAAGTCTCGCTTTGCCACCTAGGCTGGAGTGCTCACTGCAACCTCTGCCTCCCGGGTTCACGCCATTCTCCGTCCTCAGCCTCCCGAGTAGCTCGGACTACAGGTGCCTGCCACCATGCCTGGCTAATTTTTTGTATTTTTAGTAGAGATGGGATTTCACCATTCACAGGATGGTCTCGATCTCCTGACCTTGTGATCCGTCTGCCTCGGCCTCCCAAAGTGATGGGATTACAGGCATGAGTCACCGCACCCGGCCTCTTTATTTCTTCTTTTTCTTTTTTTTCTGATTGTTTTGGCATTTGAAGCATGTGAAAATCTTGTTGCATATCACAGCTTTCATTCAGCAGATACTCTTTTTTTTTCCTTTTTAAAATCAGGTCCTATCTGCAAGACTAGGTACGAAAAACAAATTTTTAATAAAATCAGCTCCTGGGCCAGGCACAGTGGCTCACACCTGTTATCCCAACACTTTGGGAGGCCGAGGCGGGTGGATCACCTGAAAACAAGAGTTCGAGACCAGCCTAGCCAACATGGTGAAACCTCCCCTCTACTAAAAATACAAAAATTGGCTGGGCACAGTGGCTAACACCTGTAATCCCAGCACTTTGGGAGGCTGAGGCGGGCAGATCACGAGGTCAGGAGATGGAGACTATCCTAGCTAACATGGTAAAACCCCGTCTCTACTAAAAATACAAAAGTTAGCCAGGCATGGTGGCACGCGCCTGTAGTCCCAGTTACTCGGGAGGCTGAGGCAGGAGAATAGCTTGCACCCAGGAGGCGGAGGTTGCAGTGAGCCGAGATCACGCCACTGCACTCCAGCCTGGGCGACAGAGCGAGAATCTGTCTCAAAAAAATTAAAATAACATAAAATAAATAAATAAGTAAATAAAATAAAATATAAAATAAAATAAAATATAAAATAAAATAAATAAAATTAAATTAAAAAATAAAATAAAATAAAATCAGTTCCTGACTTTAACTTCATTGAAGCAGAAGGCTATCCAAGCTTATTTTTTGTAACAGACTCAAAAAGTCTTAGGGATAGGGATCCACCGCATATATTTATAGGCTTCCAGAGTGGCTTAGCCATTTTGAAACCAGTCATATTTTATTTGGGATGCTTCTAGCTTTAACAATTAACCTTCTTACATTAATACATGCTTCAAATCCAGAGAGTATTTGTTGCTTTGGATCTGAAACGGACTGGCGGATCTGTGGAGCTACAGCAGAGAAAAAATACTGGGGAGAATTAAAAGCAAAACTGGGTTTGAGGGCAGAGCAGGTCAACCAGAACCCCAAGGAGGAGGGAAGCTGGGTCTCACCCACCAAAAGGAACCCAGCAAAGGCAAGAGAAGGCAGATCCCTCCTAGCTCAGTTGTCAGAAACCTGAGAGGAAGGGCTCCTGAGACACAATCTCATACTACTTATTACAGTCTCCTCCCCTGGGGGAAGCTGGAGCTAGCTGGGCCTTTATTTCTTAGATGGGAAAGAAGGCTGGACCCATGGCACCAGATAATACCTACCTGGCACCAGGACAGGCTTCGCTTAATGCCAGTAAAATTGCTGCCTCCCCCAACTACCTGCCTCAAACGCCTTTTAGTGTGTGACACCAGCAAACAGGCCTAGCAGCATCAGCTCTTGATGTTTAACTCCTGAAACACACGGGGACGCCCCTCACTCTCAAATCACACCCAGAAAGTTAACACTTGCATAAGTTACCTCTGTCTGGAATTTAGCCAGAGCACCATGGGTCGGAGTTTGGGGTGTGGAAACCATGATGTCCTCCAGACTTCTCCCACTCTGCTAAGAGGGGAGAGAAGGAGAAGGTGAGAGCAAGCTCAGCAACTGTTATTTACAAGTACAGCTTTTTGTCTGGATTACATAATGAGTTCAGGAAATGATCAGAGACAATTAACACATATTACATCTCTCCTAACAAAGTCTCAGGAGCCTCTTTGGCAGCTCAAAAAAGATACTTTGGGGATTGGTTTGGAAATGTGAGGAAGCTGGAGCTAGCCCAGGCGCGAAAACCAGGGCTGCCTGAAGGGGGCAGTGACCCAAATAGAGAGGCCTGGCCGGGCGCCCGGTGGCTCATGCCTGTAATCCCAGCATTTTGGGAGGCTGAGGCAGGTGGATCACCTGAGGTCAGGAGTTCGAGACCAGACTGGCCAACATGGAGAAACCCTGTCTCTACCAAAAATACAAAAATTAGCCAGGCGTGGTGGCGCATGCCTGTAATTCCAGCTACTCGGGAGGCTGAGGCAGGAGAATCACCTGAAGCCGGGGAGCAGAGGTTGCAGTGAGCCAAGATTATGCCACTGCACTCCAGCCTGGGTGACAGAGCAAGACTCTGTCTCAAAAAGAAAAAGAAAAATTGAGAAGCCTGTGATGAGCAAAGGGGCAGCTTTCCCCAGTCCTAACCCTTTCCTCCAGGAAGATCCAGCCCAGGAGGAACATAGACGGCCTCTTTGGATGTCTGCTAACGTGCTAGGGCAGAGCAAGTAACAGGCAGAAATTGTTTCAAACACCCTTAAAATGGGAGGAAGAGGGCATACCTATCACAACCAGTCCAGATCCTCAGAGTCCAATTATCTGGGATCTGATCCAAGACTAGTTTAATCCAAGTCTCACCAGGGCTGTCTCGTTTTCAGCCCCAGCTTCCCCACACCTGCCACAATGAACTGTTCTGTGGATCTGAATGCACCTTGCTCTTCTGCCTCTGTGCCTTTACATATGCTCTTCCCTGCCTTCCCACTGCCAGAACATCCACAGAGCACAGCTCCCGCTCCGCCACACACCTGTTAACCTCCTACTCATCCATCCAAAGCCCACTCAGCAAGCCTAAGGCAGAGCCAGTGTCTCCCCAGCACCCAGGGAATGACCCCTATTCACACTGTGCACTTTGTGCATGTTTGTTTGTTTGCATCTGTTTCTTCCATTTCACTGTAAGCTCTTTAGGACAGGAACTATTTATTTTAATCTCTGTATTCTCAGTTCCAAGCAAATTGTCCAACACATAAGAAGTCCTTAAATGCACGTGATAAATGACGAGTTGATGGGTGCTGACGAGTTGATGGGTGCAGCACACCAACATGGCACAAGTATACATATGTAACAAACCTGCATGTTGTGCACATGTACCCTAGAACTTAAAGTATAATAAAAAAAAAATGCACATGAATGACTTCCTGCCCTAGTACACACCTGTAGTCCCAGCTATATGGGAGGCTGAGGCAGGAGAATGGCTTGAGCCCAGTTTACGACCAGCCTGAGCAACATAGCCAGTCTCTAATTCTTAAAAAAAAGGAAAAGAGGGTCAGGCGTGGTGGCTCACGCCTGCAATCCCAGCATTTTGGGAGGCCGAGGCAGGCACATCACTTGAGGTCAGGAGTTCAAGACCAGCCTGGCCAATATGGTGAAACTCTGTCTCTACTAAAAATACAAAAATTAGCCAGGCATGGTGGCGGGGGCCTGTAGTCCGCTATTCAAGAGGCTGAGGCAGAAGAATCGCTTAAACCCAGGAGGCAGAGGTTTTAGTGAACTGAGATCGCGCCACTGCACTCCAGCCTGGGCGTCGCAGCAAGACTCCATCTCAAAAACAGAAAAAAAAGGAAAAGAAAATTGTGATGTCCTCAGAGCCTTAAGCACTTCTTTCACGGTGGATTTTCTAGCATTCAATTCTTCCCTTTTATTTCTCCTATAGCTTTGAAAAGCCTCTCTGCACTTCCTTCCTTCCTTCCCTGCAGGAGGGAAGATATGCTAGGGCTGGACAATGCTGGAACCCTGCTTCTCTCCCTTGCCCCCCAAATCCTAGAAAGTCAGCTCACTCACCTGGTGAGGCAGGATTCCAGCTGGGCCGGGGAAACGGCGAGTTTTGGCTCGGGTGGAGGGATGAGTGGGCTGCTGGGGTGTCCGGCTGGCAGCAGTGACCAGCTGCACCAGGTGGTTGGTGACTATGGGTGCCTGCAGAGCTCCCTGAGGACCCAGGGAGGAATGGGGACCTTTTGGGGTACCAACAGGAGACTCAATGGAAGACAGTGGAGCTTGGGGATGTAAGGGTATCCGAGGAAATAATCCAGAACTAGTCCTTGAGGGAGGAGAACAGCTTGAGTTGGGAGTTCGAGGTCTGTGTAAATGAGCTTTGCCACTTAACCAGGAACTTGGAGACTGGAATGGCTGACAAGGGAAACGATTTTGAGGGCTGCTCTGAATGGTCCCTTTAGCAGCTTGGAGAGGCTGAAGTGCTTGAACAGGGGGGCCTTGTGGACAGATTTTCCAGTGGAGTTGCTGAATGGGAACTGTTAAGGCAGTTGGAACAGGAAGGTGACCCGCAGCACCAGGTCTCAAGGGGGGTCGTGGAGTCCTACATTGGATGACAGGATCTAGAGACTCATCCTGGGCTGACATGATGCCCATTGTGTGGGTGGCAGGCACAGGCTCCTTCTGGCAAGATCCACTCAGATCAACTAACCAGGCCTTTTTAACCAATACTGAACCCTCCCGCTGCTGGGCAGGCACGATTGGTGTGGCCTCACTGCTGACTCCACATTCCAGCTCCATGCCAGGCTCCTCCAACTCCATGCTTGCCAGGACTTTATCAAAGTCGTCTTGTTCAGGCCCCTCAAAGCCACCAACTTGCTGCTGTTGGCTCTCAAAGGTGAGTAGGGGGTGTAGGGCTGAGGATTGAGGTCTTGCTGGCTCTCTGAGCACTTCTGTCACTGTCACTCTTCTCTGATTGCCAATCCAGCTGCTGGAAGTAGAGACAGGCCTTAGGGGAGCTGTTCCTATGCATGATGGACGGCTGTCGGCACTGGGCATGCTGGAGGTAGGGAGGCAGAGGTCCAGGTCTGGCAGGCCCAAAGCCTCTGAGGGAGCAGTGGGGTGTAACGGCAGCAGCCTGGAGGACTGTGCCTGCACAGTCTCCTGTGGCCTAGAAGAGACAGGTCTCAGACGCCCAGCATTCACAGGCAGTGAGCCAGCAAACCGGTTCTCTGCATCCTCCACAGCAGACAAGAAATCCTACAAGGAAGCAGAGATGGTAGGTCTTGGCATCTGGAAATCAAGAACCCCTCTGCTTTTACTGTTCAGGAACATAGCATGTATGTTTGTGTGTAGACACTTGAAAGAAACCAAAGCATGAGGGTCGGGCATGGTGGCTTATGCCTGTAATCCCAGCACTTTGGGAGGCCAAAGTAGGAGGATCACTTGAGGTCAGGAGTTCGAGACCAGCCAGGCCAACATGGCGAAACCTTGTCTCTACTAAAAATAAAAAAATGAGCTGGGCATGGGGGTGCACACCTGTAATTCTAGCTACTCAGGAGGCTGAGGTAGGAGAATCGCTTAAATTTGAGAGGCAGAGGTTGGCAGTGAGCCGAGATCGTGCCACTGCATTCCAGCCTGGGTGACAGAGTAAGACTATCTCAAAAAAAAAAAAGAAAGAAAGAAAGAAAAAGAAAAATAAACCAAAGCATGAAAGGCAATGGTGGTTTCTCTGTCTCTTACCACCTCTGACCTCACCCATGGGCCTACACAAGGCTCTATCAAAAACACTCCAATCTAAGGCTAAGTCTTCAGGTAGCTTCTCTTTCTTCAGTCTTCATGGGTGGGGAGATGGGCAGTTAGAGGAGGACAGCAGGAGAAGCAAATGTTCCAGGGCACCAAGAAGTCAGACAAATCACCCTAGGTCACACAACAACCATCTCAACGAGACCACTTTCTGATGTCTGGCCTGTTATCTAAACAGGGATCTACCAGCTGGTCATGCTGCCTGTCCTTAGCTCACTCTTCATCCCCAATACGCACTCGTGTGCTCTCTCTCTCTCACACACACACACACACACACACCACAGAGATAGCTACCCTTCAGTAAGCCAGAGAGGCCTTGGAGCCAGCAAAAAAGGCAGAAGTTAAATATAGCTTTTCAGGCAAGTTAAATAAAGTATGGATTCCAGTTGGGAAGCAAGGTGAGATTGACACCTTCAAGAGCAACAGACCTGTTCTGAGGGTGGTTTTGAGTCAGAACTGCTGATTTAACTGACAGGAGGGTCCCCACCACCCTCACCCTCTGCTGCCGCACTGGATTGTCTGGGCTAGAGAAAGGCTTTTTCCTGCTTTGTGCATTATTAAGTGAGTCTCATACTCAGGCAGGACCACCATAGAACTCAACAATAATAATAATGACCAGAACTATAGCAGTAATAAAATCCTGATGACTCTGGAGGTTGATGATCTTTTTTCTCCCAAAGAGCTCACTCTCAGACATGATGTCATCTGCTTTAGGAAGGGGGAAGGGACTGATCTGCCATTTTCAGGGAACAGAAACTTCAGCTGTCAGAGTCCTTTACTAGAGGAAAGTAAATTACTTGCCTAGCAGTCCCATCATCACCTGGTAAGACCCAAGAGGGTCATTTTAACAGTCACCTTTTCAGCCTGTAATCACACATCTCCAAAGCTGAAAGATAAAGACAAGGACACATCTCCTTGACAAAACGGCAGTTGTGAATTATTTGTAAAAACAAAAATCAGGACGGGCCTGCTGGCTCACACCTGTAATCCTAGCACTTTGGGAGGCCTAGGCAGAAGGATCACTTGAGTCAGGAATTCGAGACCAGCCTGGGCAACTTAGTAAGACCCTGTCTCTACAAAAAAAATAAAAATTAGCTGCGCATGGCGGCACACACCTGTAGGCCCAGCTACTGAGGAGGCTGAGGTGGGAGGATCACTTATGCCTGGGAGGTCGAGGTTGCAGTGAGCCGTGATTGTGCCACTGCACTCCAGCCTGGGTGACAGAAAGAAATCTTGTCTCCAAATAAAGAAAGAAGTTCACATACTGGGGGCTGCCACAGGCAGGGAGGTGGAGAGCACCAGGAAGAATAGCTAATGCATGCTGGGCTTATTACCTAGGTGATGCGATGATCTGTGCAGCAAACCACCATGGCACATGTTTACCTATGTAACAAACCTGCACATGTACCCCTAAACTTAAAATAAATGTTGAAGAAAAGAAAAAAAAGAATTATCCCTGGCTGGGTCATTCCCAGAAATTCCGATTTAATTGGTGTGTGGTAGGGCCTAGACAAGGGTAATTCTAATGTGTGAGCTTTGGATCTAGTCGCACCCCCTATTTTGTGATTAGACAGAGGGAAAGGAAGAAATCTGAGACAGAAGAGCATCCCTAATATTGCAGAAGAGAAAACAGAAGACTAGAGAATAAAGTAACTTGCCCTGATTCACATAGCCAATTGCTGACCCCTGGCCTCCTGCTCTCCAGTAACTATACTGTCTGTTACATGGTTCTGGCTCTACATACACTGCCTTTCCCACCACAAATATGTTATCACCGAGGTGAATTAAATCAGCTAGATGACACATCTTCCAGGAAAGAGCCCTTATAAATGAAAGGTATGACAATTAGGCGACTCATCTCTCTGGTTTTTTGTTTCTAAGACACTTAAGTAGGTTGTTTACATTTCTCATCACTTCTCAGCATCTCACAGGCAAAAACATACACATATCAACTAAAAGGAGGCTGGTACAGGCTACTCCAAGATGTTCTGAACCTGAGTGTTTATATTTTAAGACTTTATCTGCCACCTCTGATCACCAACACTTCCCTACCTCATCTTCAAACTCCTCTTCCACAGCAAACAGCTTCTGCAAACTGCACGCCTGAAAAGAAAACAAACCAACTGGGGTTGAGAAATACCATTTGCAAGCACATTCTGTCCTCACTCTGCTTCTTCCCAGCACTAACAATACCATCAGGTATATTGTTTTTTGTTTTTGCAACGGCTGGGAAAGGACTAACGAATGAGAAGAAACGGCATTTTGTTAAAGACTTAAATGATCTAGGCCGGGCGTGGTGGCTCACGCCTGTAATCCCAGCACTTGGGGAGGCTGAGGCAGGTGGATCTCCTGAGGTCAGGCCTGGCCAACATGAAGAAACCTCGTCTCTACTAAAAATACAAAAGTTAACTGGGCATGGTGGCTCATGCCTGTAATCCCAGCTACTTGGGAGGCTGAGACAGGAGAATTGCTTGAACCCGGGAGGCGGAGCTTGCACTCCAGCCTGGGCAACAGAGTGAGTCTGTATTAAAAAAAAAAAAAAAAAAAGACCTAAGTGTTCTAAAAAACTTTCTTAGCTGTGTGTAGTGGCTCATTCCTGCAGTCCCAGCTACTTGGGAGGCTAAGGTGGCTGGATCCCTAGAGTCCAGGAGTTTGAGGCTAGCCTAGGCAACATAGTGAAACCCACTTCTTAGAAAAAGATTAAAACACTTTCTGCCAGGCACGGTGGCTCATGCCTACAATCCCAACACTTTGGGAGGCTAAGGCTGGTGAATCATCTGAGGTCAGGAGTTCGAGACCAGCCTGACTAACATGGTGAAACCCCATCTCTACTAAAAATACAAAATTAGGCCAGGCGTGGTGGCTCACGCCTGTAATCCTAGAACTTTGGGAGGCTGAGGTGGGGGCAGATCACAAGGTCAGAAGTTCGAGACTAGCCTGGCCAACATACTGAAACCCTGTCTCTACTAAAAATACAAAAAATTAGCTGAGCATGGTGGTGGGCACCTGTAATCCCAGCTACTCAGGAGGCTGAGGCAGGAGAATCTCTTGAACTGGGAGGTAGAGGTTGCAGTGAGCCGAGATCACGCCATTGCACTCCAGCATGGGTGACAGGGTGAGACTGTCTCAAAAAAAAAAAATTAAAAAATTAGCCGGGCCTTGTGGAGCATGCCTATAATCTCAGCTACTTGGGAGGCTGAGGCAGGATAATTGCTTGAACCCGGGAGGTAGAGGTTGCAGTGAGCCAAGATTGTGCCACTGCACTCCAGCCTGGGTGACAGAGACTCTCTTAAAAAAAAAAAAAAAAGATTAAAACACTTTCTTGTAACATAATCCACTCAGAACCATCTACACCAATCCTGGAAGGAAAGAAAGGGGACAAAGGGAAGGCTGCCTAGGGGAGCAATGGCAGTTCTCCAGGACTATGCACATGGGCGTAAACATTTTGTTTTTGTCTTTTTAGACAGGGTCTTGCCCTGTTGCCCAGGTTGGAGTGCAATGGCGAGATCATAGCTCACTGCAGCCTCAATCTCCTAGGCTCAAGTGACCATCCCACCTCAACCTCCTTCGCAACTGGGACTACAGGTGTCCACCACCATGCTTAGCTAATTTTCTTTTTTTTTTTTTTTCCTTCTTGCTCTGTTACCCAGGCTGGAGTGCAGCAGCACGATCTCAGCTCACTGCAACCTCCACCTCTCCGGTTCAAGCAATTCTTCTGCTTCAGCCTCTCGAGTAGCTGGGATTACAGGCCAAGCCACAATGCCTAATTTTTTTGTATTTTTAGTTGAGACAGGGTTTCACCATGTTGGCCAGGCTAGTCTTGAACTCCTGACCTTGTGATCTGCCCGCCTTGGCCTCCCAAAGTGCTGGGATTATAGGTGTGAGCCACTGCGCCCAGCCTAATTTTTAAATTTTTGTAGATATAGGGCCTCACTATGTTGCCCAGGCTCGTCTTGAACTCCTGGGCTCAAGTGATCCTCCCACCGTGGCCTCCAAAGTGCTGGGATTATAGGTATCAGCCACAGGCTGTGCGTTGTGGCTCACTCCTGTAATCCCAGCACTTTGAGAGGCCGAGGCGGGTGCAGCACCTGAGGCCAGGAGTTCAAGAGCAGCCTGGCCAACAAAGTGAAACCTCATCTCTACTAAAAATAGAAACAAATTAGCGGGGGTGGTGGTGCCCGCCTGTAATCCCAGCGTGTTGGGAGTCTGAGGCAGGAGAATTGCTTGAACCTGGGAGGTTGAGGTTGCAGTGAGCGGAGATCGCACCACCGCACTCCAGCCTGGGCCACAGAGTGAGACTCTGTCTCAAAAAAGCAAACAAGCAAACAAACAAAAGTAGGTGTCAGTCGCGGCACCTGGCTTGGGCCTAAGGATTTTGCAATATCCCAAAGGTTTCCCCTGACGAATCTAATGTCAAACATGAGAGAAACTACCATAAATCCAAACACATCCGCAGTGGCATTGTTTCTGGAAATGAAGCCAGTAGTTTCCCTATCTAATCCAAGGCCCAAAAACTAGGGTCCCAGGAGAGTAGGATACCCCAGCCCACGGTTCCTTATTTCTAGCCAGCAGGGCTGCTGCAGCCAGCTCCAGACGAGTGTCAAACCCAGAGCAGAGGTGGTGCCTAATCCCAGATACCAGAGCCGCAGGAACTACAGCTGGCGATACAGTTCCCAAGACTCTAAGGGTCAGAGAGAAAGGGGTGGAGGGGAGGCGGCGGTTGCAGTGAGCCGAGATCGCGCCACTGGACTCCAGCCTGAGCGGCAGAACGAGACTTCGTCCAAAAAAAAAAGTGGAACGGGTGGGGCGGAGAGGGGAAAGGGATGGACCCAAGCGGTAGTGATGTCTGAGCGCACTGGAAAAGGAGGTTTCCCAGGAGAGTAGGAAGGCAACAGGAGGGAAACTGAGGCCCAGGGGAGAAGAATGCTTTCTCAGGGTCTCCGGCGCGTCCATGACAAGCCCTGCCGAGACCCCAGGTCTCCCGACTCCCCCGAACCTCCATCCAGACCCCGGTCCTGCAGCTCGCCCGGGCGAGGGGCTGGAACCCCACCAGCAGTTCCAGAGGTCAGGGGGGCCCTGCGGCCCGCCGACCCCCAGGCTGGGCGCGGCATTACCATGGCGACGGCGGGTGGGCCTCGGCGGGAAAGTTGGCCCGGCACCCCGAGTCCGGAGAGTCGCCGGGGCCTCGGATACGACCCAGGTGGAAGTCTAGGACTCCGAGGGACAGTGCTCCCAGGGTGGGGTCAGAGGGCAGCGTCTCTGCGATGTAGGGAAAGTCGCCGGAAGACTGGGGGCAGCGCTTCAGACCTCATTCGAAGACGCCGCCACTCGGGCGTCTCCGCCTTCTTAAAGGGGCGGGCATATTTATTCCCCGCCGACACAAAGGTCCTTCTCGCTCTACTCTTCCGCTCTGGTCTTAAAGGGGAAATGGATGGGCTCTCGGTCGCCCCCAAGCGGCTCCTCGGCCCAGTCGGCTGGTTCAGCACTGATTCAGGTGAGATCAGGCCGGGGGAAATCTGGGCCCCATGACGCCTAATCCTGACCCCGCTCCTTTCTTTTCCTTTCTTTTTTTTTTTTTTTTGAAACTGAATCTCGTTCTGTCGCCCAGGCTGGAGTGCAGTGGCGCGATCTCGGCTCACTGCAACCTCCGCCTCTTGGGTTTAATTGATTCTCCTGCTTCAGCCTCCCAAGTAGCTGGTATTGCAGGCGCCCGCCACCACGCCCAGCTAACTTTCCTATTTTTAGTAAAGACGGGGTTTTACCATGTTGGCCAGGCTGGTCTCGAACTCCTGACCTCAAATGATCCACCTACCTCGGCCTCCCAAAGTGCTAGGATTACAGGCGTGAGCCATTGCACCCGGCCTGGTTTCTTTCTAACATGCAAATGGATCCTATTTTTCCACTGAAAAGTTCTTCAATCCTTCCCAGTCACTGGAGGATGACATATAAAATCCCCAGGACCTGCAGCGCTCTGGCCTCTGCCTCCCTGCTTTATCTGGTCTCCCAACCAATCAGCATCCCAGTCAGCACCAATCCCTTTCCACACCACTTTTTTTTTTTTTTTTTTTTTTTTGTCTGAGACAGAGTCTGGCTGTTGCCCAGGCTGGAGCGCAATGGCTTGATCTCGGCTCACCGCAACCTCCGCCTCCCGGGTACAAACGATTCTCCTGCCTCAGCCTCCCAAGTAGCTGGGATTACAGGTATGAACCACCGCGCCCCGGCCTCCCTGCTGGACTTAGTACTCCTTCAGAGCAAGACGGTGACTTTTCACCTTTGTGAACCAGCGTGTGGCACTTCGAAGACACTCAGAAAATGAGTTTGTTTTTGTTTTTGTTTTGAGACTGAGTCTTACTTACTCCCTTACCCAGGCTGGAGTGCAGTGGCACAATCATGGCACACTGCAGCCTCCACCTCTTGGGCTCAAGCAATCCTCCCACCTCAGCCTCCTGAGTAGCTGGGAACACAGGCACACACCACTAAGATAACTTTTTTTTTTTTTTGAGATGGAGTCTCACACTGTCGCCTGGGCTGGAGTGCAGTGGCAGGGTCTTGGCTCACTGCAACCTGTGCCTCTCAGGTTCAAGCAATTCTCCCACCTCAGCCTCTCAAATAGCTAGGATTACAGGCGTGTGCCACCATGCCCGGAAAATTTTTGTATTTTTGGTAGAGACAGGGTTTCACCATGTTGGCCAGGCTGGTCTCGAACTCCTGACCTCAGGTAATCCACCCGCCTCAGCCTCCCAAAGTGCTGGGATTACAGATGTGAGCCACCACGCCCAGCCACGCCCGGCTAATTTTTTGTATTTTTAGTAGAGACAGAGTTTCACTATGTTGCCCAGGCTGGTCTCGAACACATGACCTCGTGATCCACCCGCCTTGGCCTCCCAAAGTGCTGGGATTACAGTCGTCAGCTACTGCGCCCGGCCTAAACCCAGCTAATTTTTTTATGTTTATATTTTGTAGAGATGAAGGCTCCCTGTGTTGCCCAGGCTGGACAAGTGTTTGTTGAATGACTTGATGCCATTTGTCAGGAGGGAGTGTGAATGGCTGGGCAACTCAATGCTCACTTCCACAAATACCTGCAACTGCTAGGTGAGGAGCCCCATCCTCTTAGGTGCAAAGGAGGACAGATCTGGCATGTGTCTGTGTGTGTGTTTCTGTGTTTAAGTTTGGAGATAGCATGCTGCATTAACTATGGAGTCAGATAAATCTTGGTTTATATTTGACTCTGTTGCTAACTGACTGTGTGACCTTGAGTAAGTTACTTTACCTCTCTGAATCTTAGCTGCCTCATCTATGAAAAAAGAATAATACAGCTGGGCACGGTGGCTCACACCTGTAATCTCAGCACTTCAGGAAGCTGAGGTGGGCAGATCACCTGAGGTCAGGAGATCGAGACCAGCCTGGCCAACATGGTGAAACTCTGTGTCTACTAAAAATACAAAATTTAGCCAGGCGCAGTGGCTCACACCTGTAATCCCAGCACTTTGGGAGGCCGAGGGGGGCAGATCATGAGGTCAGGAGATCAAGACCATCCTGGCCAACATGGTGAAACTCCATCTCTACTAAAAATTTAAAAAAATTAACTGGGTGTAGTGGCAGGTGCCTGTAGTCCCAGCTACTCAAGAAGCTGAGGCAGGAGAATGGCATGAACCTGGGAGGCGGAGCTTGCAGTGAGCCAAGATCACGCCACTGCACTACAGCCTGGGCGACAGAGCAAGACTCCATCTAAAAAAAAAAAATTAGCTGGGCATGGTGGCGTGCGCCTGTATTCCCAGCTACTCGGGAGGCTGAGGCAGGAGAATCCCTTGAACCTGGGAGGCGGAGGTTGCAGTGAGCTGGACTCATGCTACTGCATTCCAGCCTGGGCAACAGAGTAAGATTCTGTCTCAAAATAAATAAATAAATAAAATAAAGAATAATCTTCCTCACAAGGTTGTTGTGAGATTAAATGAATTAATGCATTGAAATGGCTAACGCCATGCCTGGCCTATTAACAGGACCTCAACAAACGTGGGTTCCCTTCCCCCTTACTTGAATTTGCAAACATGTGTTGGGAATTGTTATGGGAACCGCATGGGTTGGGTTTGTATCTATTTCAGTAAACTTGCAAATGCATTTCACCCTAATTTGTTTTTTTTGTTGTTGTTGTTGTTTTGTAGACGAAGTCTCACTCTGTCACCCAGGCTGGAGTGCAGTGGTGCGATCCCGGCTCACTGCAACCTCCACCTCCTGGGTTCAAGCGATTCTCCTTCCTCAGCCTCCTGAGTAGCTGAGATTACAGGTGTATGCCACTACATCCAGCTAATTTTGTGTATTTAGTAGAAACAGGGTTTCAGCATGTTAGCCAGGCTGATCTCAAACTCCCAATCGCAGGTGATCTGCCCGCCTTGGTCTCCCAAAGTGCTGGGATTACAGGAGTAAGCCACCACGGCTGGCCCCTAATTTGCATTTTTATCGAACAAACAGTTGTATTCGAGTCAGTGTGATGACATACTTTTTTTATGTGTTTATCTTTACATTTGCCTTGGTATGGACTGTGGCATATTTGGATAGGAAGTATGTGTACACACTGAGAATCTTGTGTTGTGTTGGTGATTGCATATTACCTGTTGAATATGTGCATGGAATTAAATGTGTGTTGTTTGCTTCCTATGGGGACAGGGAGGACTGATCTGTTTGTGTGGCTTTGTGTGTGAAGGTTGTGGATTCTGAGTTGGTGTGTAGGCAGCTATGTAAACCAGAGCTGTCCAATAGAACTTTCTGTGTTGATGGAAATGTTTTCTATTCACACTGCCCAACACAGTAGCCACTAACCATGTGTGGCTATTAAGCACTTGAAATGTGGCTAGTGCAACTAAGAAACTGAAGTTTTAATTGCATTTAATTTAAATTAATTTTCTTGGCCGGGCGCGGTGGCTCAAGCCTGTAATCCCAGCACTTTGGGAGGCCGAGACAGGTGGATCACGAGGTCAGGAGATCGAGAACATCCTGGCGAACACCGTGAAACCCCGTCTCTACTAAAAAATACAAAAAAACTAGCCGGGCGAGGTGGCGGGCGCCTGTAGTCCCAGCTACTCGGGAGGCTGAGGCAGGAGAATGGCGTAAACCTGGGAGGCGGAGCTTGCAGTGAGCTGAGATCCGGCCACTGCACTCCAGCCCGGGCTACAGAGCGAGACTCCGTCTCAAAAAAAAAAATAAATAAAAATAAATTAATTTTCTTTTTTTTTTTTTTTGAGACGGAGTCTTGCTGTGTTGCCCAGGCTGGAGTGCAGTGGCCGGATCTCAGCTCACTGCGAGGTCCGCCTCCCGGGTTTACGACATTCTCCTGCCTCAGCCTCCCGAGTAGCCAGGACTGCAGGTGCCTGCCACCTCGCCCGGCTAGTTTTTTTTTTTTTTGTATTTTTTAGTAGAGACGGGGTTTCACCATGTTAGCCAGGATGGTCTCGATCTCCTGACCTCGTGATCCGTCCGTCTCGGCCTCCCAAAGTGCTGGGATTACAGGCTTGAGCCACTGCGCCCGGCCATTTTTAATTAATTTAAATGTGAATAAACACTGGTATACCACAGACTGTAACTTCAAGGTTATTCACACACTAGGTGGTGTGCATGCCCCTGCCTCTTACCACAGAAATCCCATCCCTCGGCCGGGCGCGGTGGCTCACGCCTGTAATCGCAGCACTTTGGGAGGCCGAGGCGGGCGGATCACAAGGTCAGGAGATCGAGACCACGGTGAAACCCCGTCTCTACTAAAAATACAAAAAATAGGCCGGGCGCGGTGGCTCACGCCTGTAATCGCAGCACTTTGGGAGGCCGAGGCGGGCGGATCACAAGGTCAGGAGATCGAGACCACGGTGAAACCCCGTCTCTACTAAAAATACAAAAAATTAGCCGGGCGCGGTTGTGGGCGCCTGTAGTCCCAGCTACTCGGGAGGCTGAGGCAGGAGAATGGCGTGAACCCGGGAGGCGGAGCTTGCAGTGAGCCGAGATCGCGCCACTGCACTCCAGCCTGGGCGACAGAGCGAGACTCCGTCTCAAAAAAAAAAAAATAAAAAAAAATAAATAAATAAATAAATAAATAAATAAATAAATAAAAAAAATACAAAAAATTAGCCGGGCGCGGTTGTGGGCGCCTGTAGTCCCAGCTACTCGGGAGGCTGAGGCAGGAGAATGGCGTGAACCCGGGAGGCGGAGCTTGCAGTGAGCCGAGATCGCGCCACTGCACTCCAGCCTGGGCGACAGAGCGAGACTCCGTCTCAAAAAAAAAAAAAAAAGAAATCCCATCCCTCGTGTCCGACCCCAGTGGAGCCCCGCCTGGGCGTGTGCGCATGTATGTGCGCCTGTGTGCGGGTGTGAGCCGTACCGAGGGGGCCGCCCCCCTACCTAAGTCCCCAGCGGAGCAGTGAATCAGCCTGACAATGAGGTGAGTCATTCATGAACTGCTCCGGGCTGGCCCAGCGGGCGGGAAGCAAACGTCAGCCAGCCTGGAAGCCCTACCCGCCCTAGCCCCCCCGGTGGGATCGCTCAACCCCACGCACTGCAGATGTTGTTGAAGCAACTGACGCGGGCGAATCAAGGCACGGAAGCTCGGCCCCTCCCTCTGGTTTGCAATCCATTCATCCCCCAGCTTCTCTTTCCCCTCCAGTGGCATGTGAGTCATCTCAAGATTTCCCTGAGGACAGAGACACTCAGCTCCTCTATCCTCTACACCCCCATCCGACACCCACCTCCCCAAGCCTATCCCAGTTGCTCCCCCCCCCCCCCCCCCCCCCCCGCCCCGAGGCTGGGGGCTGGGGGAAGGGAAGCTGGACCCCCTGGTGAGGTGCCAGAGTCCTGCTTCATAAGCAAAGCTGACCCACTCAAGGCTATGGGAGTTGGCTCAGGGTCATTTGCAGCTGGCTGGATCCTGAGGAACTGGCATCTTGCTTGCTTGGACAGCAGGAAAGGAGTTACCCAGGGTTGCTACCTGGAGCACTTGTGGCTTCTGGGCAGGACCAGGTAGGCAGGGGACAAAAGTATTCCTCAGGTTTCCAGGAAAGACCCTCATAGTATCTCCCCAGTGGCTGACAATCTTCAGGGCCTGGTAACTTCTCTCCTCTGCATACCCGCTGGTACTCAACCCAACTCATTCTTTCATCAATTAGCCTTCTTCTCTTGGACTTAACATTACCTGATACTTCTGACTTGAACAACTGGGCACCATAGTGGTGTCCTTCGCTGGGTCAGAAAATACCCTCAAAAACTTTGAAGTTGTGTAGACCCTTTGACAAAGCAGCTCCACTTCTGAGCATTCATCCTGAGAACATAATACAGTCATTGACATGTGCCAAGATTTACCTATAAGAATGTGCATCACATGGGCCAGGCGCGGTGGCTCATGCCTGTAATCTCAGCACTTTGGGAGTTCAAGACCAGCCTGTCCAACATGGTAAAACCCCGTCTCTACTAAAAATACAAAAATTAGCCAGGTGTGGTGGCACATACCTGTAATCCCAGCTACTTGGGAGGCTGAGGCAGGAGAATTGCTTGAACCCAGGAGGCAGAGGTTGCAGTGAGCCAAGATGGCATCACTGCACTCCAGCCTGGGCAACAAAGCAAGACTCTGTCTCAAAAAAAAAACAAAGAGAGAGCCGGGCGCGGTGGCTCACACCTGTAATCCCAGCACTTTGGGAGGCCGAGGTGGGCAGATCACGAGGTCAGGAGATCGAGACCATCCTGGCTAACACGGTGAAACCCTGTCTCTACTAAAAATACAAAAAATTAGCTGGGTGTGGTGGCGGGCGCCTGTAGTCCCAGCTACTCGGGAGGCTGAGGCAGGAGAATGGCGTGGACCCGGGAGGCGGAGCTTGCAGTGAGCTGAGATCCGGCCACTGCGTTCCAGCCTGGGCGACAGAGTGAGACTCCGTCTCAAAACAACAACAACAACAACAACAATAAAACCAATAATAATAATGTCCACCCTGAGGAGTTTTTGGGAGGATTACATCTGCTTGTGTGTCTACTGGGCAGAAGTGTGTCATCATGGATGTGGCAGAAATTCAGCTGCTGGAGGATGATGCAATGTGCCTTCCATACACCATCAATTCAGGACTTCCCGCCAGAGTGTTCTGGGTCCTCAGGCTGTCTCTGCCTGTTTGGGGGAGACCTCATGTGGCTACGCACCCAGAGAGTCTGGGTCCTGCCTTGGCCCTGTCACTCACTGACTGCTTAAGCTCCCTGAGCCTCCGTGTCCTTATCCGTACAATGGAGTACATAATATCTACCTCGCAGAGTTGTTATGACAGTGATAATATATGTGACAGTCTTTCGAAAGGAAGTCGTTCAATAAATGATTACAATAAAAGATGTACAAAATGTGTGTTAACCCAAAACTGCAGGCTGGAGGGAAGGCATGTGGGTGAGTTTTAGGGTGCCAGTAGTCCATACCTCTCCACATAGCCTGTAAGCTCACTGTGTATTGTTCACTATCATTTCATAACCTTATGGCTCAGAAGGTCTTCCAGAATCACAGGGTCCACCCTCTCTAAGTTTTTTTTTTTCCCTCTCTAAGGGAAACTGAGGCTCAGAGAGGGCAAGTGATTTGCCTGAACTTCCAGGCCCCTTCTCTCCCACTCTGCTCCACCCTGCTTCATGTGGCCATGTTGCTTCCATAGGATGGGAAGCTCCCCGAGGGCAGGTACATGGGCTCCCATTGTCCCCTCCCAACATTCTCTGGGCACACCCTTCCCAGAGAGGACACTCTGGAATGACCTGCAGACATGCGGGATGTGATCGACCACCACTGTCACTTGCAATGTTGTGGCCATGTGGCCTTGACTCTTGAGCAGGCAGGCATGAACTCTGTAAAGTCCAGGAAACCCTGGGCCTCAGCTCCTCATCCCAGCAGGGAGGTAGGGGAGAGGGCAGGCTTCCTTCTCAGCCATCCCCTTGGACTTCTGCTATTTTTGCTGCTGGGAGGGGTAAGAAGGCTTTTGGGGCACTCCAGGAACCTGGAGGGAGCTGGGCTGAGAAGCCTGTCCTGGAGTCCCAATTATGTGCCAGGCCTCCTGGTCATCTGCTGTCCTCTAGCTGGTGACTGGCTACTGATGGCGGCTCTTGGTGGATATGGGATCTACAGACCAGCAGACTAACAGCTTTGCTCTGCTCTCTTTCTACATATATTAGAAATCTTTTATTTTTTTTAGGCGCCATGACAAACGGTGGCAGCTGCACCCAGAATAGTCTTTATTTTTAAACAAATTCACAGCTTGTTCTAGGAGCCATGTTTATTCTGGCTTTCCTCAGGGTTGGCCATTGCTGAGTATAGAGACAGTGGCCTGTTCCTGATCTCTAGACCAGGAAGGCAGGAGGTGGGAGGCCTGAAAATGGACAGAAGGTATCAAGGGTTAGGTAGGGCTCTCCGGTGAGGAATGACTGAGGCTCTTGCCTCTAGCCAGGTCCTCCTTGTTTGTTTGTTTGTTTTGAGATCCAATTCTAGAGTTAGCTGGCAGAGCTGGAAAAATCCTCAGATGTCATCTATCCAACCATGCCCTTTTACAGACAGGGAAACTGAGGCTCAGATGGGTGGTGACTTGCCCAAGGACCCTGCCTGTTGCTCTCCCCCTAAACATCTCAAACAGTCAGGCAAGACTACATGGTGGATGCTGGGCTGAAACTGGTTTCTTCTCCTCAAGCCCAGAGGAGTCAGGGGAAGGAAGGAAAGGAGGAAGAAGTTGTTGTTCCACCCTTCCTTCTCAACTTCACCTTGTTGAACCACCCAGAAAAGTCTCCAGCTGGAAGGAAGGAAATTCAGTCCAACCCTCTAATCATAAAGAAACAGGGGCCCAGAAGCCGGGCATGGTGGCTCATGCCTGTAATCCCAGCACTTTGGGAGGCTAAGGTGGGTGGATCACCTGATGTCAGGAGTTCAAGATCAACCTGGCCAACATCGTGAAACCCCATAGTTGGGCGTGGTGGCAGGTGCCTGTAATCCCAGCTACTTGGGGGGGCTGAGGCAGGAGAATTGCTTGAACCCAGGAGGCAGAGGTTGCCGAGATCGCACCATTGCACTCCAGCCTGGGCAACAAGAGTGAGACTCCATCTCAAAAAAGAAAAAGAAACAGGGGCTCAGAGAGACGGACTTGCCCAGGGTCACACAGGGAAACCTGGGCCAAACTCAGGCATCCTAGGGGCAGTTTTCAGTTTTCATTGTACTCTGCATAAGTCATCCTCAATGACAATGCCTTTGCTTTGTGCCTGGGGCACATGGATTATTTGCCGGGAAATTAACTCTCTTCTGTCTCCAGAGCTCATTGTAAACAGCCCAAGGGCAGGACTGGACTTTGAATATCCTGGAGGAATGAAGGTCCAGCTTAAACTTTGCCACCCAGCTCCATGCTGGACATTGTCATATCTGCCATCATATCTAATTTAGGACTCATGAAGTGTCAGAACTGAAAGGGACCTCAAAGAACAGAAGTTCAAGTCCTATTTTCCAGATAAGACCAAGGAAATGGGCAAACGACTCCTCCAACAGCAGGCCAGCACGGAGTTGTCTCCATCCCTAAGACCCAGATTTTCTTACCTCCTGTCCTGTTGTTTTTGTTTGTTTTTATTTTTTGCCTTCCCCGCAGTACCTAACATCGTGCTGGTTTCATAACTTTTCTTTCTTTTTTTTACTGAGACAATGTCTCACTCTGTTGCCCAAGTTGGAGTGCAGTGTACTGATCTTGGCCCACTGCAACCTCCGCTTCTCAGGCTCAAGCAATCCTCCTACCTCACCTTCCCAAGTAGCTGAGACCACAGGCCTGAACCATCACTCCCAGCTAATTTTTGTATTTTATTTATTTATTTATCCATTTTTTTGAGACTGAGTCTGGCTCTGTTGCCCAGGCTGGAGTGCAATGGCAGGATCTCAGCTCACCACAACCTCTGCCTCCCGGGTTCAAGCGATTCTCCTGCCTCAGCCTCCCAAGTAGCTGGGATTACAGGCACCCGTCACCACACCTGGCTATTTTTTGTATTTTTAGTAGAGATGGGGTTTCACCCTGTTGGCCAGGCTGGTCTTGAACTCCTGACCTCAAGTGATCCACCCACCTCGGCCTCCCAAAGTGCTGGGATTACAGGCATGAGCCATCGCGCCCGGCATAATTTTCGTTTTGTGTGTTGTTTTTGAGACAGAGTTTTGCTCTTGTCGCCCAGGCTGGAGTGGAATGGTGCAATCTTGGCTCACAGCAACCTCTGCCTCCCAGGTTCAAGCAACTCTCCTGCCTCAGCCTCCCGAGTAGCTGGGATTACAGGTGTGCACTGCCATGCCCAGCCATTTTTGTAATTTTATTAGAGACGGGGTTTCATCACGTTGGACAGGCTGGTCTTGAACTCCCGACCTCAGGTGATCTGCCCACCTCAGCCTCCCAAAGTGCTGGGATTATAGGTGTGAGCCACCGCGCCCAGTCAATTTGTGTGTTTTTTAGTACAGATGAGGTTTCACCATGTTGGCCAGGCTGGTCTCAAACTCCTGGCCTCTAGTGATCACTCCCCTTGGACTCCCAAAGTGTTGGGGTTACAGGCATGAGCCTATGACTTTTTTTGTGATTCTAGATAGGAGTAGCAACTCCCAGACAGCCTAGCAGCATTGTTCAACACACCCATTCCTCTCCTTGCCCCCTTCCAAAGTCCAATCATGCTGCCATCTGGCAGGCTATCGGTTAAATACCTGGCTCTTCTCTGAGATTTATTTCCTTCTACCCAGAGGCCAAATTCACCACTGGTTCCCAGGGTCAGAAGTTCTCCAGCCAGCTTCTAGATCCCATCTGCAGGCTCACTCTACATCAAGAAACTGAGGCAGGGGTGAAGGAGACAGTCCCGTGACCCCTGTTTCCATGGTGAATGGTGCTGGCAAGGATATCTGCTTACCCTAGGGACTCACAACAAAAGACAGTTATGTTTTCTGTAGGAACTTGAGACTGCGTGAAGGCAGAATCATCTCTATATCCCCAGCATCTCTCACAGGTACTCAAGAAACATGACAAATGCATGCTGAATTACTTAGCCCCCACTTACCTGAGAAGAGGAAATCTGAAGACTTATCAGGGCCCCATAAGGTACATTTTTGTAACTTCTGGGACATTCGGCCACTGGGATATGGACATGATAATCCCAGAGACCTCCGGAGAAGAAGGCTAAAGCTCTGGGGTTGGGAGTCCAGCTCCATCAGCCCCTGTTCCTTGTGTTAGGGAACAGAGAAACCTGGGTTTGAACCTCAGTTCTTGCTTGTAGAAACTCTGTAACTTTGGACAATTATTTATTTATTTATTTATTTATTTATTTATTATTATTTTTGAGATGAAGTCTCCCTCTGTTGCCCAGGCTGGATGCAGTGGTGCCATCTCAGCTCACTGCAACCTCTGCCTCCCAGGTTCAAGTGATTCTCCTGCCTCAGCCTCCCCAAATAGCTGGGACTACAGGTGTGTGCCACCACGCCTGGCTAATTTTTTTTTTTTTTAGTAGAGATGGGTTTTTGCTATGTTGGCCAGGCTGGTCTCTAACTCCTGACCTCAGGTGATCTGGACTTTAGGCAAGCAATTATTAAACTTATCTGAGCTTCTGTTTCCTCATCTGTAAAGTGGGAAGTGCCAAGCCAATGTGCTCCATGAGGCAGTTATTGACCATCGTTTGTCATATTACAGGGGAGATTCTTTTCCCATGTTCTGAGATCCCCAGAGAGAAGATTCTGGAATCTCCCAGTGTTCCCAAATCTTTACTGAGCACCTACTATGTGCGAGGTGATGTGCTAGGTGCTAGAAAGGCAAAAAGATATATGATTTTGTCTCTTTTCTCAATGGCTCATAATCCGTTTGGGGAGACAAAGCACAAGCCTTGAGAAAGCAAAATCCCAACCCAACTCATCCTAACTGCCAGAAGACGGCGAAAGGCTGTGCAAATGCAATAACAAATAGGTGATGTGTGGTAGCTCATGCCTGTAATCCCAGCACTTTGAGAGGCTGAAGTGGGCAGATCATGAGGTCAGGAGTTCAAGACCAGCCTGACCAAGATGGTGAAAGCCTGTCTTTACTTAAAAAATACAAAAAAATTAACCGGACATGGTGGTGCATACCTGTAATCCCAGCTACTCAGGAGACTGAGGCCAGAGAATTGCTTGAACTTAGGAGGCAGAGGTTGCAGTGACCGGAGATTGTACCACAGCACTCTAGTCTGGACGACAGAGCAAGACTCTGTTTCAAACAAAACAAAACAAAACAAAACAAAACAAATAGATGATGCCATCATTACAGGAAGGAGGCAGGAGGACCCCTATCTTGGAGTGATGTGGGTGACTCCATGGGGTGCCATTTCTGCACAGAGTCCATTGTCCAGGTGGAAGGTGCTCAGCTAGATATTTTAATCTTTTCCTGAAATTGCAGCACTTTGGGAGGCCGAGGCGGGTGGATCACGAGGTCAGGACATCGAGAACATCCTGGCTAACATGATGAAACCCTGTTTCTACTAAAAATACAAAAAATTAGCCAGGCGTGATGGTGGGTGCCTGTAGTCCCAGCTACTCGGGAGGCTGAGGCAGGAGAATGGCCTGAACCCGGGAGGCGGAGCTTTCTGTGAGCCGAGATTGCGCCACTGCACTCCAGCCTGGGTGACAGAGTGAGACGCTGTCTCAAAAAAAAAAAAAAAAAAATATATATATATATATATATATGTATATATTTTAATCTTTTTTTTTTTTTTTTTTTTTTTTTGAGACGGAGTCTCACTCTGCCGCCCAGGCTGGAGTGCAGTGGCCAGATCTCGGCTCACTGCAAGCTCTGCCTCCCGGGTTCACGCCATTCTCCTGCCTCAGCCTCCTGAGTAGCTGGGACTACAGGCGCCTGCCACCTCGCCCGGCTAGTTTTTTGTATTTTTTAGTAGAGACGGGGTTTCACCGTGTCAGCCAGGATGGTCTCGATCTCCTGACCTCGTGATCCGCCTGTCTCGGCCTCCCAAAGTGCTGGGATTACAGGCTTGAGCCACCGCGCCCGGCCACTATATTTTAATCTTTTAACATTCACTCATTCATCTCATTCCACACATGCTCATTCTTTTTTTGTTCCAGGCACTGTACTGCCCGAAGATGTATAGTTTCTGTGTTCAAGAAGCTTATAGTTGTCTGGGTGTGGTGGCTCATGCCTGTAATCCCAGTTCTTTGAGAGGCTGAGGCCAATTTCATTATAGTTTAAAGCGGGGCGTGGTGGCTCACCCCTGTAATCCCAGCACTTTGGGAGGCTGGGGTGGGTGGATCACCTGAGGTCAGGAGTTCAAGACCAGCCTGGCCAACATGGTGAAACCCAGTCTCTACTAAAAATACAAAAATTAGCTGGGCATGGTGGCACACGCCTGTAATCCCAGCTATTTTGGTGGCTGAGGCACAAGAATCACTTAAACCTGGGAGTGAGCCCCGATTGTGCCACTGCACTCCAGCCTGGGTGACAGATCAAGACTGTCTCAAAAAATAATAATAATAATAAAGAAATTTGTGCCGGGCGTGGTGGCTCAAGCCTGTAATCCCAGCACTTTGGGAGGCCGAGACGGGCGGATCACGAGGTCAGGAGATCGAGACCATCCTGACTAACACGGTGAAACCCCATCTCTACTAAAAAAATACAAAAAAACTAGCCGGGCGAAGTGGCGGGCGCCTGTGGTCCCAGCTACTCGGGAGGCTGAGGCAGGAGAATGGTGTAAACCCGGGAGGTGGAGCTTGCAGTGAGCTGAGATCCGGCCACTGCACTCCAGCCTGGGCGACAGAGCCAGACTCAGTCTCAAAAAAAAAAAAAAAAAAAAAAAGAAATTTGTAATTTAGAGGACAAGATGGACAATGAAGCATAATGCCATAAATAGATATGTATTTACACATTGTTAGCAGGGTTGATGAAAGCATATATAACAAGGGGATCTATTCTAATTAAAGAACCAAGAAAGACCTCTTTCAGTGTTATTTAAATGAGCTCTGATGGCCTGGTGCGGTGGCTCAGGCCTGTAATCCCAGCACTTTGGGAGGCTGAGGCAGGTGGATCACCTGAGGTCAGGAGTTTGAGACCAGCCTGACCAACATGGAAAAACCCCATCTCTACTAAAAATACAAAATTAGCCGGGCATGGTGGCAGGTGCCTGTAATCCCAGCTACTTGGGAGGCTGAGGGAGGAGACTCACTAAACCCAGGAGACGGATGTTACAGTGAGCTGAGATCGTGCCATTGCACTCCAGCCTCAGCAACAAGAGTGAAACCCTGGCTCAAAAAAAAAAAAAAAAGAAAAAAGAAAAAAAAAAGCACTCTGATGAATGAGTAGGAGTTAGCCAGGTAAAGAGAAGAAGGGAGGGAGGCATTCTAGAAAGATAAAAAACAGCCTGTGCAAAGGCCCTGAAGAGCAGAGAGCACATTGTTTGAGAGAAAGTCACATGGCAGGAGTACAGAAAGCTAGCAAAGAGAGGTGACGTGGGCAGGGATCAGATCACGCAGAAATTTTGGATGTTTCTCTTTTTTTCCCCCCCCAAATATAAGGAAAGGACCAGCTGCAGTAAAAATCCCCTGGAGTGGCCAGGTGTGGTGGCTCACTCCCGTAATCCCAGCATTTTAAGAGGCTGAAATGTGTGGATCATTTGAGTCCAGGAGCATAAGACTTGCCTAGACCGGGCGCAGTGGCTCATGCCTATAATCCCAGCGCTTTGGGAGGCTGAGATGGGCGGATCACGAGGTCAGGAGTTTGAGACTAGCCTGACCAACATGGTGAAACCCCATCTCTGCTAAAACTACAAAAATTAGCCGGGCATGTTGGCCTGCACCTGTAATCCCAGCTAGTCTGGAGGCTGAGGCAGGAGAATCGCTTGAACCCTGGAGGCAGAGGTTGCAATGAGCCAAGGTCGCGCCACTGTACTCCAGCCTGTGTGACAGAGCGAGACTGCATCTCAAAAAAAAAAAAAAAAAAAGTCGTCTAGCCTGGGCAACACAGGGAAACCCCATCTCTAAAAAAAATACAAAAATTAGCTGGGCGTAGTGGCGTGTAGCTGTGGTCCCAGCTACTCGGAGGCTGAGGCAGGAGGATAGCTGGAGCCTGGGAAATCGAGGCTTCAGTGAGCTGTGATGGTGCCATTGCACTCCAGCCTGGGTGACATGGCGAGACCCTGAAAAAAAAAATTAGATGGATGTAATGGCGTGCAGCTGTAGTGCTAGCTACCTGGGAGGTTGAGGTGGGAGGATCGCTTGGACTCAGAAGTTCAAGGTTATACTGAGCTATGACTGTGCCACTGCATTGTAGCCTGGGAGACACAATGAGACTCTGTTTCAAAATAAATACATAAGACAAAAAAGTAAAGACAAACATTCTGGTATTTATTCTTTTAGACTTTTTTTTGTTTTCTTTCTTTTTTTTCTTTTTTAGACTGAGTCTCGCTCTGTCACCAGGCTGGAGTGCAGTGGTGCGATCTCGGCTCATTGCAACCTCCACCTCCTGGGTTCAAGCGATTGTCCTGCCTCAGCCTCCTGAGTAGCTGGGACCACAGGCGTGTGCCATCACGCCCGACTAATTTTTTGTATTTTTAGTAGAGATGGGGTTTCACCGTATTAGCCAAGATGGTCTCGATCTCCTGACCTCGTGATCTGCCCGCCTTGGCCTCCCAAAGTGCTGGGATTACAGGTGTGAGTCTCTCTATGTTGCCCCGGCTGGCCTTGAACTCCTAGGGTCAATGAATTCTCCCTTTTGAGCCTCCCAAGTAGGTAGGACTATAGGCATGTGCCACCATTCCACCATGCCTGGTTAGGCTTTCTTTTTTTTTTTTTTTGAGACAGGATCTCACTTTTTCACCCAGGCTGGAGTGCAGTGGTGTGTACTTAGCTCATCTCGGGCTCAAGCTATCTTCCCACCTTAGCCCCACAGCGTGAACACAGGTCTGGCCCCTGGCCAGGCTTTTTGATATACACATATACTCAGGCATATGAATCTAGTTTGTTGTTTTTATAATAATGGAACAATTCAGTAATGCTTGCTTGAGTCCTGATTTCCAAGAAAATAATATATCATGGGCATCTTTTCAGGTCGGTGTAGACCTATACAATTTTTATTCTTCTTTTTTATTTTTTATTTTTATTTTTTTTTAGACAGAGTCTCACTCTGTTGCCCAGGCTGGAGTACAGCGGCATGATCTCCCCTCACTGCAACCTCTGCCTCCCGGGTTCACGCCATTCTCCTGCCACAGCCTCCTGAGTAGCTGGGACACAGCCTCCTGAGTAGCTGGGACTACAGGCGCCCGCCACCACCCCCGTCTTTTTTTTTTTTTTTTGTATTTTTAGTAGAGATGGGGTTTCACCGTGTTAGCCAGGCTGGTCTCGATCTCCTGACCTCGTGATCGGCCCACCTCGGCCTCCCAAAGTGCTAGGATTACAGGCGTGAGCCACCGCGCCTGGCCTCTTCTTTTTAAAAATAGAGACAGTGTCTTGCATGTTGCTCAGGCTGGTCTTGAACTCCTGGGCTCAAGTATTCCTCCCGCCTCAGCTTCCCAAATGCTGGGATTGATTACAGGCACGAGCCAATGAGCCTGGCCCCTATAAAACTTTTTTGTTTGCTTGTTTGTTTTGAGGCAGAGTTTCATTCTTGTTGCCCAGGCTGGAGTGCAATGGCACAATCTTGGCTCACTGCAACCTCTGCCTCCTGGGTTCAAACGATTCTACTGCCTCAGCCTCCTGAGTACAGGGGATTACAGGTGCCTGCCACCCTGTCCGGCTAATTTTTTGTATTTTTAGTAGAGACGAGGTTTTACCATATTGGCCAGGCTGGTCTTGAACTCCTGACCTCAGGTGATCCGCCTGCTTCAGCCTCCCAAAGCGCTGGGATTACGGGCATGAGCCACCAAGTCCCGTCCCCTATAAAACTTTTAATATCTGGATAATATTTTACTGAATCAATGTCTCCTGCTTGGTTTGCCAATTCCCTATTGATGGATATTTCGGTTGTTTTCAACTTTTCACATCATTACACACGATCTCATGTTCATTTTTTAACATAACAACGTTTATTTTTTTGGAATACATTTTTGTTAGTGGAATTGCTGGGTCATTGACAAATTGTCTAGGTCTAATTCAACATGTTCATACTGTGTACCAAGGGGAGATGTGACGTGGATAGCACCAAAGTCAGGGAAGTCTTTCCGGCTCCTGGTCTGCTGGTCTGCCTTTTTGAAGGCCTTGGACTGTTACAGCCATACCCTGGCCTTTCCCAGGCTTTTCTTTCCCTGGCACGGATGCAGTGTGTGCGGTCAGAGATGGCGAGTTCGAGACCTGTCCGAACCATCAACACCCAGCCAGGCCCCGCTGCAGCAGCTGCGGTGGCACTCCCAGCCCCTGGGAATTCATCCCCAGGTCCCCTCCCCGACCGCGGGAGGGCGTGTTAGGGGAGCAGCTTAGGCAGGCAACGATTGCACCATCCACGGTTTGAAAAGGAAGTCCGGGAAGCGCAAGGAGGAAACTTGTACAACCCAAAGGTTGAGTCCCAGCATCCACACTCGGCCCCTGCAACGACCCTTCCACTCCTACTCGCTGGGTTCCTATCCCTTCCCTTCCATCCCGTCTCAGCCCAACTCTATGCTGGGCACTGGCCCTTTAAGGAGCTGTCACGATGGCGTCGCTGGCCCCGCCCGGCGGGGAGGGCCGAGAGGCAGGGGAGGGGTTGGTGGTGGCTGCGGGGATGGGGCGGGAGGGGGGAGGTCTGGGTCTATTTTTAGCTTCGGGTCGGGTCACGTGACGGGAGTGACGTCTCCGAATGTTGTTGTTGGTGGCGGCGGCGAGCGGAGCCGGAGGAGCCGCCGCAAAGATGGAGGAGCCGTCGAGGAGGCGCTGCCGTCGCTGCCGCCGCCGCTGCTGCCGCCGCCGCCCGCGAAGCCGGAGCTCGAGCCGCAGCGGGTGAGCGCGCCGCCCCGGCCCAGACCCCGTCTTCCCGGCCCCCGGGACGCGAGGCGGCGCCCCCTTCGCCTTCCGTCTCTGTCCGTAGGCTCCCAGCGCGCGCGCCGAGCTCCGCGCCCCCCTTCCTTCCTCCTGGGCCCGGGTGGCAGCCGGCGCTCCCCGGGAGCGTCGCCAGCCCGGGAGCTGGGCATCGGGGTTGCTGCGCGCGCCCCTCCCTGCCCCTCCCAGACAGGGGCGCCTTCCCTGCAGGTAAGGGAGGGGCCCGCCTTCCCGCGCCCCCAAATGGCTCGGAGACCGGCCGGGGTTGTCAGATTTGCCCCTTCCCTGGCGGCGCATGTTGCGTTGCAGAGCCATTTGAGCCCTGCACCCGGATTCTGTGCAGACCCCTCTTCGCTGGACACCCCTTTCTTGGTACTCTGAGGTGAGGTGTGCTGCCCACCCACAGCGCTTCTTCCCATAGCTACGAACGCATCCTTGATTTTATGCCCTTGACTTGTGTGCATGAGGAGGGGGACTGCGGAGTCCACCTTACTTCTCTCTCCATTATTCTCACCCCGTCTCCTCTGAGGCGTTACTGCGTTTGTTTCCACCCTCTTCTCCTGTCTGACACCCTGGAGCCAGGATACGAGAGCGAGGAGATGAAATGGAGCTCTCCCCCAACCCCTTCTTGTCTGGGGTGGATGCCCCCCATTTTTCATCCCGGGTCTGTATCTCAAGGAAGCGGGAGCACTACCAGTGTCTTGTTAACTTGGGGGAGTCACCTTCTCCACCCCACCCTTCCCTGGGGCCCTGGGGAAGATGAGAAGTGGCTGGGTGTAATTAATTAATCTGGGAGCCTGGTGGGGGCTGTTGGAGTGGAGAGGTTGGGTGCTTCCTTTGGGAGAGGAGATAACCACCTGATATCCCTGACTGATACCCCTTCTGAGATGAGGTGTGTCCCTAAAGAGGAAAGGTAACAGCTGCAGTTGCTTTTAGGATGGTGCAAAAGGGACCCATCACTCTTGTCAGTGACTACCATGCTTTTGGGACCTGGAATTAGATTTGGAGCTTGGGTAGGTGGTGATGATTTGGTTCAGTGTCCAACTGGGAGGGGAGGATGGAGCCAGATTATGGGAACAAAAGGAGGTTGGGGGGAGGGTGAGATCCAGGAGTCTTGGTCAGAGGGACCCCTGGCCAGATTGCTTTGCAGGATTGCAGTCTGGGTCTGGGTCCTGCCTTCGGCCTCCTCTTAGGTTCGGAGGATGTAGGCAGGCAGGGATGGTCTTCAGTCTCCCAAGTCCTAGGCACCCTGAACCGATGCTGGCTGTTGAGATGCTGGGCTGGGCTGGGCTGGCTGGGCTGGATGGTGGATGAGCCATGTTGGGGACTGCCTGCTTCTTCATTCCAATCTTCCCTCCTTCCTCTCCCTTCCTAAACACAAAGCTTGGGGAGATCTTGGTTTGTCTCCTTCCTCTTTTCTTGACTCCTCTCTTTGCCTTCTCTTCACTTGAACTTGGATCTGGGCTTTCTTGACAATGCAGTAGGGGTCTCTCTGAGTTAGAGAAATGGGCTCCCAGCATCTCCACTCTGTCCTGGGAATGTGGGCATGCCGGAGACCAGAGAGACAGATCTCAGGTGCGGGTTACTTGGGGGCAAGGATGGAGGAAATGTTAGTTCTGTGCCAGCCTCCCTTTCTTCTCCAGTATATCCTCCTACTTTGGCTGGATCGTGTAATTTGGAGGGGGGCAGCAGTTTCACATGCCCCACCCACCCCAAGTAGCTGCAGAGACAAAGGTTTGCTTTCCCTTCTCTAGGGGTGGCATCTTAACTGTGTGTTTAGAAATGGGGCCTGGGAATGTTGGGGGGTGTCATTTGTGTTCCCGCATAGTGGGGGAGGGGAATCAGCTATAGGAGCTGGGGGTAGCGCGGTCGGTGCTGAAGTACCAGCTGCTCTTTAATAATTAATTCTTCCTACTCACATCCCTTTGAGGAGGGATGTCTGGAACACAGCATCAGGCTCAGCCAGCCTGCTAGAGGACGCACTCCTGTTGGTGGCGGTGGTGGGGGGAGGGGGAGACAGCAAGGGGGGGGTGGTTCTTGGCATTTTTGGAGCACTGTAGCTTGCTCATGAATGAAAACCTGATGCAGCCGGTGAGGGGGCCTATTGTAGCCGACTTTAGCTAATTAAACTTTCTCTGCCTTTCTTCTTCCCCATCCCACCTCACCCCAGGCCCAGCCCCAGCCCTTTCTTGAATGGGGACCCTGTCTGGTAGTGCTGGGAAGAGGGTATCATTCTGCCTGAGGTTTTAGGGCAAACAGACCCTGTCTTCTGCCCTCTGCCTCCGCCTCCTCCCTTCCTCCCCTCTCACCACCCCCCCTCTTTTTTTTTTTTTTTTTTTTTTTTCTAGAAATAGCAGCCTCCTCCATCTGGCTTGTGCAGATGCCTGGAGCTGCGTCTGAGCAGACAAACAGAAATGGGCCGATTGCAAAAATGAATTTGTCAGCCTGGTGCCTTTTTTCCTTCCCTGTCACCCTCCCCCTTTCCCTGGTTTGGGGCCTGGACATCTGACTCTGCCACCCTTCATGGCTCTGATCCTTCTGGGTTTCTGTTGGCATAGCTTGAGGGAGGCACTAGGCAACAGAAGCTCTCGGAGGCTGAGGAAAGTGGTAGGCTGTGGCCATGGTCAGGAAGGGTCAAGATAAGTCCCTAGTACCTTTGACCTTTGGGTGGGATGTCTTGGCTTGTAACTTTTTTTTTTTTTTTTTTGAGACGCAATTTCACTCTTATTGCCTAGGCTGGAGTGCAGTGGCGCAATCTTGGCTCACCACAACCTCTGCCTCCGGGTTCAAGTAATTCTCCTGCCTTAGCCTCCTGAGTAGCTGGGATTACAGGCATGCACCACTATGCCTGGCCAATTTTGTATTTTTTTTAGTAGAGACAGGGTTTCTCCATTTTGATCAGGCTGGTCTGGAACTCCTGACCTCAGGTGATCCGCCCGCCTTGGCCTCCCAAAGTGCTGGGATTACAGGCGTGAGCCACCGTGCCTGGCCGGTTTGTAACTTTTTGATGAGGTTGTTGAGGTAGAGTGAAACAATCTCAGACTCCCAAGACTTGGTTCACACTGCTTGACCCTGTCACCTATGACCTAGGGGGTGCCCTGGCCTGGGGCCAGAGCAGGTGTGTTGGGAGGGGGTTGCATGGTGGTACTGGAGTCCAGGTTCCAGAGAGGGTCTCCAAGGGACACCTGACTCCCCAGTAATTTTGAGGGAGTTGTTCGAGCGACAAGATCGCTACAGGGTAACATTGTGAACCTATGGCCTTTGGAGCATTGCATTGTACCATGTGCCCCTCACTTGTCTGTCCTCCTCCTCCCACCCTTTGCCAGAGTTTGGGGTTTCTGCCCTACTTCCCCAGGCTCAGCCCTGAGCTTGTAGGGTGAGATGCAGCCCGTTTCCTTCATTCATCCTAGCCCAGCTGTCTTGGCTGGATGTGGGAGGTGGTTTTGGATCCTGGAGTAGGGTAGGGGTCTGTCTGGAAGAAAGAGTTGGTGTGAGGTAGTGGGGCAGGACACTTGGGGTGGGCAAGGGGTCTGCCTACTTATGATGTCCTGGAAGTTGGGCCGCTCCCTGGTTTGGCATCCAAGTGTTAGGTCATCTGGGACACAGCTCCTTGTCCCTGACTGCCCACTGAGACCCAACGGATTTCTCTGGCAGATGTGGGAACAAACAGCTCAGGTTTTAAACATCAGACTCCCCTTCTCCCCTTCATGCCCCACCCCAGACAAGAATCTGTGCTTGTCCCAATCAGACCGTGGACACTGCTTTGTTTCTCAGGGAGGCCCAGCCTGTGGCTCTGGTTCACTTGGGAGACTTGATGGGGGTGTTGGCAGACACTCTTTACAGGTGGACAGGGGCCCAGGGATCTTGCTGAATTTTATAGGATAGGGAGGAGTAGATGTACCTAAGTCCTGAGCCCACCATGAATTCAAAGAGCTACTCCCTTCCTCTTCTGCCTCAGGGGTGAGGATCAGTGCCTTTAAGACCCAGAGAGACAGTGGGTGGCTTAGGATGATGGGGGCTGGGGGCTAAGCTTAATCTGGTTTCTGTGCCGCTTGGGGCTGTGCCCCTTCTGAGCACCTTGTTGTGGAGGTGCCTCTCAATGTGGAGATGGGCTGGGCTACTCAGGCTTCTGGGAATCGTGGGAATTTCTGAACCTGTGTTCCCCAGCCCACGGGAAAGGGTGTGAGCGGGACTGGGCGCCAGCCCTGGTGTGTGTGCAGGCCGAACTGCCTGCCCACATGGGCCCTGCCAGAGCACCAGCAGCCCTACCTGCCACATTCCTGAGCTTGGCCTCAGCCCTGCCTGTGTAGCCTTTTTTGTCCTAATCCCATACCTGTGCCTGTCAGGAGCAATTTAGCCCCTTCAACTCTGCCCCCCAATCTGAGTGTACCTTTCTCCAGCCATAGAGTCCAAGCCCTATGGGCAATAGCAGACAGCAGCAAGCCTGGGACCTCAAGGTCTCGTGTGTGCATGCGCGTGCGCGCGCGCATGTGTATTCACGTTCTTGTGTTTCTGCCATAGCTGGCTTCTGGACTCCAAATGGACCCCACCCTTGGGAATCTGATGAGAATGCAAGGCTTACTGAGAATTAATCCTGCCAGGAGGTGGGGCTGTCTAGGTTGGGCAGAGCTGATTGCTGGTTCGAGGCTTGGGGAGCAGAGTTAGGGCTTAAACTCGCAGCAGCTCACAGCCTCCTCTGATGGCTTCCTTCTACCTTGCTTTCATTGGGTATTGGAAGGCCTGCCTTCATTTGGAAGCAAATGAATGAGATCATGTCTGGGGTGGATCGTGGGCTGTTTAGGGATGGGCCAGGTGGCTGTGTGCATAGTGTCTGAGGCTTGAGGACTAACTGTGGGGGAGAGCTGGAGGAGTGGGCATGGGTTGGCAAAGCCATGGTCCTGTAATACCTCCTCCTTTACTATGCTGGCCTCAGCAGGGTTACCGCTGGGCCTTTTGTTGCTTTTGTACAAACTGGGAAAAAATTGTCCCTTGTTTTGGGTGGACTCAGCATGTCAGGCCATGGCTTGGCAGGCAGGGCACAGGCTGGATTTTATACCTCCCTGGGCCAGACCTCCTTACACAGAGCACAACCTGTACAATATACACAAAGCCCTGGGCTTGGGCCCTGCACCTGCCAGGCCAGGGGTACTAGATTTGGAATGGAGAGGTCTCTGATTTTCTCAGTTCCTGGAAAGAGAAGCTATTGTCCTGGTCTGTTGTTGAACTGGGCGAGACCAAAACGGAAATACATCCATGTTTCCAGAGTTGGGTGGCACAAGGATCAGAAAGTCGGGAGAAGACCCCTAGAAGTCCCAGCTTAGGCTTTGGAGGCTGGGATACCAGTTTCTCCCTTAATTTCTGCCAGGGACTCTAGATCAGCCCGCATCTCCCCACTGCTATGGACAGAGATCAGAAGCCCCCTGCACTTTCTCCTTTGGTGCACACCTAGTACCATGGCAGGCACTGTTGGGAGTCTATAGGGTCTCCCCACCTGGCAGTAGACACTCACCTGAAAAGGGATCTGTTGGGTTTGACCACCATAGCCATTTCCTATCCCTTGGGCTCTGGGAGCCTCATCAGTTAGTAAGATAAGAAACCAGGGTCTGGCCAGGCACGGTGGCTCAAGCCTGTGATCCCAGCACTTTGGGAGGCCGAGACGGGCGGATCACGAGGTCAGGAGATTGAGACCATCCTGGCTAACCCGGTGAAACCCCATCTCTACTAAAAAATACAAAAAACTAGCCGGGCGAGGTGGCGGGCGCCTGTAGTCCCAGCTACTTGGGAGGCTGAGGCAGGAGAATGGTGTGAACCCGGGAGGCGGAGCTTGCAGTGAGCGGAGCTCCGTCTCAAAAAAAAGAAAAAAAAGAAAGAAACCAGGGTCTATCCAGTTCTGCTGATTTCCACTGTGGCTGTGGGCAGGTATCCCTCCCTCTCATCCCTCTCATCCCTCTCATCCCCAGGTATAAACTGACAAGCTCCAAGGTCTCCTTCGACTCTCAGATTCCTGAGTTAGGGGCCTCTAACCCTGCTCCATCTCTCCCCAGGGATGCCGTTCTGAGTGCCTGACTGCCTCGCCCCGAAGGATGGCCTCGGATGGGCATTAGAGGCACGGCGGCCCCGGGCTCCCGTCCCGTCCGTCTGTCTGTTATCGTCTGTCTCTCTTGACATCACCGCAGCTCCACCCCCTCCCGTCCCAGCCCCCAACGCCAGCTTCCTGCAGGCCCAGAGCCGGCATGAACTCTCCCAACGAGTCGGGTAAGAGCTGGGAGGTTGGAGAAGAGCACCCTGGGGTAGCTTTGGATGCAATGGGCTGTGTGGGTTTCCCTTCCAGGCCAGCTGACCTTTACTGTCTGATCTATAAGGGAATGAGGGGGTCAGGAGTGGAGAGGTGTTGCAAGAAAAGGCCCATGAGGTAGACCTGGGAATTGATGGACTGATGGTCCGGCCTGGTCCTGGGAAGGCAATGGGTCCTACTCTGCCCCCCATGCTTGCCCTTTCAACTTAGGGGTATTCAGCTCTACCTCCGCCTTCCCCTGCTAGCCAAGACAGACGGGCCTGAAGGGGCAGTGTGTATCCCTGAATCTCTCTCAGCAGTCTGAGACGAAGTTGGAGGAATTTCTTTACTATAGCAGAATGCCCAGCTTCCTTTTTGTGGTGGTGGCTTCTTTACTTGGTGGAATGTTTGTGTTCCACACTTTTTTCTTAGTGGAGGTTTACAAGGGCACTGGGCCTTAACCTCCGTGTATGGGTGCGTGGTGTTGGGTGGGAGTGGGGTGACGTGGGTAGAGGAGTCTCGGCTCTCCTCTGAGTCCAGGTAGACTGCCTCTCTTCCTCTTGGGCCGTTCATATGATAGATTGCTAATCTGGGGTCTTTTACTCTGAGATTTCCTGTTCCTGTCTGCTTCTAGGACCCTGTCCAGTGCTGCCAGAAATAGTCTATTGGGGGGACTCCAGGCAGCTTGATGTGCAGCTGCTTCTGGATGTGTGCCTGTGAGGCTGTGTTCTAGTGGCCTGAGCTGGACCCTCAGCAGTTTCCCAGGAGGGTCGTGGGCCAGTGTGGTCAGAGTCATGGCTGTCTCCTCCTCTTTGACTGTCTCCTTCTGCAAGGTGTTAAAGGTCCATCTTGCTCAACTTTAGCCGTCCATGGCCCATAATACGCTCCATCTTTTTATGTAGGGGTGAGTGGATATTTCTCCTTTTAGAGATAGGGCAATTAGGGCCTAGGATGAATACCCATTCGCAGGATTGTACGGAAGCAGCATGAGGGAGGAATCCAGACCACCCCACATTTTCTTCCCCGTCATCCTTCCTGCAGGGTTTGCGGTTCCCCCTCAGATATTCCTGCCTCTGCCCTTGCCCTCATTCAGCCCATAGGGGCTGGACTGGGTGGGCTGCCCGGCTCTGCCTTCTTGCTTCCCCCTCTGAGACTGGGTGGCGAAGGGAAAGGAGAGGCCTGGGTCCTCATCTGTCCCTCGTGCATCTCGGTTGAACACTACCCCAGCAAGCTCAGCCATGTCGGGCAGTAGTGCCAGCTGCTTCTGTCCTCTGAGTTGTGACGCTGACCTGTCCAGGAGCCATCTCCAGTCCGTGCTTCCCGTGGGGCTGGGGTCTAACTCTTGGCCATGGGAATTGAAGCTGCCGAGAGGCATCTGTTGGTGGCTTGGAGAGGATTTTTCCCAGGTTTGGGGTTTCCTTCCCTCGCAGGGAAATGTGATAAGCAACCCAGGATAGATGAAGTTATTGGGTTACCTTTCCAGACGCTGGCAGGCTGAGTTTCCCTTGCAGCTACCTCTGCGGGAGCTGACAGGAGTGTTGGAGTTGCTGGACGTGTCCACCAGTGTAGGAGGCCAGTGGCTTAAGAGCCACTGCTGAGCCCTGGCCAGGAGGGCATCCTGAGTGGGCCTGTGGAGTGGGCCCCGCCTCCTGGCTGGCTTTCCAGCTCCCCCCAGCAGGGGGAGATGCTGTCTTCTCTGTGTTGGGGAAAGAGGGAGAAAAGGAGGGGGCCAGGGATTGGGAACCTCATTTTAGGATTGTTGAGAGGCTTTGGAGCTGGGGCAGCTGCTTAGGGATGTTTGCTTGAGGCCCTTCCTGCGGAGTGTTCCTGGGGTTCTGGGACTGGCTTTCCCAATTGTGGGGTTCCAGCTGCCCTGGGCCAGGGAGATAGCCAGCCTGCCCGCAGCTCTTTCTTTCTGAGGGGCCTAGCGTCTGCCATTCCCAGAGCTTGGGCTGGCATCTGGGCTAGGGCTGGGTTGCCCAGCGCCTGGCAGAAGCCTGGAAACCACATGCCTTGGAACTCGGCGGAAGCAAAATGAAACCACCAATTGTAGCCAGAGCACGCGGGTGTCCACTCCCCGTAGACACCCTGCAGCGAGCCCCAAGAAGGAAAGGTATGGGCCACGGGGCAGGAGATAAGAGGTGGGAAGGATGGAAATGGTTAGTCCCCAGGGTCTGCTGCAGCCCCTGAGCGCCTCCTACCTTCTCCTCACTTCCCTGAACACTTGCTCCTCTTTCCCCAGAGTACAGAACAGCAGGCTGGGTAAGGGGCAGAGCTTCTGGTTTCTCTCAAGTCCTCTCAGCGTAGGAGCTTTTCTGTTTGGCAAGTCTTCACTGAGTATCACCAACAGGCTCAGCCTGTGGAAGACAGAAGAAAACATGAGATGGGCCATCCCTGGCCCTCACAGTGAACACGTTAGCAAGAGAGACTGTTTCTGGTGAGGGGCAGCAGGTGGAGACTGTGAGTGATTTCCTTCTGGGGCCCACCAGGGAGGTGGGAGCTGATGACTTCCCTCTGGCTTGGGCTGCCTGCCAGCCTTTGACTTTATTTACCTCTTTTGCAGTCTTGGAATCACGGGTGGAGGCTATTGATGGGGTTACCTGCTTCCCTGAGACCATTCGCTGATCTCTGCTTTTTCTTCAGGCCAAAGGGGGCTTGAGGATTAAGGCTTTCTCAGCTGACAGAAGTTTCCCTCAGCTCAGACTCGGCCCAGCCAGGTTGGAGGAGCCACCCAGGGGCCTGGGACCCAGGCCAGCTTTGGTTGAACCCTCTTCTCAGTGCCATTGCCCAGAAGAGCAGGCAAGAGTGAGGCCCACTGTGCAAGCCAGTCTGGGTGGCAGCGGGGCCATGGGGGAGGCGGCCAGGATCCTTCTCCCCAGTGTGAGAGGAAGACAAGCTTCAGGACAACACCTGCCTGCCTAGCACCTCCCAGAACCCTTACACTCTCTTTCCCTTTCCTAGGATGGAGGGCAGCAGCCCCCGCCAACCCCTGCTCTCTGGGTGACCAAAGAAACTGGGGCATGGGTGTAGGGTGGAGCCAGGAACCTCGGTGTCCTGCCTCCCAGCCTTGGGCTCTGCCTCTAAGCCCCCGGGGACTGCAGGCAGTGAGAAAGTGGGTCAGCCCTGGCATGGGGCTGGGGTCTAGGAAGTGGACTCCTGGCCTCCCTTCTCTACAGAGGTGTGTCCCCTGACACACCTCTGTGCTCACTGCAGAGTGGGACCTGCTTCTCTCCTCCTCTTCCCTGCTCTGTCATTCCAAAGGGATTGAAGGCTTAGAATGGAATGGCCAGAGAAGGCAGGGTCAACCCTGAGGGGAAGTAGAAGATGCCAAAGTAGGTGTTCACATTTTTTCTGAACTTGGCTTCAAATGAGAGCGTTCAGCCAATACTTAGCATGGGGTCTGGCACATGGCAGCTCCCAGACCATGCTGATGGGCTCCAGCACGACTGGGCTCGAAGGGCAGGAAAGAACAGGAGGGCGGGCAGGTCTGATGTCTGGGGCTCAGGGAAGCTGGCATCTCACACTCCATCCAGGGTGCTCCTCGGCCAGCCCTTGGCTTTTTCACTGTGCACTAAGCAGACTTTGCTTTCTTTTGGTCAGGGTCCCCCATCCCCCACAGCCTTTGGGCTCAGGAAATGGAACCTGGAGCCAGGGTTAGGTGCTTTCCTCCTTCAGATTCAGAGGGCTAGGAGGTCAGAGTGCAGCCTTTGAGGGAGAGGCAGAGTGAGTCTGGGGAGGACAGTCCTGGCTCTGGGTGAAGCTCATGTACCCCATGCTTGGTGAGTGCTCCATAAGGTTTGTGGGATGATACATGGGTGTGCTGGATGGGAGAGAATGGAAAAGAGAAGTGAACTGCAAGGAGGGAGGCTAAAGCATGAAGGATTAAAGTTAGACATTAGGAGGACCTTGTATCACCTGAATCTCAGAAGAAAAAAAGACATTTGTCCCCATCCCAAACCTCCTCTCTTATTCCCTTGGAGGGTTCTGGGAATTGCACTGAGGATTTTCTGGCTGTGTCTGACACTTTGCTTCCTGTTTCTTGGAGGCTGTAATGGTGCTGGGAGCTGGCTGCCCAGCTCCCCGCTCCAGCCACCTGTCCTGGGTGTCCCTGTCCTGGGTGCTCCTGTCTTTCCTAAGCAGGAAGGCTTCTTTCTTCGATGTCTGGGTGCTCCAGGTTCTGGGGGCCCTGCTTTTGAGTCCTGGTAACTGACGCCTTCCTCTTTAGAACAAGCCTCTCCTGCCACACTCTCCTATGCCTGGGGGAGGCAGAGAGAGCTGGGACAGGGCTAGCCAGCCCTTCTGGTTGCTCCTAGCGTGGGTGGGTGGAGTCCTGGGCTGGGAGGGGTTGCTGCTCCCGGCTTTCTGGGCTCCCTTTAATCTGCTGCCCATCACCCCACTGATGGAGACCTTCCCTTCCCTTCCTCTTGAGAGAGCCTGGTTGGCCAGGATGAGGTTGGGGCAAGAGGTGGTGAATGAGATCCCCAGCCATACCATGAGATGTCCACCAGCGCTAGGCCTCTGAGGGAGTACTGTTCCTTGCCCTTTTTCTAGAATCTGCCTGGCTTAGAAGCTGCAGCTCCAGACCGCTGTTTCTTTCCTGGTCCACCACTGGGTACCCTTTAGCAACATATACATCTCACTAGTCTAGGGCTTGGGAAAGCCTGCCTCTGTCTATAGGTGTGGTCCCCCTAATCCTCCCACTCCCAGCCTGAGGGCAGGAGACCCCTTTGCCATCCCTGACTGGCAGAAGCTGGCTGGGAAGTTGGCTCCAGGAGCCACAGCCACTGTGTCCTTGGTTGGCCAGCTCCTCCTAGGCTCCCAACAAGAGGGTGAGGTCATCCAGTGCAGAGGGAGGACAGGTGTCCCTGGCTGCATGCCTGGAGTGGGGGTCAAGGAGGGGGCTCCAAAATAGCAACTGTGACATCAGGAAGCGGGAGGGGGATGCAGACACAGGAATAACCAGGCTATTAAAAGGCTCTAGTGAGGTCAGGGGGCCAAGTGGGATCTTTGTACCAGTGGGAGGCACAACCTGAAGAGCAGGGGCAGGCCAGTGGTGGGGAGGGTGGGTGAGTGGCACTGGTCCTCATGGCGTATCAGCCCCAGGACCGAGGGAGCAGGGGCTGTGCTGCCAGGCCTGGGGCTGACTGATGGGGAATGGCTGGATGCTGAAAAACTCTTGACTCTCCTTAGCGAGGCTCCATCCTCAAGTCTCTTCCTACTTGAGCACAGGGGTCATTATACCGGTTAATAGAAACCCTGGGAAATGGGAGGCAGTGGAGTGTGGTGGTTAGAGCTCAGACTTGAGCCTCAGACATCCCAGCCCTGCCATGTAAGCAGCTGTATGACCTAGCATGAGTGACTTCATCTCCCTGTGCCTCAGTTTTCTCATCTGTACCTCTCTCCTAAGGTCACCACACAGAATAAATGAGATGATGTATATGATGTTCTTAGCACTGCACCTGGCACATTGCCAGGGAGGAGCTACCTGTGCTATGAGAATTGGCAGATGTTCCCTGGTCCCCTTTCCTGGACTGGGGTGAGGAAAGGGGACCAGGGGACACCTGTCTGCCCAGGAGGAGTATCCCTATAACCTAGAAAGAAGCTGAGGCTGAGCAGCCTCTGGAGGTGACACTCCAGAATGAGCGGGAGTGTTTAGGGGACTCTCTGCTGGTTGAAGGGGTGGGGAGACACCTCTCAACACTGTGGGAGGGCAGAAGTTAAGCAAACCTCCATGGGGCTATTAGAAATCCATGGAAAGTGCCTGTCTGCCAGCCTCTCCCAGGCCCTTCTGATTCCTTTACCTGCTTTGGAAGGCAAGAAGGAAGACGGAGGCTTGAGTCTGGCTTCTTGGTCTCTATCCCCTGGCTTGCTTGCCAAGAGTAGCAGCCAGAGCCGCTCCCAGATGCCTGGGTACCCCAGCCGGCGTCCTTCCCTAGCCCAGCCTCTGGCCACCCAGCGCTGTGGCCTTGGCCCTGAGTGCAGGCCCTCCCCTGTTCCCATCCCCCTCGCCTGGCGCTTCCTCCTGGGGTAGAACCGCCTCCCCCCCCATGGGGCCTCCTGGCAGCCGGCCCGCAGCTCCCTGAGCATGCTCCACCTATTTATAGACAGGGCCCTCCCCCAACTGCTATTTCAGTCTCCTGCCAGCTGCCGGCGGCGGCTCATTCGGGAAGGAGGAGCAGGGAGCCGGGCCCAGAGCTGTCACCCAGGGTTGGGAGGGAACACAGAGCCCGCCTGCCCGCTGAGCTCCCCTTCCTGTCCCAAGTGCTCAGCCATACCCCAGCTCCTAGGAATCAGGGAGAGGCTGGTGGTCAGATGCCCCTCTAGAGCAGAGCTGGGCCTGCACCTCTAGGGACTCCCTGCCCCTCCTGCCGCCAGGAGTGCCCAGGCCGGATGAGGCACTTCCCCACAGTGCGGGTCCCATCGGCAGTGGCCTGAGGGAACCTGCGCAGTGTGGGCTGCCGGACCACCTTCCCTTCAGCCTGCTCCCCGCCTCTGGCGGCCCCCTCCCTGGCATGCTGCTGGTGCCCAAGGCTCAGGGGCTCGTGGAGATGCTGCAGACCATCTATGAGACAGAATCCTGTTTCTCAGCAGATGGGATGTCAGGCCGGGAACCATCCTTGGAAATCCTGCCGCGGACTTCTCTGCACAGCATCCCTGTGACAGGTAAGTGCCTTGGTGTCCCTGCCTGCCCTCTGTCATCAGGCATCCTTGTCCCTGGGCTGAGCATCTGGCCCTGAGCCTTGCATAGATACAGTCCTGCATAGATCTGTCTTGAGAGTTTTGTTGAGAATACATGGGGCTGGGGGATCCCTGCTCAGAGAGGCCCCTGTCCTCCCTGCCCAGAGCCTGCTGCTCCCCTGTGCCCCGCAGCTGTACTCTGCTGCATCTCTTCCAGTACCTTCGGTCTCTGGCAGGGTCAGCATCCGCTGCTGGGGGCTGGGGGTTACTGGAGGATCCTGGCCTAGTTGGCACTGTGGTCAGAGGGGAGGAAGTGGGTCAGTGACCCGCCTCCACGCTGCCCGCTCCCCAGGTTTGGACAAGGGAAGAAGGCGTAGCTGTGTGTCCACAAGAATAAAGGTTACCCCAGCTCCTCTGTCTTGGTTCTTGGGGCTAGAGGATCGAGTACAGTGACTTCCACAAGTCCCCAGCCAGGAGTCTCCTGAGAATCAGACACTTGGGGAGGCTTGGTGCAGTTGTGATGGAGTTAGGCAGAGGCTGCCAACTCGGAAATTGAGGGGCTTGGCTGCCTTAGCCCCTAGCTGGCTCCCGATAGCGCTTTTCTCCCCAGGTCTGGGTTGATTCCCATCTCATGAGGATGAAGAGGTGTTACTCTGGCTCAGATGGGCTTCAGGACCCCCTAATCCTGCCACCTTCTTAGCAGGAACTTTTTTGGCTCTTGGATAGGGGTGGGGTCCCCCAGAGCTGGGCCACTCCTTCCCTCACTCCTGGGAACCTGTTGGCAGCATCAAGCCTTCCTGGCACAGCCTCCCCACCAGGCCGGCACCACAAGATGCTTCCTCCAGGGAGGGGCCTGCTGGACCTATGCCTGCTCAGCCCCTCCTGGCAGTGGCTTGGCACTCAAGTGTGGGTGTCTGTGTGTGTGCATGTGAATGGGGAGTCCTTGCTTCTGGATATGTGGGTGTGCATCCCAAGCTTCACATTGGAAGGTGGGAACTGTGTGCCTCTGCAGGTGCCTGTGATTTGGCTCTGAGCTACCCAGGGATAAGGTTGCAATGGGACTTGGATGTGTCAGAGCATGAATGTTTTGGGAAGATTCAAAAAATCTTTGGAACATGGACTGTCATCTGCCCAGGCAGGGATGCCCATGCAGTGTTCTCATGTAGAGGCATGGCCCTGAAGACTAGCCCTGCAGGGTATCCATGCAGGCCCCGGGGATAGGGGCATTACCCTGGGGCCAGCCCTGTAGGCTGGGGTGGGGATGGGGGTGTAACCTTGGGGACCAGCTCTACAAGATACCCAGGTAGTCCCCTAAGGTAGGGGCATATGCCTGGGGGCCACCTACACAGGTTCCTGGGATGAGGAATAAACCCAGAGGGCTGGTTCTTATCCTGGTCTGGAGTCCACAGGTCCAACTAAAGACCCTGCCTGCTGGCCCCCAGCCCATGGCCTCTGGGACTCAAGGTGGTCTCTTGGAAGCCAGAATAATCACAGAGCATCTTCTTGGGACAGCTCCACCCTATCTGGCTTATCAGGTCCACCCATCCTGCCCTGTCCCCTCTGTTCTTTGCTACCAGCAGGAGCCAGCAGTTGGCCGGAAGTTTCCTCCCCAGCTTGTTCACTCACCTCATTTCAGATTGTACCCCAGAAACCTTGCAGGCTGGGACCCTGCTCTCTCATCTCCTCCCTAGGCCTGGCTGCCCCTGCATGGACTCCCAGGCAGCCCCTCTCTCCAGATCCCTGTCTCCCCGCTTCACCCCCAACACTGGCTGGCCTTCAGAGTGGTGGCTTGGTCCATGCTGGCAGGAGGGAGGCGTGAGTCACCTCAGCGGCTCGGCTCGGGGAGAGGGCTAAGAATGTTCCCCCTGCGCAGCTCTGATGCTGTGTCTGTGACGCGGCTAGGGACAGATATAGGCCTGGAGCTTGGCTGCCTTGTTTTTTTTTTTTTTTGGACTCTGGAATGTAAATAGATGTTTCAAATAGAAACACTTTAACCTTTGGGTTAAAAAAAATCCACCCCGGATAAACACGGCCATGAGGGCCCAGGCAGCCTGGTGTTTCCCTCCCCACCCGCTTTCCCCGTCTCTTGATCGGTCTCCAGACAGGATGCAAGAGCCTATGGCTGAAAAGGCAGGTGTCCAGGGAAGCTTCTTGGGACAGTCTGAATTGTGCAGGTCTCCCAAGCCCAGGGGGTTGGAGCGAGGGTCTTTCGAGGGTGGTGCCTGCCTGGCACCTCCAGCAGCATCTTTGGAACCCTATTTTAGGGACAGCCTTTGCTCTCTGGGCTGTCTTGGTTGCTGCCATTGCCCAGCACCTAGCACAGTGCCTGGCACATGGATGAATGAATGTCGCATGGGGAGGGCTGGAGTCCAGAATTGCTGGCAGGATTCCTGGGCTCTATTCTGGGACTTGGACCTCTGGTTGAATAGAGACAGCTTTAGTGAGTCACCCCAGCGGGTGAGACAGAGCCTTAGCCTACCGAAGGACAGGGGCACTCTGCTGTTCTTGCTTGAAGAGCGGGGCAGATCTCAGCATCTGCTCTTAGCGATCAGAGATCTCCCTTGATGGATGGGGTCTCTGCCTGGCCACCCTGCCATAGCCCCCCAGTACACAGTGAGCACCACCATCATCCAAGCTTGGTTCTGGCTTAGGGAGCCTGGGAGTTTGAACTCTAGTCTGGGATTCTCGAGGACACAGAGGGTGGGGAATTTTCTGCCTCCCTTATGTAGACCCTGGATTCCCCTTTGTCCTATACTGGGTGGAGCTGATGCTCAGACAATGTGCAGGCTTTATGAGACAGCATGGAGGAGGAGTCTGCTTTTCCTATGGAGGGAGGGTATGAATCCTGCTTGTGCCAGGAAGGAATGCTGTGGACACTGGGAAGTGCCATGGGGTCCAAGTTTGGTCTTAGGGCTTTCCCTGGATATTCTTGTTTGTGCTTTTCAGACTTTCTGGGTTTGACTGTGTGTGTAGGTATGTAGTGCCAGGAGGGGAAGAAGTACAAGACTCAGGGGTGAGATGGAACTATTATAATGCACTAAGTGACAAGGCTATCAGGTACTTTCCCTACTTTTTTTTTTTTTTTTTTTTTTGAGATGGAGTCTCGCTGTTTTGCCCAGGCTGGAGTACAGTGATGCGATCTCGGGTTGCCACAACCTCCACCTCCTGGGTTCAAGCGATTCTCCTGCCTCAGCCTACCGAGTAGCTGGGACTGCAGGTGCACGCCACCATGCCTGGCTAATTTTTGTATTTTTAGTAGAGACAGGGTTTCACTATGTTGGCCAGGCTGGTCTCGAACTTCTGTCCTTGTGATCCGCCTGCCTCAGCCTCCCACAGTGTTGGGATTACAGACATGAGCCACCACACCTGGCCCTTGCCATATCTCTTTTAGGAAAGTATTGATAGCTGTGGTGTACAATTGAGAAGGATCAGAGAGGTTAAGGAACTTACTGGACATGGTGGCTCATACCTGTAATCCCAGCACTTTGGAAGACTGAGGGAGGAGGATCACTTCAGGCCAGGAGTTTGAGACCAGCCTGCGCAGCGTAACCAGACCCTGTCTCTACAAGAAAATGTTTTTAAAAAGTTATCCAGGCATAGTGGCATGCACCTGTAGTTCTACCTACTCAGGAGGCTGAGGCAGGAGGATTGCTTGAGCCCAGAAGTTTGAGGCTGCAATGAGCCATGATCACTGCGTTCCAGCCTGGGCGCTATAACAAGACCCTATCTCTTAAAAAAAGGGAATCTGCCCAAGATCACAGAGTAAGTGAGAGCTGGAATTTGAACTCAGGTCTCTGGGTAGGACCATTGCCAATCTACATAAAAGCTGCTTTTGGCTGGGCTGGGTGGCTCACACCTGTAATCCCGGCACTTTGGGAGGCCTAGGCGGGTGGATCAGCTGAGGTCGGGAGTTCGAGACCAGCCTGACCAACATGGAGAAACCCCATCTCTACTAAAAATACAAAAAATTAGCCGGAGTGGTGGTGCATGCCTGTAATCCTAGCTACTCAGGAGGCTGAGGCAGGAGAATCGCTTGAACCTGGGAGGCAGAGGTTGTGGTGAGCTGAGATTGCGCCATTGCACTCTAGCCTGGGCAACGAGAGCGAGACTCTGCCTCAAAAAAAAAAAAGCGCCAGGTGTGGTGGCTCACGCCTGTAATCCCAGCACTTTAAGAGGCTGAGGCGGGTGGATCACAAGGTCAGGAGATCGAGACCATGCTGGCTAACATGGTGAAACCCCATCTCTACTAAAAATATAAAAAATCGGCCGGGCGCAGTGGCTCAAGCCTGTAATCCCAGCACTTTGGGAGGCCGAGGCGGGTGGATCACGAGGTCAGGAGATCGAGACTATCCTGGCTAACATGGTGAAACCCCGTCTCTACTAAAAATACAAAAAACTAGCCGGGCATGGTGGCGGGCGCCTGTAGTCTCAGCTACTTGGGAGGCTGAGGCGGGAGAATGGCGTGAACCCGGGAGGCGGAGCTTGCAGTGAGCCGAGATCACGCCACTGCACTCCAGCCTGGGAGACACAGCGAGACTCCGTCTCAAAAAAAAAATAAAATAAAAAATAAAAAATCAGCTGGTGTGGCCGGGCGCAGTGGCTCAAGCCTGTAATCCCAGCATTTTGGGAGGCCGAGACGGGCGGATCACAAGGTCAGGAGATCAAGACCATCCTGGCTAACACGGTGAAACCCCATCTCTACTAAAAAATACAAAAAAAAAAAAAAAAAAAAAAAAAACTAGCCGGGCGAGGTGGCGGGCGCCTGTAGTCCCAGCTACTCGGGAGGCTGAGGCAGGAGAATGGCGTAAACCCGGGAGGCGGAGCTTGCAGTGAGCTGAGATCCGGCCACTGCACTCCAGCCTGGGCGACAGAGCCAGACTCCCTGTTAAAAAAAAAAAAAAAAAAAAAATCAGCTGGTGTGGTGGCAGGCGCTTGTAGTCCCAGCTACTTGGGAGGCTGAGGCAGGAGAATGGTGTGAACCCGGGATGTGGAGCTTGCAGTGAGCAGAGATTGTGCCACTGCACTCTAGCCTGGGCGACACAGTGAGACTCTGTCTCAAAAAAAAAAAGCTTGTTTTGTGCAGATTTTTAAAAGGTGGCCCTTCTTCTGGGTAGATACGTCCTCATGCCAGTGTGCATGTCCTGGCGATTGGAGCTTGGGTTAGATTTCAGCCCCAACTCACCCCTTTAGATGAGAGCCCATGTGCAATATGCAACCTACACAGCCTAGGCCGGGCGCGGTGGCTCAAGCCTGTAATCCCAGCACTTTGGGAGGCCGAGACGGGCGGATCACGAGGTCAAGAGATCGAGACCATCCTGGCTAACACGGTGAAACCCCGTCTCTACTAAAAAATACAAAAAACTAGCCGGGCGTGGTGGCGGGCGCCTGTAGTCCCAGCTACTCGGGAGGCTGAGGCAGGAGAATGGCGTGAACCCGGGAGGCGGAGCTTGCAGTGAGCTGAGATCCGGCCACTGCACTCCAGCCTGGGCGACAGAGCGAGACTCCGTCTCAAAACAAAACAAAACAAAACAAAACAAAAAACCTACACAGCCTTATGTGCTGGGCCTGTCAGTGCGCTGAGCACAGGAACCATTCTGGCCTCAGGGACCTCCTGGGGTTCTGAGAGAAGGCTTTGTTTTCTGTAAATACTGAGGACCACTTGGTCTGTGGTCTTCCTCCCTGAGGGGATTTTAGCCCAAGGAGAGAAGGGGGCTCAGGAACAAAGTTGAACACCAGCCCCCGTACAACCTCCTGTAGCCCCTCCCCCGCCTCATCCCCTCTTCTTGTTTTTGAGACCCTCAGCTGTCCCTTCCCTGCTACACAGCTGCCAGACAGGAAATCAGATTAACTGTGTCCACACACACAGCTGTAACAGCTGTTAGGTTGGCAGCAGGCAGCCTGGGGACACTGAGACAGTGGTTCTCAAACTTTTGGTTGCATCAGTATTACCAAAGGAATGTATTAAAATGCAGATTCTCAGACCTTGACACCCTCCCCCCTCCCACAAAGGTTTGGATTCCGTAGGGCAGCCCAGGAACCAATGATTTAAACTCATGTCTCAGGTGATTCTGATGCGAGTAGACTCAGCCCATCCTTGGAGTAAGAGCTGTGTGGACATGGGTCACAGGGCCCAGCAGTCAGCCAGTGGATATCCTCAGCATCCCTGGAAGGCCTTGGTGGGTCTTGGGACTCCTGGGAGAAGGGCCTATACAGGAGGAGGGAGGCTGTCGCCCCAGAGAGAGGTGAATCCAACTCCCAGCTGCCTGTTAGTCGGGAGAAAGGATGTTTCCAGCCACCAGGGAGCAGGTGTCTAAACCCCAGCGGAATGGGGGATTATGGCAAGCCGCCAGGTGGGCAGGGCACCCTGCTGGACACCCAGGGCTGTGCTGTGCTTGGGGAGTGGAGGCGGATCTGCTCTGGAGCCCCTGCCATTCTCCCCCAGGTGTGGAGCAAACAGTCCTAGCAACAGCTGCAGACTTTGAATGGTTAGTGTGCCTTTTACTTACCTGTAGCTTTGTACCCAGGTATATGCCAGAAATGGCTGGACTGGGAAATGTGAGTCTGCTTCCCCAGAGAGCATCCCAGGATCAACTGCTAACTCTATTTGTGCCAGTGAGAGATGCTTTGTGCCCACCATCAGGGCTCTGCATCCCGAGCTTAAGGTCCTTCAGAGTCACAGTCTGCCTCAAGGTTTCTGGGGGTTCCCTGCACTTGATCCCATTCTCCCCTGCACTCCTGGGCTCTGATGTTCTGGGGACCAACCAGGTGTCCTTGTCTAGACCTCTGGATCCTTAATACAGAGTTTGACCCCTTGTTGCATCTCTCTCGTTCAGTTTGAGACCGGGCCTTAGTGTTTCCCCTTCTGTTTTTTAGTGGGGAGCAGACAGAGAGCCGGAAGAGCTGGTATTAAGCCCTGGGTCCTCCATCTCCTTTCCAGGTGACCTTGGACAAGTCTCTTCCTTCTCTGGCCTCACTTTCCTCCTCTGAAAACTGGGGGAATTGAGTTGCTGATCTTCAGGCCCTTCCTTCCCTGACACTCTAAGGGTCTCTGAGGTCAGTTTCACATTGTATCTGCTTTGTGGGAAGAGGGGCTTAGGGCCTCCCATGTCCTCAACCCAGGAGGATGTGGAATAGAACTGGGGAGAGAGCCTCACCTGCAGTGGGGCTCAGTGACGTTAGAGCCCAGGGAAGAATTTTGGACTGCTTGCAGCTGGGGGCCCCGAGAGCAAGGCCCAAAACTTGTGCTCATCTGTGCTAAGTAATGTTTTTGAGGGACAAAAGGGATCCCACAGCTGTGGCCTGAGCCACAGAGCACAGAGTGGCCCTTCCTGGAGGTAGTGAGGCAGGTGAGATGGCCTGGAAGTGCGGGAGTGGGAAGGAGGCAGCTCTCAGAGATTCCTCCTCTGGCACTGACACCTAGCTACTGGCTGCACCGGCTTGTGTTGTGTGTGACCCACAGAAGGGCTTTGTTTGTGACAGGACCACAGAGTGACATTCAGACAGTCTGAAATGAGTGCTAAGACTTCCCTCTGGTGGGAGTCTGAGGCTGGCACCCTTAGAATCCAGGTGGTCTGTGAAGTTGGCCCCACTTAAAAGATTTGGGAATTCTAAGTATTTCATTTTATGCGCTTTATTTTTTATTTATTTTTATTTTTATTTTTTTTGAGACAGAGTCTCGCTCTGTTGCCCAGGCCGGAGTGCAGTAGTGCAGTCTCACCTCGCTGCGACCTCCGCTTCTGGGTTCAAGCAATTCTCCTGCCTCAGTCTCCCGAGTATGTGAGACCACACTGGTTAATTTTTGTATTTTTAGTAGAGATGGGGTTTCACCACATTGGCCAGGCTGGTCTTGAACTCCTGACCTCAAGTGATCCTCCTACCTCAGGGTCCCAAAGTGCTGGGATTACAGGTGTGAGCCACTGAACCTGACCGATTTTATGCACTTTAGAAACATCCTGAGAAGGCCAGGCGTGGTAGCTCATGCCTATAATCCCAGCACTTTGGGAGGCTGAGGCAGGCGGATCACCTGAGGTCAGGGGTTTGAAACCAGCTTGGCCAATGTGGTGAAATCCCATCTCTACTAAAAATACAAAATTAGATGGGCGTGGTGGTGTACGCCTGTAATCCCAGCTACTTGGGAGGCTGAGGCAGGAGAATCACTTGAACTTGGGAGGCAGAGGTTGCAGTGAGCCAGGATCATGCCATTGCACTCCTGGGCAACAAGAGCGAAACTACGTCTCAAAAAAAAAAAAAAAAAAACATTCTGAGAAGTGGTCCACAGGCTTCACTAGATTGCCGAAAGAGTTCAGGACACAAGAAATACTAGGAGCCGTTAATAATAGCCCTGCCTGGCACCTCTTGATCTTCCCAGGCTCTGTGCCAAGCTCCTCTGTGTACATTCTCCTGAGCCTAACTACCCTGGCAGGTGGGTGCTCTTCTGCCTCCCAGTTTATAGATGTCTGCATGGAGCGCAGGGTGGTACTCCGTGCCTTGCCCTAGGAAGGGGGGTGCCTGAATTGAACCCCCAGCGTCCTCTCACTCCAGAGCCCTTGCTCTTAACCACTATGTGATGTGTGATCACTTGTGTTACTTAAGGAATTGTGAAAATTGCTAGGTGAGAGTCAGACCCAGCTTGCCTATGTGGAAATAGTATCTGAATTGTGGTAGAACCTGTTGAGCCTAAATTGGCCTCACTAGTCACACAAGAGCACAGAAATAGATCATGGGAAACTGTCCTTGGTGGGGAGGGGTCATTGGTGTCACAGCGTCATGGGCTCAGGGTGTGAAATGCTGTTCTCCGCCTCCTTCCAAACTCCCTCAGGCCAAGACAGGAACAAGAGCCTTTCCCCAATCTCCAAGAGACAGAACAAGGTAATTAGAAGCTGCTGACTCCCCAGCCTGGTGAGGGAGGTCCTGAGGGCCTGGGTGCTGGTGGGAGATTCTGCCCTCCAAGGGTAGGCCAGTTACCCAGGGCTGTCTCTTAAAACAAGGGAACCTGGGCCGGGTGCAGTGGCTCACGCCTGTAATCCCAACACTTTGGGAGGCCAAGGTGGACAGATCACCTGAGGTCGGGAGATAGAGACCATCCTGGCTAACACGGTGAAACCCTGTCTCTGCTAAAAATACAAACGATTAGCCAGGTATAGTGGCATGTGCCTGTAGTCCCAGCTACTGAGGAGGCTGAGGCAGGAGAATCACTTGAACCCGGGAGGTGGAGGTTGCAGTGAGCCAAGATCACCCCACCGCACTTCAGCTTGGGCCACAGAGAGAGACTCCGTCTCAAAAAAAAAAAAGGGGGAACCTGCTCGGGCGTGGTGGATTATGCCTGTAATCCCAGCGCTTTGGGAGGCCGAGGCAGGCAGATCACGAGGTCAAGAGATCAAGACCATCCTGCCCATCATGGTGAAACCCCATCTGTACTATAAAAATATAAAAATTAGCTGGGTGTGGTGGTGCGCGCCTATAGTCCCAGCTACTCAGGAGGCTGAGGCAGGAGAATTGCTTGAACCCGGGAAGTGGAGGTTGCAGTGAGCCGAGATCGCACCACTGCACTATTCCAGCCTAGCAACAGAGTGAGACTCTGTCAAAAAAAAAAAAAAAGAAAAAGGGAACCTGCACAAGGTCACAGAGTGAGAGCTGGAATTTGAACTCAGGTCTCTGGGTAGGAACATTGCTAATCCACATAAAAGCTTCTTTGTGCAGATTTTTAAAAGGTGGCCCTTCTGGGTAGATACGTCCTCATGCCAGTGTGCGTGGCCTGGCGATTGGAGCTTGGGTTAGGTTTCAGCCCCAACTCACCCCTTTAGATGAGAGCCCATGTGCAATATGCAACCTACACAGCCTTATGTGCTGGGCCTGTCAGTGCGGGTCCACAGTTTGTGCTCCTAGAGCACAGGAACCATTCTGGCCTCGGGGGCTTCGTGGGGTTCTGAGAGGAGGCTTTGTTTTCTGTAAATACTGGGGACCACCTGGTCTGTGGTCTTCCTCCCTGAAGGGATTTTAGCCCAAGGAGAGAAGGGGGCTCAGGAACAAAGTTGAACACCAGCCCCGGTACAACCTCCCCTGCTCCCCTCCGCCTACCTCATCTCCTCTATTATTTTTGAGACCCTAACCTGTCCCAGGGCTGGCTTACACTGAGCACATAAGACACCCCCCACATGGGAACCAGACTGCACACGTGTGTGTTCAGAGGGAACCTCCCTGTGCCGGGAGTCAGGACACCTGGGTTCAGATTCCTGTTTTGCTGCTGCTTAGCTGGTAGGATCATCTGCAGAGCAGCCTCTTTAAGAGGCTTGGTTTCCTCACCTGTGTCTTGAGGGTATTGAAACAGATGATCTCCAAGGTCCCTTTCACTCACTCTTCTCTTGTGAAGGCAGCTCCTCAGATCCAGGGAGTGTCTGCACGGACCTCATTTATGTCCTGTATAGACATTCCAAATGGCGTAATAATGCCCCGTGCCTTGTACCCTATGCCCCTTGGGTCCCCTCCCCTCCTCCTAGCTTTCTGGGGCTGGTGGCTCCTGGAGCAGGGCCTTTTTTTTTTTTTTTTTTTTGAGACGGAGTCTCGCTCTGACGCCCAGGCTGGAGTGCAGTGCAGTGGCGTAATCTTGGCTCACTGCAAGCTCCGCCTCCTGGATTTACACCACTCTCCTGCCTCAGCCTCGCAAGTAGCTGGGACTTCAGGCGCCCGCCACCTCGCTTGGCTAATTTTTTGTATTTTTTAGCAGAGACGGGGTTTCACTGTGTTAGCCAGGATGGTCTTGATCTCCTGACCTCATGATCCGCCTGTTGCGGCCTCCCAGAGTGCTGGGATTACAGGTGTGAGCCACCGCGCCCGGCCGGAGCAGAGTCTTTTTAAAAATTAATTTTATTTTAGGCCGGGCCTGGTGGCTCACGCCTGTAATCCCAGCACTTTGGGAGGCCGAGGTGGGCAGATCACGAGGTCAGGAGATCGAGACCATCCTGACTAACATGGTGAAACCCCATCTCTACCTAAAAATACAAAAAATTAGGTGGGCATGGTGGCACGTGCCTGTAGTCCCAGCTACTCAGGAGGCTGAGGCAGGAGAATCGCTTGAACCCAGAAGGCGGAGGTTGCAGTTAGCCAAGATGGTGCCACTGCACTCCAGCCTGGTGACAGAGCAAGACTCCGTCCCAAAAAAAGGAAAAAAAATTATTTATTTATTTTGAGACGGAGTCTCGCCCTGTTGTTGCCCAGGCTGGATGCAATAGCGTGATCTCGGCTCACTGCAACCTCCACCTCCTGGGTTCAAGCGATTCTCCTGCCTCAGCTGCCCAAGTAGCTGAGATTACAGGTGTGGGCCACCATGCTCGGCTAATTTGGGTTTTTTTGTACCTTTAGTAGAGATGGGGTTTCACCATGTTGGCCAGGCTGGTCTCAAACTCCTGACCTCGTGATCCACCCGCCTTGGCCTCTCAAAGTGCTGGGATTATAGGCATGAACCACCGCGCCTGGTCTTGTTTTTTTTTTTTTTTTTTTTTTTTGAGACGGAGTCTCGCTCTGTCGCCCAGGCTGGAGTGCAGTGGCCGGATCTCAGCTCACTGCAAGCTCCACCTCCCGGGTTCACGCCATTCTCCTGCCTCAGTCTCCCGAGTAGCTGGGACTACAGGCGCCCGCCACCTCGCCCGGCTAGTTTTTTTGTATTTTTTAGTAGAGATGGGGTTTCACCGTGTTAGCCAGGATGGTCTCGATCTCCTGACCTCGTGATCCGCCCGTCTCGGCCTCCCAAAGTGCTGGGATTACAGGCATGAACCACCGCGCCTGGTCTTGTTTTTATATTTATTTTATGGAGCAGGGTCTTTTAGAGCCAGGTGCTAAGCCTCTTGGGTCTGCCAGGCAGGTCCACACTGTGCCAGCTGCCTCCCCCGAGGGCTTATCTAGGGGGAACTAAAGGTCCCATTTCCTTGCTGGCCAGGGTTCTTGTCACAGGGATTCTTGAGTTGGAGATGCTGTCTCTTGAGAGGGGGCTTGGACCTGGGGTGCAGCTCATGGTGTGTTCAGAGCAGGGGGAAGGCTTGGCCTTGCTCTTGGGAAGCTAGATCTGTTTTTTACTGTGAACTTTTGTTCCCAAGGCACTGCTGAAACCTGTCCCTCATGGCCCAGAGCCACTTGTCTGTTTGGAGGCAGTGTCTCTTTGCTTGGACACCGTTTTTTTAGACTAAGGCTGTGCTGGCAGTAGTCTCAGGGGTTGCCCCGCGAGCACCTACATCATCTCCCCCAGAGGACCAGGCTCTCCCTCATGCTGCCTGAATCTACCCCAGAAGCCCCCACTGGGCTGATAGGGTTCCTGAAGAGGAGGCAGGCCCAGCGGGATGGGAAAGAAGTGTCACTCAGGTGGTGCACTGCCCATGGCCACTTGTGCTCATGAGCTGGGCAGGGCAGCTCCTGAGCCAGAACTTGCTATTTTCCTGGCCCCTCGCATGGCTAGAAACACGCAGCCCCAAGGCTGGGTGCAGTGGCTCACGCCTGTAATCCTGGCACTTTGGGAGGCTGAGGCGGGCGGATCACGAGGTCAGGAGATGGAGACCATCCTGGCTAACACGGTGAAACCCCGTCTCTACTAAAAATATAAAAACTTAGCCAGGCGTGATGGTGGGCGCCTGTAGTCCCATCTACTCAGTAGGCTGAGGCAGGAGAATGGCGTGAACCCAGGAGTTGGAGCTTGCAGTGAGCCAAGATTGCGCCATTGGACTCCAGCCTGGGCAACAGAGCGAGACTCTGTCTCAAAAAAAAAAAAAGAAACACATAGCCCCACCTACCCAGCAACCCAGGCTGGGACTTCCCATGGAGGCAGGGTGGTCAATCCTGCAGAAAACCAGAGGTCAGGATGGTGTTGCTGCTGGTTCCTGAGGCCGCCACTCCCAGGAGAAGGAAGGTTCTCAGTCCCGGGAAAGAGGAAAGTATAGAGCCAGGTGGGGGGCCCAGGGCTTTCCCCCGGAGCCTTGCCTCTGACCTCCGCAGGAGGTGGCTTTGCTGGCCTCTTGATTCCTATCAGAGTGAGACCCTGGCAGGTGAGGGAAGGACCCAGGGCCTTGTCCTCCCCTGTGACCCTTTCCCTGGCTTTCTTTTCTTTTCCTTTTTCTTTTTTCTTTTCTTTCTTTTTGAGACAGAGTTTCACTCTTGTTGCTCAGGCTGGAGTGCAATGGCGTGATCTTGGCTCACTGCAACCTCTGCCTCCCGGGTTCAAGTGATTTTCCTGCCTCAGCCTCCCGAGTAGCTGGGATTATAGGCATGTATCACCACACCCAGCTAATTTTGTAATTTTAGTAGAGATGGGGTTTCTCCTTGTTGACCAGGCTGGTCTTGAACTCCTGACCTCAAGTGATCCACCCGCCTCGGACTCCCAAAGTGCTGGGATTACAGCCACTGTGCCCGGCTCTGCCTGGCCTTTCTTTTTTTTTTTTTTTTTTTTTGAGACGGAGTCTCGCTCTGTCGCCCAGGCTGGAGTGCAGTGGCCGGATCTCAGCTCACTGCAAGCTCCACCTCCCGGGTTTGCGCCATTCTCCTGCCTCAGCCTCTCAAGTAGCTGGGACTACAGGCGCCCGCCACCTCACCCGGCTAGTTTTTTGTATTTTTTTTAGTAGAGACGGGGTTTCACTGCGTTAGCCAGGATGGTCACGATCTCTTGACCTCGTGATCCGCCCGTCTCGGCCTCCCAAAGTGCTGGGATTACAGGCTTGAGCCACCGCGCCCTCTGCCTGGCCTTTCACTCAGACTCTTTGCTAGCCAGAGCTCTTGGCCTGTCCTCTTAGGGAACAGTGTGCCTTTGTGTACCCTCTTTTTTTTTTTTTTTTTTTTTTTGAGATAGAGTCTCACTCTGTCACCCAGGCTACATGCCAGGCTAGAGTGTAGTGGCATGATCTATACTCACTGCAACATCTGCCTCCTGGGTTCAAACAATTCTTCCTGCCTCAGCCTCATGAGTAGCTGGGATTACAGGTGCCCACTACCACACCCAACTAATTTTTGTATTTTTAGTAGAGATGGGGTTTCACCACGTTGGCCAGACTGGTCTTGAACTCCTGACCTCAGGTGATCCCGCCCACCTCAGCCTCCCAAAGTGCTGGGATTATAGGCATGAGCCACCTCGCCCAAGCCCATCTATCCTCTTCTTTCCCCAGAGGTTCCCCAGCCTTCCTAGGTCCACCAGGAGGCGGCCAAGAGCCTCTTCCTATCATGACACACCCAGGTGCTTGGTGCTGATGGCAGCTGCTGCCACCTGCTCTGCTCATGCCAGGCTGGCAGAGGGCACAGATCCTTGAGAGAGTTCAAGGCCAGCCCGGCTCCAGGGTCTGTGCCTGGGCAGACTCTATTCATGGGGCTCCATGCCCCTCCTTTCCCTGACTCAGGCAGAGCAGCCATGGCCCCTTCCACTTTGGGTGGAGCAGGTTGCTACCTGGCAAACCCTTGGGGTGCTGCATACCACCCAGGCCCTGCAGCCCCTGCAAATTAATATTCTGTAGTCGCCTGTGCTTCCCGTTTGCATGGGAACGAGGCTGCATGGCAGAGCCCTCTGCCTGCCCTGCCACCTGCATACCAATAGTGGCTCCCACTGCAGCTCCGGGCCTAACATCTCTGCTGCTGCAGTGGCAGTGACAGTCTGGTGGGAGATTCCCCTTGCCTGAGCCCATGTGCTCTCTGCAGGGCTCCTGCAAGGGAAGCCAGTACTGCTGGCGACAGTTCCAGCCCTAGGCAGGGTTATCTGCTGGGAGCCAGGAGTGCTTGGACCCCTGCCCTTCTCTGGGCAGGCGGGCTGGCATCCTGCTCCTACAACCCCGGCATTGCCGGGAGCAGCAGGTTGAAGCCCGTCCGTCGCTTGGCTGAGTGATCAGAGTGCCACGGGCCAAGCCAGCCTTGACTAAGAACAGATAACCCTCCGGCCAGCTCAGGGCCTTGCTGAACACTTCACGGGCTGGGGAGACCTGCGCTGGCTGCCATTTCCTTGCCACCATCGTGGACCGTGGCTGGCTACCTCCAGGAAGGCCGTCTGCAGTTTCCAAGGACCCTTCCGCCTGGTGCTGGGGCAGGACATGGGTTGGGAAGGAGGATGAGTATGTGTAACCCCACCCTCTGGCCACATCTGGCCACTTCTGCACATGTGACTCTGGCCTTGTGGCCACAGAGTCGTCAGTACGGCTGGCGGGAAAACCACAAAGGAATGTTCCCAGCCATGCTTGGGGGAGAAGAGGCTGGTGGGGACTGCCACATGGTGGTGCTCACCCTTTACCTTCTCCCACCCCACCCTGCCTGCAGGGGGTTCCAGAGGCCATACTCTAGGCATGCGGGTGGCGTGGCCTTGGCCTCCAGCAGGCCTTGCTCCTGCCTTGTTGACACCCATTCAGTGCTAGGTTCTCTGGAGAGATCCAGACCCATCTCAGCAGGTGTGGGGGCCTCTCTTAGCCTACCCTTTGCCACCTCCTACCTCCCACCTCCCTCTTTTCTCTTTAAAAATTTTTCGGCTGGGTGTGGTAGCTCACACCTGTAATCCCAGCACTTTGGGAGGCCGAGGCAGGCGGATCACCTGAGGTCAGGAGTTCGAGACCAGCCTGACGAACATGGTGAAACCCCGTTTCTACTAAAAATACAAAAATTAGCTGGGCCTGGTGGTGGGTGCCTGCCGAGGCAGGAAAATTGCTTGAAACCAGGAGACAGAGGTTGCAGTGAGCCGAGATCGTGCCATTGCACTCCTGCCTGGGTGACAAGAGCGAAACTCTGTCTCAAAATATTAAAAAACAAAAAAACTTTTTTTCCCCCCCTCTCTCGCCTCTTAATGCTGGGGGGTGATCTGGAGAGAGGCCAGCTCATGAGGGCAGGAGATACTGGTAGCCAGAAGGATTTGGGGGGTCCTTTCTTCCCAGGCCTGGACTGGAGTGGTCCACTTTGCCACAGGAGCATTCCCAGCCCCTCGTGACCTCTCTGGGCTGTAGCGAGGAGAGTGAGGGCTTTCTTTGGAGAAAGAAGTAGAAGAGAAACAGGAATGGGTTGGCCCTGCCTCTCTCACTTCCGCCTTCCCAGGCAGTGGTATCCTGCCTTCCCCTTCCTGGCTGGAGGCTTTGTGGGGCGTGGGCTGTGCTTGGGGCTCCCTGCTGGTGTGGTGTTTGCCCAGTTGTCCTGGCAACCACAGGGCAGTGGTGGAGAGTGACATGCAGTGACCCGAGAACCGTGTGTAGGGACAAAGAAGTGGAGACCTAGCCTTCCCATAAGCCCATTGGGACCTCAAGCCGCTCGGCCCAGTGTTCATGTGGGGCCTGGACCCAAGGTCTTGGAACCCAGCAGGTCCTCCACTGCCTTCCCCTCGCCAGCAGCCTTCCTCTCCCCAGCCAGTTCTCCCTAGGACCAGAGTTCTGAGAGATCTGCCGAAGCTCCCGCCCTCCCCCTGCCGTTACCCTTCTTCCTGTCTGATTCCCTTTCCTTTCCTGTCTCCTCCTCCCACCTCCTCCCTGCTGCCTGCCCGCCCATCCTCTCATTCCCCCTCCCCCCAGGCACAGCTGCTGTTTGGCTCACTCTATATATAGCGGCATTTTCAGGGTAATTACAATAAAACTGTTGAAAGGAGATAATCCAGCAAAGGAAGCGAGTCTGACTCCCAGCCCCCTCCTGTCCCTGGCTTGGTGCAGCCCTGCACCCGCTTTCACCAAGGCCTCCTGTTCCCACCCCACTCCCATTCCCACAGCCTCTCTCTCTCCTGCCCAGTGTGCCCCAGATAGGGATGAAGCCCCAGAAGGGGACAGAGGGTAGAGATATCCAGAAGGTCTCCACCAGCCTCTCCTGGGGTTACCAAGGGCACTGTCAGTCCTAGAACCAACCTCTGTGCCTGAGTTTCTCTTCTAGTATGAGGCTTTGCACGGGGCACGGTGTTGAGAAATAGGAGTGGGCACAGTGGTTAAAAGCTTAGGATTTGGACTCATATTCTGGTTCTTTGATCACCTAGCTGTGTCTGGTTGCTACTTAAACTTCTGTAAATCTCAGTTTCCTCATCAGTAAAATGGGGTAATAATAGCATCTAAGTCACAGGTAACCATGACATTTAAATGAGTCATTCTTGTAAAATGCCCAGAGATGTTGACTATCAATGACAATATTATGTGTTGAAGGCTGGGCAGTGGCTCACGCCTATAATCCCAGCACTTTGGGAGGCTGAGGTGGGAGGATCGCTTGAGCCTAGGAGTTTAAGGCCAGCCGGGGCAACATAGTGAGACCCTGTCTCTACTAAAGATTTAAAAATTAGCCTGGTGCATTGGCATGCTCCTGTAGTCCCAGCTACTCGGGAAGCTGAGGTGGGAGAGTTGCTTGAGGTCGAGGCTATTAGGAGCCATGATCATGCCATTGCATTCCAGCCTGGGCGACAGAGCAAGACCTTGTCTCTGATATATATATATATATAGGTAGAGAGATACACATACATATGTATATATACACACACACATAAAAAATGTGTTGAGTACTCACAATCTGTCAGGTACAGCTTCATGCTTATGCATGTTTTCTTTTTTCTTGAGACGGAGTCTCACTCTGTCACCTAGGCTGGAGTGCAGTGGTGCAATCTTGGCTCACTGCAACCTCCGCCTCCAGGTCCCTGCCTCAGTCTCCTGAGTAGCTGGGACTACAGGCATGTGCTACCACGCCCAGCTAATTTTTTTTGTTTTTAGTAGATACAGGGTTTCACTGTGTTAGCCAGGGTGGTCTTGATCTCCTGACCTCGTGATCTGCCCGCCTCAGCCTCCCAAAGTTCTGGGATTACAGGTATGAGCCACCATGCCCGGCCCTTTTTTTTTTTTTTTCCTCTTTTCCCTGGAGACAGTCTTGCTCTGTCACCCAGGCTAGAGTACAGTTGCATGATCTTGGCTCACTGCAACCTCTGCCTCTCGGGGTTCAAGAGATTCCCATGCCTCAGCCACCTGAGTAGCTGGGATTACAGGTGTGCACCATCATGCCCAGCTAATTTTTGTATTTTTAGTAGAGAGGGGGTTTCGCCATGTTGGCCAGGCTGGTCTTGAACTCCTTGCCTCGGGTGATCTGCCTGCCTCAGCCTCCCAAGGTAACCTGAGATTCTAGATGTGAGCCACCGTGCTTGGCCTATATTTTCCTATTGAAGTTCATGGCTTCAGCCTCATTTAATTAAGGTAAAATGTTGCATCCATGGAGCAGAGGGATTTGATTTCCCCTCTGTCTCTGATCTCTTTGGGTCTCCTAGAATCCTGCCTGGTAGCGTTTGGGCCTCAGGCACAACTGGAGTCTGGGGCTGGGCCCACTAACTCCTTCCTGTCTCTTCTGCCCACAGTGGAGGTGAAGCCGGTGCTGCCAAGAGCCATGCCCAGTTCCATGGGGGGTGGGGGTGGAGGCAGCCCCAGCCCTGTGGAGCTACGGGGTGCTCTGGTGGGCTCTGTGGATCCCACACTGCGGGAGCAGCAACTGCAGCAGGAGCTCCTGGCGCTCAAGCAGCAGCAGCAGCTGCAGAAGCAGCTCCTGTTCGCTGAGTTCCAGAAACAGCATGACCACCTGACAAGGCAGCATGAGGTCCAGCTACAGAAGCACCTCAAGGTGAGCGAGAGGGGTGCGGGGGGCCTCCCAGGCCTCCGCCCCCCGCCCCCCGCCCAGGCCTGGCTCACTCCTGCCTCCCTCCCCATGCCCCTGCAGCAGCAGCAGGAGATGCTGGCAGCCAAGCAGCAGCAGGAGATGCTGGCAGCCAAGCGGCAGCAGGAGCTGGAGCAGCAGCGGCAGCGGGAGCAGCAGCGGCAGGAAGAGCTGGAGAAGCAGCGGCTGGAGCAGCAGCTGCTCATCCTGCGGAACAAGGAGAAGAGCAAAGAGAGTAAGGCGGGGAGTCCTGGGACCTCCTAGGGCCCCACCCATGACGCCTGCCCCTGCCATGGTGGGGTCTGGCCCTAAGCAGCCAGGTCAGTTGTGCCCTGTCCTGCAGGTGCCATTGCCAGCACCGAGGTAAAGCTGAGGCTCCAGGAATTCCTCTTGTCGAAGTCAAAGGAGCCCACACCAGGCGGCCTCAACCATTCCCTCCCACAGCACCCCAAATGCTGGTAATGGCCCTGGGCAGGCACGGGTGGGCATAGGTGAGCTGCTCAGGGGCTGCCTGGCTATAGGATGGCAAGGGGCTTCTGCCCCGTGCCCATATATGGGCCCTGCAATCTCTCCTTAGAGGCAGGACCTCCATCCCTGGTTTATTTCCTCATTCTTTCCCCGAGATCCATGTCCTCTTCCTATATACAAACGATTTTTCATAAATGTAGATTGCCAGGTGGCACAGCAGGCTGGGCGATAACTTAGATCTGCTTCCATCCCCACCCCCACCCCCAGGGGAGCCCACCATGCTTCTTTGGACCAGAGTTCCCCTCCCCAGAGCGGCCCCCCTGGGACGCCTCCCTCCTACAAACTGCCTTTGCCTGGGCCCTACGACAGTCGAGATGACTTCCCCCTCCGCAAAACAGGTAAGTGAGTCCCCCACCTGGCCTCCCAGAATATGGCTCCCGGGAGGCAGAGGTGGGCTTGTGGCAGTGTCAGCCCTGACCACAGTGGGCTCGACTGCAGATGTGTGCTGCTGTGCGTGTATCTGAACCTCGGTTACCTTCTCTCCAGCCTCTGAACCCAACTTGAAAGTGCGTTCAAGGCTAAAACAGAAGGTGGCCGAGCGGAGAAGCAGTCCCCTCCTGCGTCGCAAGGATGGGACTGTTATTAGCACCTTTAAGAAAAGAGCTGTTGAGATCACAGGTGCCGGGCCTGGGGGTAAGGGCTGCTCTCATGTACTGGTTCTGAGGGTCTGGGAATCGGGGGTGGGGGATAGTTCAGAGCAGGCCCAGGTGACAGCCACTTCTCCTATAGCGTCGTCCGTGTGTAACAGCGCACCCGGCTCCGGCCCCAGCTCTCCCAACAGCTCCCACAGCACCATCGCTGAGAATGGCTTTACTGGCTCAGTCCCCAACATCCCCACCGAGGTACAGGCCTGGCTGAGGGCTGGTGGGGCGGGGACAGAGCTGCTCCTTCCCATGGAAGAAAGAGTGCAGCTCCTTCCAGTCTGTCTGCCTGAGTGCCCAGCAGAGACTTCTCTGCCCACATGAATAGGCTGGAGGGTCCTTGCTTGGACTTAGTTGCATCAAAGGGGAATTTGTCCCACAGGACTATGAAGAGCCCTGATGGCTCAGTCTCCCTCAGTGGGAGCTCAGGGTAGAGGGAACTGGGCACCATTCAGAGAACTTGGTCTTGGCCCCAGGTTGCCCTCCCTTGTTGCCTCCCTTTGCGCACTCTCATTCCTGTCTCTTCTCACTGCTCCCCAGATGCTCCCCCAGCACCGAGCCCTCCCTCTGGACAGCTCCCCCAACCAGTTCAGCCTCTACACGTCTCCTTCTCTGCCCAACATCTCCTTAGGGCTGCAGGCCACGGTCACTGTCACCAACTCACACCTCACTGTAAGTACAGGGCACATACCCCATCTTTCCTCTAGTGTTGAGGTCATAGGTCCTGCATGCCCCCAGCTGGGGTTTTCCCCTTCCAAGGCCCTAAGGGAGATCGGTTGGCCCTACCCAGAGCTGGGGGGTAGATAGTGGGTAGATGGGGATGCTGGTCCAAAGTTGGCAGGACTGAGGCTGTATAAGCCCCTCCCTTCACCCCCCAGGCCTCCCCGAAGCTGTCGACACAGCAGGAGGCCGAGAGGCAGGCCCTCCAGTCCCTGCGGCAGGGTGGCACGCTGACGGGCAAGTTCATGAGCACATCCTCTATCCCTGGCTGCCTGCTGGGCGTGGCACTGGAGGGCGACGGGAGCCCCCACGGGCATGCCTCCCTGCTGCAGCATGTGCTGTTGCTGGAGCAGGCCCGGCAGCAGAGCACCCTCATTGCTGGTGAGTGGACAGGCAGCTGTGCAAGGGAGGGGGCTCAGGACCAATAGTCAGGGATACTCTCCAGCCCTGTCACAGTTCCCTTTAGCAGAATCAACAGCATCGGTGATTTCTTCCACATTCTGGAAACATGGGATACCTACAGGATGCCGGGCACTGTTCTTGACAAAATCTGCTGCCATCTTGGAGTTCACATCCCAGAGCAGTGCTGTTCAGTAGAAACAACACAATCTACGTACATAATTTCTAGCATCCACATTAAAAAATGTAAAAAGAAGCAAGTAGAGCCATACATAGTGGTTCATGCCTGTGAGCCCAGCACTTTGGAGACCAAGGCAGGTGGATTGCTTGAGGTTAGGAACTTGAGACCAACCTGGCCAACATGGTGAAATCCCATCTCTACTAAAAATACAAAAATTAGCTGGGCATGGTGGTGGGCATCTGTAATCACAGCTACTCAGGAGGCTGAGGCAGGAGAATCGCTGGAGGCAGGAGAATCGCTGAACCCAGGAGGTAGAGGTTGCAGTGAGCCAAGATTGCGCCATTGCTCTCGAGCCTGGGCAACAGAGTGAGACTCCGTCTCAAAAAAAAAAAAAAAAAAAAAAAGCAAGTGGAATTAATTTCACCACATATATTTAACTCAGTATATCCAGAATATTATAATTTCTGTAATACACGTGCAGTTATTCTTCCTATTTTTAAAGTTTTGTAGAGACAGGATCTTGCTGTGTTGCCCAGGCTGGTCTTTTTTTCTTTTTTTTGAGACAGTCTCGCTCTGTCGCCCAGGCTAGAGTGCAGTGGTGCGATCTTGGCTTACTGCAACCTCCACCTCCCAGGTTCAAGCAATTCTCCTGCCTCAGCCTCCTAAGTAGCTGGGATTTTAGGCGCCTGCCACCGTACCTGGCTAATTTTTGTATTTTTAGTAGACCTGGGGTTTCACCATCTTGGCCAGGCTGGTCTCGAACTCCTGACCTCAGGCGATCTGCCTGCCTCAGCCTCCCAAAGTTCTGGGATTACAGGCGTGAGCCACTGCACCCTTTTTTTTTTTTTTGAGACAGAGTCTCACTGTGTCGCCCAGGCTAGAGTGCAGTGGCGGGATCTCTGCTCACTGCAACGTCCACCTCCTGGGTTCAAGCGGTTCTTTTGCTTCAGCCTCCTGAGTAGCTGGGACTACAGTCGTGTGCCACCACACCCAGCTAATTTTTTTTTTTTTTTTTTGAGACAAAGTTTCACTCTTATTGCCCAGGCTGGAGTTCAGTGACAAGATCTTGGCTCACTGCAACCTCTGCCTCTCAAGTTCAAGCGATTCTCCTGCCTTAGCCTCCCAAGTAGCTGGGATTACAGGTGTGTGCCCCCACGCCTGGCTAATTTTTTGTATTTTTATTAGAGACGAGGTTTCACCATGTTGGCCAGGTTGGTCTCAAACTCCTGACCTCAGGTGGTCTACCCGCCTTGGCCTCCCAAAGTGTTGGAATTACAGGCGTGAGCCACTGCGCCTGGCCTAATTTTTGTATTTTTAGTAGAGACGGGGTTTCACCATGTTGGCCAACTTGGTCATGAACTCCTGACCTCAAGTGATCCACCTGCCTCAGCCTCCCAAAGTGCTGGGATTACAGGTGTGAGCCACTGCACTCAGCTGCCTGGGTTGGTCTTGAACTCCTGGGCTCAAGCCATCCTCCCGCCTTGGCCTCTCAAAGTGCTGGAATTACAGGTGTGAGCCACTGTGCCTGGCCAATATGCAGTTACCAATGAGATACTTTGCTTTTTGTTTCATACTAAGCCTTTGAAATCTAGTGTATACTTCACACTTGTATCACATTTCAATTTAGATAGGCTGTGTTCAAGGGCTCAGTAGTCACATGTAATAGTAGCTATGGGATTGGACAGCACAGCTTTAGACAGCCCTTAAGTACCTGTTGGCACCAGAAGAGGTTCTGCTTGAAAGATACATGATCCTGGCCCCAGGGCTTCCTAGCCTGGCGGGATCCACGGGGTCCCTGATCAGCGAGGCCTTGTTGCACTTAGGGAGAACAAGTCATTCATTGTTCACTCAGAGGGCTCAAGACTACTGTGTGCTCAGTTTATTCAGTTAAGCAAATTGAAGGGAAAAGATGGTGAATCCAGGAAGACTTGCTGGAGGCGGTGTCTTAGAGCTGTGAAACTCTTCATTCATGGGGAAGAGGGAGAACGGAGCTCAGGTTTGGGTGGAGGGTGCTCCAGGTCCCCCAGGTTTTTTCCTGAGTATGTAGGTGGTGATGTTCCAGAGGGGGTTATGGGGGGAAGATGCAGGGTCGGGGGGGGTGCAGTCAGGTGCCCTGACAATGATGCTTAGTCATCACCCCTAACTCCATAGTGCCACTCCACGGGCAGTCCCCACTAGTGACGGGTGAACGTGTGGCCACCAGCATGCGGACGGTGGGCAAGCTCCCGCGGCATCGGCCCCTGAGCCGCACTCAGTCCTCACCGCTGCCGCAGAGTCCCCAGGCCCTGCAGCAGCTGGTCATGCAACAACAGCACCAGCAGTTCCTGGAGAAGCAGAAGCAGCAGCAGCTACAGCTGGGCAAGGTGAGCCTGGAAAGGCGAATGGCCTGGGGCTGTGGTGGGGGCAAGACACAGGAGAGCACCAGGCTGGCACGTGTCCTTTCAGGCCAGACATGGTTGCTCGCGCTTGATTGGGAGGCTGAGGCAGGCAGATCGCCTCAGGTCAGGAGTTCGAGACCAGCCTGGCCAACATGGTGAAACCCTGTCTTTACTAAAAATACAAAAATTAGCCAGGCGTGGTGGCAGACACCTATAATCCCAGCTTCTCAGGAGGCTGAGGCAGGAGAATCGCTTGAACCTGGGAGATGGAGGTTACACTGAGCCCAGATCACACCGTTACACTCCAGCCTGGGTGACAAGAGCGAGACCCTCTCAAAAAAAAAACAAAAATTAGCTGGGCGTGGTGGCATGCGCCTGTAATCCCAGTCACTGGGGAGGCTGAGGCAGGAGCATCTCTTGAATCGGGAAGGCGGAGGTTAAAGTGAGCCGAGATTGCGCCACTGCATGCCAGGCTGGGCGACAGAGGGAGACTCTTTCTCAAAAAAAAAAAAAGAAAAAAGAAAAAAGTCCTCCTCTCAGAGGAGCCACCTTGCCTTTTTCTAACTCACATAGAAGCTCTGCCTGGAAGAAGGGAGGGAGGGAAGGATAGACTGTTCTGGGTTACAGGCTGCACAGCTGCTCCCCAACTCCCAGCTGATGTGCCCCCATATTCTGTTACCAGATCCTCACCAAGACAGGGGAGCTGCCCAGGCAGCCCACCACCCACCCTGAGGAGACAGAAGAGGAGCTGACAGAGCAGCAGGAGGCCTTGCTGGGGGAGGGAGCCCTGACCATGCCCCGGGAGGGCTCCACAGAGAGTGAGAGCACACAGGAAGACCTGGAGGAGGAGGAGGAGGAAGAGGATGGGGAGGAGGAGGAGGATTGCATCCAGGTCAAGGACGAGGAGGGCGAGAGTGGTGCTGAGGAGGGGCCCGACTCGGAGGAGCCTGGTGCTGGTTACAAAAAAGTGAGCCCCGTCTCTGGTCCCAGCCCTTAGTCACCACCCCTCTGTCCTTCCCCACCCGTGCCTTTGCCCTTGTCTTTCCCTCTCCCCCATCTGCAGTTTCCAGGCTGTGCAGGAGCAGCTTTCTGTAGAGAGCAAAAGGGGAGTGGGAAGGAGGCCAGTGGGGAGAAGTGGGAGCTGTTTGTGTTGATCTCAGAGCTGTGTCTCCTGGGCTGCCAGTTCCCTCCCTGTCTCTGTGATACTGGCCTGCCTCTCTGCATGTGTGTCTGTGTGTGTGTGCATGTGCGGGTGTGCACGTGTGCACACGTGGCCTGTGTGTATCTGCGTTTCTGCCTGCGTAGGGCCGGCTGTGCGTCGGTCCCTGTGCGTGCCTGTGCGTGTGTGTACACACACGCCCCCGCTGTTACTACTGTCTGCCTCACGCCTAGCTGGCACTCCATTCATTGCGGACACAGCCGAGCCCTCCAGGCCTGACTCATACCGCCCCCACCCCGCCCCCGCCCCTCCCAGCCTCTTACCTCAATGCTACTCTTTGATGTGACTCATCACATCTCCCCCATCCCTCCCTGTCTCAGGAGATGTGTCTCCTGTCCCTAGAGGGAGCAAGTGGGAGGAGGTGGGGGAAGGAGGAGACTTGGAAGAAAAGGTCTGGATTGGGGCCCCTCTGGAGGCCCTGACAGGGCCTGCCCTCACCCCTGTCCTGGCTGAGTCTGACCCAGGCCCCCTCCCACTCTCCTCCCCTGCAGCTGTTCTCAGATGCCCAGCCGCTGCAGCCGCTGCAGGTGTACCAGGCGCCCCTCAGCCTGGCCACTGTGCCCCACCAGGCCCTGGGCCGCACCCAGTCCTCCCCTGCTGCCCCTGGGGGCATGAAGAGCCCCCCAGACCAGCCCGTCAAGCACCTCTTCACCACAGGTGAGCCCCCACCACTTGTTATGTCCTTCTACCAGGCACCAGAGGGCCTGTGCGTGGTGTCTGCCCCATGGGCAGGGGGAAGAGGCTGCTGGGGCCCCTTAGGCACCCTGAAAGGAGGGGACACAGGCTTTTGTTCTCTCCCAGTTCCCCAGAGCTGTTCGTGGTAGTGGCAGGGCCTTCTGCCTCAGCTGGGAGAGTGGGTAGCATCTTTCTCACCCCGCTGAGGGAAGGACTGCCCCACAGCCTGAAGTGCTGGGTAGAGAGAGCCTGCTGTTTCTATTGGGCCCTGACCTTCCACCTTCCCTTCCTTCTCCCTGTGAGGTCTGGGATGAGACCAGAGTCCTCTTCCCCATGAAGCTGCCACAGGCTGGGCTCTGCGGGGACACAGATGTGCCTGAGGGTGGGCCTGTATAACCAGTGGGGAGTAAGACATAGGGGTTTGGCAGGAGGGGGAAAGCAGGAGGTGCTATGAGAAGGGTGCAGCCAAGGAGGCACAGCTGGCAGAGATCAGACCCATGCGGGTGTCCAGGGCAGCCTTACTGGGGCTTGTGTAGCAGGGAAGCTTCTGACAGGCAGTAATGGAGCAAAGGAATTTCAGGAGGAGTCGAGAGGGGGCAAAGGCTGGAGAGGAAAAGCCAGGTGCAGTGACTCACACCTGTAATCCCAGCATTTTGGGAAGCCAAAGTGGGAGGATCACTTGAGCCCAGGAGTTTGAGACCAACGTGAGCAACATAGTGAGACCCCGTCTATTTAAAAAAAAAAAAAATAGGCTGGACGCGGTGGCTCACGCCTGTAATCCCAGCACTTTGGGAGGCTGAGGCGGGCAGATTACCTGAGGTCAGGAGTTCAAGACCAGCCTGGCCAACATGGTGAAACCCCATCTCTACTGAAAATACAAAAGTTAGCCGGGCGTGGTGGCACATGTCTGTAATCCTAGCTACTTGGGAGGCTGAGGCAGGAGAATTGCTTGAGCCCAGGAGGCAGAGGTTGCAGTGAGCCAAGATCGTGCCATTGTACCCTAGCCTGGGCGACAGAGCAAGACTTTGTCTCAAAAAAAAAAAAACAAAAACCAAAAAAACGCTAGATGTGGTAGCGCCTATAGTCCCAGCTACTCAGAACGCTGAGGTGGAAGGATCGCTTGAGCCCAGGGTGGTGGGGGCAGTGGTTGAGGCTGCAGTGAGCCATGATAGCGCCACTGCACACTCCACTCCAGCCTGGGTGACAGAATGAGACCCTGTTTCAAAGAAAAAAAAAAAGCTGGAGAGGAGAGGGTGCAGGTGTGTGGGAGGGTGGCTGCAGTGGCCACGGGGAGGTGTTTGGACCTGGGGGTTGGAGAGAGCTCCATGAGCTCTGCTGAGGATCATGGTAGCCACACTGGGACCCGGGGCCCAGAGCAGTGCTGGCTGACACATAGGTCTGTGGCGCAGGTGTGGTCTACGACACGTTCATGCTGAAGCACCAGTGCATGTGCGGGAACACACACGTGCACCCTGAGCATGCTGGCCGGATCCAGAGCATCTGGTCCCGGCTGCAGGAGACAGGCCTGCTTAGCAAGTGCGAGGTAAGGGAGCCCCTCCTTCCTCTGGCCCTCAACTTAAATTCAGCCTTTGTTTCCCCATTAGAGAAGCCTCTCTTCATGCTTCTTCCTCATCCTCTCTTCAGCCCCAGACTTCGGGGCCAGTTCTCCCACCACCCCGTGTTCCATCCTTTGCAGCCTGTTTTCCCCCATGGTCCCCAGCTGAGTCAGGGAGGATCTGGGAGTAAGGTCATGACGGAGCCAGGATCTACTTTCTGAAAAATATTTGGATCTCCTGAGGCCAGGAAATGACTCTGTGTACCCCTGGCTATGGGGCAGAAAGGGTCTGAGAGCCAGGCGCGGTGGCTCACGCCTGTAATCCCAGCACTTTGGGAGGCCAAGGCGGGCATATCACGAGGTCAGGGGTTCGAGATCAGCCTGACCAACATGATGAAACCCCGTCTCTACTAAAAATACAAAACTTAGCCGGGCGTGGTGACATGCGCCTGTAGTCCTAGCTACTCAGTAGGCTGAGACAGGAGAATCGCTTAAACCAAGGAGGTGGAAGTTGCAGTGAGCCGAGATCGTGCCACTGCACTCCAGCCTGGGCGACAGAGTGAGACTCCGTCTCAAAAAAAAAAAAAAAAAAAAAAAAAAAGGGTCTGAGAGAGCTGCGCCTTTGTGTGACCCCTCTTACTGATCCTCCTGGCAGCGAATCCGGGGTCGCAAAGCCACGCTAGATGAGATCCAGACAGTGCACTCTGAATACCACACCCTGCTGTATGGGACCAGCCCCCTCAACCGGCAGAAGCTGGACAACAAGAAGTTGCTTGGTGAGCTGGCACATGGGCGGGCATGTCCAATGTCAGGGTGGGATGGGGGCTCTCAGGAGGACCGCCTGGCCAGGTTAGGAGGGTTGTCCCCATGGGCACAGGCAGGGCATTAGTGCTGCAGAGGTGGCACAATTACCACGTCACACACCTCCAGAGGGCGCCACTAACTTAGAGCATGCTGTGGGGCACGGTGCAGGAGGATGAAAGTGCTCGGTTGGGGGGACTGCTTTGCTCCTCCCCATCCCCCGGCCTATCATGCTCCTCTCTCCCTGCCATCTGCCCCCAGAAGTAGGGTGTTCTCAAGGACAGGGGATTGACAGCTCCCAACTGGTGTGGGCTGCAGAGGCCTGTCTTGTACTCGGGTCTGAGCCCTCATTTTTGGTGGCTAAGCCTGTAGCCGGGGTAGTTGAGGCCACTTCGTTTTTTATTTTTATTTTTATTTTTTTTGAGACAGTCTTGCTGTGTTGGCCAGGCTGGAGTGCAGTGGTGCGATCTCGGCTCACTGTGACCTCCGTCTCCCAGGCTCAAGCGACTCTCTTACCTCAGCCTCCCGAGTAGCTGGGTTTACAGGTGTGTGCCACCACGCCCAGCTAAGTTTTGTATTTTTAGTAGAGATGGGGTTTCACCATGTTGTCCAGGCTGGTCTCGAACTCCTGACCTCAGGTGATCTGCCCAAGGCCACTTCTAGAGTAGCTCTATCCCTCTTCCCTGCAGGCCCCATCAGCCAGAAGATGTATGCTGTGCTGCCTTGTGGGGGAATCGGGGTGAGTAGGGCTTGCAGCAGTGGGGGTGGGTGGGTGGCTCTCATAGCTCTGTCTCTTCCCTGACTGCCACAGTCACTGGCCCACTGTCCAGGTGCCCTCCCTGTTCTTGCCCTCCCCCTACAGGGGGCACGCTGAAACCTGCTCTCCTGCCCTGCAGGTGGACAGTGACACCGTCTGGAATGAGATGCATTCCTCCAGTGCTGTGCGCATGGCGGTGGGCTGCCTGCTGGAGCTGGCCTTCAAGGTGGCTGCAGGAGAGCTCAAGGTGAGCGTGTGCTTGTGACTTCGGTGCCCCTTGGCATGGTCCTGCTCCTCAGAGGCAGAGGACAGGGGCAGCCTTGAGATCCTTTCAGTGAGGCACTGTCCTTTGCAAGCTCAACTCTCAGGCACCAGGGTAGGAAGGAGTTATCAGCTGGGGATTCAGGTTTCTGAAGGACCAACAAAAAGACACTAATGCCCAGTTGCTTTCGTGGGTGTCTCGAGGCAGAAATACTGTCTGCCTGCTCAAGCCTCATGGTTGGCATTAAGAATGGTCCATTGAGGCTGGGCACAGTGGCTCATGCCTATAATCTCAACACTTTGGGAGGCCGAGGTGGGCAGATAGCTCAAGCCCAGGAGTTCTAGACCAGCCTGGGCAACATAGTGAAATGCTGTCTCTACAAAAAATTAACCAGGAGTGGTGGCATGTGCTTGCAGTCCTAGCTACTTGGGAGACTGAGGTGGAAGGATTTTCTGAGCCTGGGAGGCCAAGGTTGTAGTGAGCCGTAATCGCACCACTGCACTCCAGCCTGGGTGACAAAGCAAGACCCTGTCTCCAAAAAAAACCATAAACAAACAAACAAACCCCAACAAAACTGTGCGTTGAACATATAGATCTGCTTTTCTGGTTTGTGTTCACTTCCTTGCCTGGCTTGTGCTTCTGTCCTGTGCCACCCCTTCCACGGCCTTCCTGCCTGGATCTTGTCCCTCACTTCTGCCTGGCCTGCACCTCTTCAGAATGGATTTGCCATCATCCGGCCGCCAGGACACCATGCCGAGGAATCCACAGCCATGTGAGTGCCCTAGATTCTCTGCCCTCGCCCCTTTCTGTCTCTTGCAAACGTCATGCTGAGGCTAACCTCCCGCCCTTCTCTCCCCTCCTCAGGGGATTCTGCTTCTTCAACTCTGTAGCCATCACTGCAAAACTCCTACAGCAGAAGCTGAACGTGGGCAAGGTCCTCATCGTGGACTGGGTAGGCAGTGAGCTGGTGGGGCTGGGCAGGGGCGGGTAGAGCTGGGACCAGGGTCAGCCTTCAGGAAGTCCCCTCCCCCAGCCCCACCTCCAAGCAGCCCAGTCATCCTCGTCCGGGTGCCCGGTGCGGGTGCGGAAGGAAGGGCGCTGGGGCTCCTGCTGGATGACTAATGTCACATTCCAACAGGGCGCTCTCCTCAACTATGAAAGACATTTAGCTCCTGTTCCATCTTGGCCCTCACGTTGCAGCTTCAAACAACGAAGGGGATTTCCTACCTTGAACAGTAGTGACGCCGCTGCCAGTGCTAGTAGCCGATATTTCCTCCCACCTCCTACAATTGGGAGCAGACTATATACCAGGAACCCAATGAGTACTTTATGGCCACCTCGAGTAGTAAGAACGAGGTTGTCCATTTCTGTGAATGAAGGTGTTGTTGCATGACTTACCCAAGGCCACTCAGCTGGGGATGTCGGCACTGGGTTTCAGACCAGGCCTCTTGTTCCCAGCACTCTGCTCTTGCTACCATGAGTGCTTCTCAAACCCTGTTCCTAATGGTGGAGGCAGAGGCACACGCCACTCTCTGTAAGCTGGGGAAGTAGCCAGGAGCAAGCCTCAGGAAGGACAAAATCTCTTGGAAGCCCAATTCTGGCTTAAAAATTCATGTAAATGTTGGATCCTCCTTCAGAATCTTCTGTGCTTGTGGTGGTGCACAGTGGCTGTAATCCCAGCACTTTGGGAGGCCAAGGTGGGTGAATCACTTGAGGTCAGCAGTTTGAGACCAACCTGGCCAACATGGTGAAACCCTATCTCCACTGAAAATACAAAAAAATTAGCCAGGTGTGGTGGCGGGAGCCTGTAATCCCAGCTACTGGGGAGGCTGAGGCAGGAGAACTGCTTGAACCTGGGAGGTGGAGGTTGGAATGAGCCAAGATCATGTCACTGCACTCCAGCCTCAATGACAGAGTGAGACTGTCTCAAAAAAAAAAAAAAGAAAGAAAGAAAAAGGCCGGATACAGTGGCTCACACCTGTAATCTCAGCATTTTGGGAGGCCATGGTGGGTGGATCATCTGAGGTCAGGAGTTTGAGACCAGCCTGGCCAACATGGTGAACCCCATCTCTACTAAAAATACAAAAAAAATTAGCCGAGCATGGTGGTGGGTGCCTGTAATCCCAGCTACTTGGGAGGCTGAGGCAGGAGAATCGCTTGAACCTGGGAGGCAGAGGTTGCAGTGAGCCAAGATCGTGCCACTGTACTCCAGCCTGGGCAACAAAAGCGAAACTCGGTCTCAAAAAAAAAAAAAGAAGAATCTTATCTGCTTGTTTTAAATTCCCTACTAGCCTTAATGTTTTCCCACAAACTGAAGTGGAATGGGTTCTGTAGGGAGATATGCCACATTTATCCCATGGCTTTGAATATCACCTACACAGTGTCACACCACAGAGGCTCAGACCTAGTTAGAGAAGTGTGGGGTGGGCAATACCATTGTGAACAGAATATGGATGCCCTGTGGCCAAGGGTGGACTCCTGGGCTCAAGCGATTCTCCCAGCCCTCAGCCTCCCAAAATGCTAGGATTACAGGCATGAGCTACAGTGCCCAGCTGACATGTGGAATTTGATCGTTGGGTCAGAGCGTGGGCCATTTTCCTGATGCTTCTACCTCCCCTCATAGGACATTCACCATGGCAATGGCACCCAGCAGGCGTTCTACAATGACCCCTCTGTGCTCTACATCTCACTGCATCGCTATGACAATGGGAACTTCTTTCCAGGCTCTGGGGCTCCTGAAGAGGTACAGCTCCTGGGCGTAAATGCAGACCCTCCTGGCCCCTCTGGGAGGTGGCACAATGGGACCTGGCGGGGAGCCACGGAGGCCCATGGTGGTGTTGGTACCTGGGGAGTCTGGGCTCCTAGTGGGAGGACCACACTGATCTGACTGCCCCTCCAGGCAGAACAGAGGTCAGTGGAGTGAGACCTGGAGGCAGGGGTGAGGGCAGGGGCAATGTTTGTTATCCCCAGGCAGTGAGAATAGCCGTCTCCCCGACTCTGGTTCCAGGTTGGTGGAGGGCCAGGTGTGGGGTACAATGTGAACGTGGCATGGACAGGAGGCGTGGACCCCCCCATTGGAGACGTGGAGTACCTTACAGCCTTCAGGTAGGGACTGAAAAGGGCCATAGGAGTCAAGGGGAGCCCCTCTGGGCCCTGCAGTGAGAGGGGCAGAAGGCACTCAGTTTAGTGTGGGTGGAGGGGGTTGTCTCTGGGAGGAAAACAGTGGGGCGAGGCCTGGCCTGGCCATCTGCTGGGCTCAGCTTGGGCCATCCCTTTGCAGGACAGTGGTGATGCCCATTGCCCACGAGTTCTCACCTGACGTGGTCCTAGTCTCTGCTGGGTTTGATGCTGTTGAAGGACATCTGTCTCCTCTGGGTGGCTACTCTGTCACCGCCAGATGTAAGCCTGCTGGGGGATTGAGGGAGGAAGTGAAACAGTGAGGATATGGAGTCCAGTGGGGCATGGGGCAGGAAACAGACTGATATTGCAGGGGACGGGGAAAGCAGGGGGCAGAGCCTAGACTTGGAATCATCTTGGTAACTCCCCCAACTTGTCTTCTGCCAACCCTGGCCTTAAGGGGACAGGAGGTGGAGGTGGGGTAGCAGAGGATAGAGGATGTATCCTGCTGGAGCTGTAGAGATGGGCTTGTTGGTCCCTGGTGTTTCAGTGATGCTCCTTGTCATTGGAGTCTTCAGCCAATCTGTTAATGTTTTGACTGTGATAGGGCATTTAGTCCATTGATGCTGTATTTTATTATAGATATATTTGAGTTTATATCTCCCATCATATTTTGTGTTATTTGTCCCACCTCTTGTGTTTCTTTTTCTCTCTCTCTCTTTTTTTTTTTTTTTTTTTGAGGCGGAGTCTCACTCTGTCGCCCAGGCTGGAGTGCAATGGCATAATCTCAGCTCACTGCAACCTTTGCCTCCCGGGTTCACAGCCTCAGCCTCTTGAGTAGCTGGGATTACAGGCACGTGCCACCATGCCTGGCTAATTATTGTATTTTTAGTAGAGAACGGGGTTTCACCATGTTGGTCAGGCTGGTCTCGAACTCCTGACCTTGTGATCTGCCCGCCTTGGCCTCCCAAAGTGCTAGGATTACAGGCGTGAGCCACCGCGCCTGGCCTTTTTTGTCTCCTTCTCTTACTGGCTCTTGAATTGATTACCTTTCGCCATTTCTTCTTCCTCCCTTCACCCATCCCCAAAGGTTTTGGCCACTTGACCAGGCAGCTGATGACCCTGGCAGGGGGCCGGGTGGTGCTGGCCCTGGAGGGAGGCCATGACTTGACCGCCATCTGTGATGCCTCTGAGGCTTGTGTTTCGGCTCTGCTCAGTGTAGAGGTAAGGGGTGGGAAGGAGCTGGGAGGTGGCAGGCCAGAGGGCTGAGGGGCCAGCAAGGGGTCAGCCAGCACTGGTAGCCCCTTAGGAAGCTTTTCCTTGGTCCTAAGGAATAGCTAATGGCCAGGGAAGGCTTTCTGAGTATGGGTTGGTCCAAAAAGGCCATGTTTGCCCCTGTCGTGAGGGATATCTGGGGCTAAGTGGGGCAGTTAGAGGGGTATGCATGGCAACCCTACTCCCCACCCTAAACCTTCTCTTCTTTCACCTGCCAGCTGCAGCCCTTGGACGAGGCAGTCTTGCAGCAAAAGCCCAACATCAACGCAGTGGCCACGCTAGAGAAAGTCATCGAGATCCAGAGTGCGTGGGGACACGTAGAGGGGCTCAGGCTGCCAAGGGGGCACGGAGCTTGTGGGAGCACCAGGACTGGGGCTGTTCATGTGGGTGTCCTCTGCCCTCCCTGACCCCTTGCCTGTCTCTCGTCCACAGGCAAACACTGGAGCTGTGTGCAGAAGTTTGCCGCTGGTCTGGACCGTTCCCTGCGGGAGGCCCAGGCAGGTGAGACCGAGGAGGCCGAGACTGTGAGCGCCATGGCCTTGCTGTCGGTGGGGGCTGAGCAGGCCCAGGCTGCAGCAGCCCGGGAACACAGCCCCAGGTAAGCAGCAACCCCTACCACCTCTCTGCCCTTGCCCCTGCTGGTGCGCCCCACTCAATATCCTCCCCTGTGCTTGCCCCACAGGCCGGCAGAGGAGCCCATGGAGCAGGAGCCTGCCCTGTGACACCCCGGCCCCCATCCCTCTGGGCTTCACCATTGTGATTTTGTTTATTTTTTCTATTAAAAACAAAAAGTCACACATTCAACAAGGTGTGCCGTGTGGGTCTCTCAGCCTTGCCCCTCCTGCTCCTCTACGCTGCCTCAGGCCCCCAGCCCTGTGGCCTCCACCTCAGCTCTAGAAGCCTGCGCCCTCTGCAGGGGGTGGGGGTGTCCTCCCAGCCCTGTCTCACGTGTCCCTCCACCCATTTTCCTGCATTCTGTCCTTTTCCCCCTTGGAGCCTCGGTCAGCTCAAGCTGGGCACGGGGGCCCAGACAGTACTCTCCAGTTCTGGGCCCCCCCTGAGTGAGGAGGGAATAGGAAGTCGGTGCCTTGGTTTCATCTGACTTGGGGGGAAATGCCTTAATTTCACCCTCCTCCCTTCTCCAGCCTCAGGGGAGGATCTGGAGGATCCACTGCTGTCTAAGATGCAGAGTGGAGGGGAGGTGGGCACCCACCCTGTGATTCTCCACCCTTTCCCCTTTCGTCCTCACCATCTCTGCACAGACCCCTCTCTCCCTCCTTCCTCTTGGTCTCAGCACTGATGGGAGGCTGGTGCCCAAGCCGTGGCCTGCGGTCTGTGAGGAGGGCTGTCTTGCCTCACACTCCTCACAGCCTGCTTCCCCCTCCCCGGGCCTGAGAGGGTGAAAGTGTGTGGGGAAGGAGAGGACTGGTTTCCTGGGTTCTCAGGGGCCAGGAGGAGCCTCAGAACCAGGTCTGCTCTCCACCTTACTCGGACGGCCTCCCTGCCCCTCTGCTGGCACAGCCTGGGCAGGGGGAGAAGGTGGTCCCTGCAGGGGGGCTCCAGGCTGGTGAGAGCCCCTCTGCTGTCAGGACCAGATTTCCCCAGCCATCCAGCATGCTGCGGGGAGAAGGGGCAGGGGCTCACCTCCCTCCTGGGGCCTTTTTGCTTTGGAGCCTGGGGATGGTGAGAATGGAGGTTCTAGAAGGGGTAAGGCCAGAACCCAGGGATCCAGGAGTCAGCTCTCAGCTGGAGCTTCCATACCTCCTGGGCTCCCTTTGCTGACCACCAGCCCAAGGGAGCTAAGACCAGGAGGGGGCTGGGTGCTGTCCCTTCTCTTTCCCAGGAGCCCTGCCAGCAGCTGTGGGCCTATAAGGCTTCCAGGGAATGCCATCCAGCCTGTAGGAAACCAAAGATGGGAAGTGGCTCCTAGGGGGCTGACTCTTCCTTCCTTCTTCTCCCCAGTACCACATATACTTTCTCTCCTTCTATCCCCAGGGCCCCACCAATCTGTTTACATATTTATTATCCTATTGGGGGCCTAAGCAGGATTGAGGGAGCCAGGGGAGGGGCAGGAGCCCCAGCACCATCAGTTCATTGTGTGCTTGTGTGTGTGTTTTAGATCCTCCTGGGGGATGGGGATGGGGCTAGGTCCAGTGTACTAGGCCTCTCTGTGCTGAGCCCCAGGCTCCCAGCCCCTTACACACTCTCTCCCTGTGGCTGGTCTGGTTCTCATGTAAACCCACTCCTTGCTTTGTCTCCCTGGATATGGATTTCAGTTTTTTGTAACCCGTTACACTGTGTGTCCTTGTGTAAATAAACTTGTTTCTGGCAGTGCCTTCTGGGGCCAGTGTCTCTATTCTCTGGGCTCCCAAATGGAATAGAGGTTCTCATCCTCCTTCCTAGCCAAAAACACTATTTTCTCCAGTCCCTGGACTAGAAGCCAGTTTAGGAAACTGGAGGTTGGGGCGCAAGATCTGACCTGTAGGTGAAAGACAGGGTTACACTGAATATAGTCACAGCATCTCATGGGACCTCTCATGTGGCCTAGCCAGTGATGAGGCAGGGGATGGACCTAGGGCTGAGAGGTCTCACCTGAGTTTACAGCCCTCTCCTTTCCTGCCTGTCTGCCCCTGGAAACAGGGCTGGAGGTGGCACAGAGACCACTGGAGCAGCCTGGCAAGGGTTCCGCTTGTGCACACACAGGCAAGGCCCGTGGAGATGTGCGCATAGGCAATAAAGGAATCTCAAAGTATTCAAGGGCTTTATTGGGGCCGCCCTGGCTGCCCCTCACAGTGTTGCAGGAACCCGCTGGTCTTGCTGTTGCCTTTGCTCTTTGGGGGCTTGAGAGGAAAGGCAGAGGGAGGACCAGCTTCTCTGGGAGAGAGAAGGCCCATCTTTGGGACTAAGACCAGGTGGTGGGGAAGCAGATTTAGGGAGGGGAGGGCCTACTTAGGGGCTGGAAGGTGATGGGGCTGCCTCCTGGAGTGTGGTGGTCACAGAGCATTGGCTTTGTGGGAGGGAAAGGAAAGGAGGCACACAAGAAGTCAGGAAGAGTGGATGGGCGGTGCTTCCTGGGCACTGAACATGTGCACTGCCCAGGGCACGAGGGCCAGGACTAGGCATGGCCAGAGGGTATACTTGAGGAAATTGAAGATGTAGAAGAGGCTGATCTGAGGGGGGTGGCCCAGCCAGTCAAGGGGGCCCAGCAGCCCCATGGCCAGCACAAGGCAGGCTATCTTCTGGCCATTTCCCAGCTGTGCCCGACGCACCTGGGCATAGCAGGGAGAGTGCAAGGCAATGCCCAGGCCCAGGGCAGCTCCTGAGTCACGGCTCAGGGAGGCAAAGGGCCGGCTATCCATGTGTATCCACTCAGGCCGCTCACACCACTTGAAGGCTAGGCTGATGGACCTGTGGGGAAGAAGAGTCCTTGCCAGGAGAGGCTGGAACGTAGAAGGCCACTGGCTCTTCGCCATCTGCCCTTGGGGCCCACTCCCATGTTCTGCTTTGTGCTTGTGAGGGTCTATGGGAATAGGTAATGTGTCCTTTTTTAGCTATAATGAACCAGAGACACACCAGGCTAGGTGCAGGCGAGATAGGACAGGGCCCAGCCTGCCCAGGCTTCAAAGCGAGACTTACCAAGAAAGATCCAGGCCCAGCGTAAAGAGGGTCCAATAGATGAGGCTGGTGCCTAGCATGAGGGCCAGTGCGGTCAACCCATAGAAGCTTAGCTCCCGCTCCACAGGCACCCGGGGAGTCATCAGCCAGCCCAGGACAGCGCCTAGGAGAGTGGAGTGACGGCAGCTTCAGGGAGTTTGGGGATATGACCCTCCCCACACCCACCCCCAGCTGCAGTGCAGCTTGGCAAGGGAACAAACTGAGATATAACGGGGGGCCTCTTGGCTGGGCTCTACAGAAGCTGGGAGCGATGGGAAGATCCTAGACTGAACCTCCCACTGCCAAAGGCATCCTCTCAGTCCACCCCATTGCCCCAGTTGCTCACCAGTTATTAGGCCAGCCAGCACCTGGTGAGGGAAATGTGCTAAGATGAAGATTCGCGACAAGCCAACCGCCAAAAGGAAGGTGCAATAAGCTAGGCTAGGCATTACCCTTACCCAGCGGCTAGAAAGAAGAGAGGCAAGGAGCTCAGAGCGTGTCCATACACAGCTTAGCCTGCAGCACCCAGGTACCCCATGGTTGAACCACACAACCTAGGGTCCCCAAAACTCCAGCTCCCAGACTGCATGCTGCTGGGTCTTTTAGGTACAGGGTGCCATCACCCCTGCTCCCAATGGTGGGCAATGCCAAGGGCATACCTGCGGGCCCGAGTGGCCACCTGCGAAGACAGGGCCGTCATTATGGGCCAGAGGGCTGCTCCTGTGATCATGCAGTGTCCAGAAGGGCTGCCTGCCAGTGAATCCAGAAGCTTGTGGTGAGAAGATGGAGGCAGGACCCAGGGGCCTCTGGTGATGCCTCAATAATACAGCTGTTTCTCCTGGCTGAGAAGAGAGCTTTTCCCCAGCACTGATCCATAACTGGCTCTGTTCTGAGGCCTTTTTACTGCCACCTGAGGTCACTGCACTCAGGTTTCTGTCCTGGTATGCGTCTCTTGGCTGTACTCTACACAAAGTGGGCAGCTGGTACATAGCATGGGTGCCCTCCTCCCATAACTCAGCTTGGTCTCCCTGGGGTTCCTTTGTTCTCTGGGCCAGTAATTGAGAGGCTGGACCTTTGGTTGGGCCACCCAGGCTGAAAAGTACCCTGAAATGTTCACCTGAACCCTAACCACATTGGGAAAGGGAGAATGTTTGAGGCTTCCCACCTGGACCAGTCTCACAAGAAGAGGGGAACTGGTGAACCTGGGCTGGAGCCTGGCTGTAGTACCCAGACTCATGGACCCACCAAAAGGGCCTGTCTCCAAAAAGAAACCTGGAAGAGAACAGATGCAAGATGACTTTCCACATGCACACACAGCCAGGGGGGTACAAGGTGGGCAGGACACAGAGTACTCTGGAGGGCCTGAGGGGTGAAGTCAAAAAGGGACTACGATTCTGTCCATTGCTCTTAAGGTATCCATGGATACCTTGCCGTGGTTTTCTACCTTAGAACGGGAGAAAGAAAGCACACTATTTCTTTTTTTTCCTAACCCTCAGAGCCTGTGGAAACACTATTTTTAAAAACTAGCCTGGGGTCAGGTGCAGTGGCTCATGACTGTAATCCCAGTACTTTGGGAGGCCTTAGCTGGAGGATCACTTGAAGCCAGGAGTTCATGACCAGCCTGGGCAACATAGCAAGACCCAGATTCAACAAAAACAAAAAATTAGCTGGAAGTGGTGGTGCACACCTATAGTCCCAGCTACTTGGGAGGCTGGGCGGGCAGATTGCTTGAGCCCAGGAGTTCGAGAACAGCCTGGGCAACATGACAAAACCCCATCTCTACAAAAAATACAAAAATTAGCCAGGCATCTTGGGGTACGCCTATAGCCCCTGCTACTCCAGAGGCTGAAGTGGAAAGGATCACTTGAGCTGAGGAGGTTGAGGCTGCAGTGAGCTGTGATTGTGCCATTATACTCCAGCCTGGTGATGGAGTGAGATCCTGTCTCAAAAAAAGAAAAAATAAATAAAATAAAAAATAAAACTGATACAGAGGCAAGAGATTGTGGTAAGCATGTGTGTGTGCTCTGAGATACTCAGTTGTCCCACCCCACCCCCTCTCACTGCAGGGCCAGCTCTTATCATCCACAGGGAACCCAGGACCCAGCTCTCTCCCACAGGCCCTCACTAACCCTCCTGCTACCCCTGCCTCCATGTCCCCAGTTACAGCCTGAATTATCCACACCTAAATTATTTAGGTGAGCCTCTCAGGTCTGAAAATGGGAGTGGGAAATGGACAGAGAAGGCTGAGAAAGAATAAGGAGGACAAAAATATGTCAAAATCCCCTGGTCTAGTAAGTGCTTGGCTGGGCCCTGGGAACCACACAATGAAGAGGCTGCTGTGGCCAGAAAGACAAAAGATGGGATAGCAAAAGAGATGCTGGCAGGAAACCACGTGCTGGGGAGGGAAACACAGAAGGCACTTGCCTCTCCCCTCTGAAAACTGAGCCTAGTATACATCAAGTGCTCACACAGAAAATGAATGGGGGTGCCAGGCGCGGTGGTTCATGCCTGTAATCCCAGCACTTTGGGAGGCAGAGGAGGGCAGATCACTTGAGGCCAGGAGTTCGAGACCAGCCTGGCCAACATGGCGAAACCCTTTCTCTACTAAAAATACAAATATTAGCTGGGTGTGGTGGTGGGCGCCTATAATCCCAGCTACATGGGAGACTGAGGCAGAAGAATCTCTTGAACCTGGGAGACAGAGGTTGCAGTGAGCCAAGATGGTGCCATCGCACTCCAGCCTGGGCAACAGAGCAAGCCTCCATCTCAAAAAGAAAAAAAAAAAAAAAAAAAAATGCCGGGTTGCTCACACCTATAATCTCAGCACTTTGGGAGGCTGAAGCGGGTGGATCACCAGAGGTCAGGAGTTTGAGACCAGCCTCGCCAACAAGGCGAAACCCCTTCTCTACTAAAAATACAAAAATTAGCTGAGTGTGGTGGCACACACCTGTAATCCCAGCTACTTGGGAGGCTGAGGTAGGAAAATGGCTTGAACCCAGGAGGTGGAGGTTGCAGTAAGACAAGATCACGCCATTGCACTCCAACCTGGGTGACAAGAGCGAAACTCTGTCTTGAAAAAAAGAAAAGAGGCCGGGCGCGGTGGCTCAAGCCTGTAATCCCAGCACTTTGGGAGGCCGAGACAGGCGGATCACGAGGTCAGGAGATCGAGACCATCCTGGCTAACATGGTGAAACCCCGTCCCTACTAAAAATTACAAAAAACTAGCAGGGCGAGGTGGCAGGCGCCTGTAGTCCCAGCTACTCAGGAGGCTGAGGCAGGAGAATGGCGTAAACCCGGGAGGCGGAGCTTGCAGTGAGCTGAGATCCGGCCACTGCACTCTAGCCTGGGCAACAGAGCGAGACTCCGTCTCAAAAAAAAAAAAGAAAAAGAAAATGAATAGGGACTTTGCCACTTGGGGGACATTAATAGTGTCTGAGGGAGATTGTGATCTTTGGGGGACAAGAACTAGAGGGGGAGGCTTATACAGACTTTGAGGGAGGAGAGAGCACAAAGCAAAGGGCAATTAGGCAAGAAAGAAGTGAACAGACCACTGTGGTTCCCTTTACATAAGGATGAGGCCCTTGTGGAAAAGAGTGGAAGGGAGGGGAACTCTATGTTGTTTTTCAGCAAGTCATTCGAGCCCATTGAAATACCTCCTATGAGCCTCCCTTTCTTCCCCCAGGCTGAGGATCTGGCAACAGAGGCTGAGGTGAAGGGAGGTGTGGCTGCATGCCCAGCCCCAAGGGTCACAGGGCCTCCACCCACGTTCCTGGGATCCCTGGCTTCTAAGTCTCAGTGTGAAGAGTCTACTAGTGAATGAAAGAGAAGGAAGGGAAAGTGTTCCCTGGAAAGCAGTGCTTTAGCCCAGACTTTACTGCACACGCACAGGGAATCACCTGGGAACCTTGTTAAAATGCAGATTTTGATTCTGTCATTCTGGCCCTGGGACTGAGAGTCTGCATTTCTAGTCAGTTTTCAGGTGCTGCCTGTGCCGTTGGGCATGGTCCAGGGACACCTGCAAGCTGTCTGTCCGTAGCAGCTACTGTGATGCCCAGCACAAAGCATGCTTCTTAAAAATTATAGCAAATGAGTGAATAGATGAATGAAAAAGTGAGTTGAGAGGTAGGGCTCTCCACTACTTAAATCACCATAGATATCTGTTAAAATATGAATTCCCAAAAAACAAACAAAAAAAATAAATTCCCAACCCTTTGGAGTTTCTAAATCAGAAAGTGTGAGATGAGGACGGGATATTTACATTTTAGGCACGCCTCTTAGGTGATTTTTTGATCAGACCAGTTTGAAGAACACTGGTCTAATGAGAAGGATGGGTAGACTCTGAGGTTTGAGTCCAAGCGGCACAAAGATGCTCAAAGGGAAAAAAAATCAGAGACTACAGAGTAGGGGGTGGGAAGGCCCTTGAGACAGTTGCTGAGAGAGACCAGGGCTTACACATGACTCAGGGCCCTCAGGGGTGGGGACCAGGATGCCGGAGGGCTTCTCTGTCTCACCACTTGAAGATGAGGTTGAGCCACTCGGTGATGAGGCTGATCCAGAGCACCGCGATGCCCACACGGCGGGACGCGTAGTAGGCCGCGGGGAAGTAGAACAGAAAGAGGATCTTGGGATCGCCCAGAAAGGTGACCCAGAGCCACACGTTCTCCAGCCAGGCTAGCTGGTTCTGTAGCGCCTCGGCTATCACGATGCCCGCGCCCAGCGTGGACTCCATGGCGGCCCAGCTACCGACGAGGCCAGGGCTTGCTCCAGGACGGAAGCCAAAACGTCCAGACACCGAAGCAGCGTCGGCCCGCGGCTCTCTAAAGCCCACCCCTCTGAGTCCGAGGCCCCGCCCCGCCAGCGGTCATCACCAAGCCCCGCCCCCGGACCCGCCCCCGGCAGTCCCCGGCTCCTGCAAGACCGGCCTCCAGCCGTACTGTTTCCTCCTGCGCTCTCCTCCGGTTTTCCTTCCTACTGGGCAGCGTAGGGGACAAACCTTTATAAAGGCGTTTCCTCAGGGCCCCACGTGGCCGCTGTTGCCGGCACGTGGGCAGCCGGCTAGCGGCGGCACCGGTGCGGTTCCGGGTCAGGGGACGGACTAGCCGGCGGGCTGCCCGCGCTCCCAGCGTCCCTGCTCTGCTGATGCGAAGGCAGATATGTAATCTCCAGGGCCAGGATTCTTTCCCGACCGGACCCCTCTTCTCCAGTACCAATACCCACCAAAAAAAAAAAAAAAGCAAAAAAAAAAAAAAAAAAAAAAAAATCTGAGATCCTCTGGAGAAAAGGCTGCACACAGCCCCTCCTCCTGGGAGCTGAAGCGGGATCCTAAATTTGGATACACACCTAATCAGTTCACCCCATACTCGCCTACCTCAAGACTCTTCCTTTCTAAATCGCCCGCTATTAATTTGGAGGCTGACAGATAAGTCTCTTGATTTTGAGGGGTCTTCCCTAAAAAGGCGAATTCTCACATATAGCGCAAAGTCACACTTCCTCCCAGTTCTTCCCTTGCTTCCCCCACCCCCATCTTCCTGCCATCCAAAACCCTGCTTAGGCAGATGAAACCAAGAGATAGTAACAGTGTTGGTATGGGAAGAGGATTGGCACACACCCGCGACAGAGTTTGAAACAGTCATCTGGAAGAACACACATAGAAAATAGAAATCTCAGCTATTCTAGGCGAGGTCCTGCCTAGAAGACTGTTGAACAGTGTCTCCTTAGTTTCTTCCTACCTCGATCAACTTTGTTCTTGAAAAGTTTTTTTTTTTGGTTTTGTTTTTTGTTTTTTGCCAGGCGCGGTGGCTCACAACTGTAATCCCAGCACTTTGGGAAGCCGAGGCGGTCAGATCACGAGGTCAGGAGTTCCAGACCAGCCTGGCCAACATAGTGAAACCCCATCTCTACTAAAAATACAAAAATTATCTGGGCGTGGTGGCATGCACCTGTAGTCCTAGCTACTAGGGAGGCTGAAGCAGGAGAATCGCTTGAACCCGGGAGGCGGCGGTTTCGGTGAGCCAAGATGGCACCACTGCACTCTAGCCTGGGCGACAGGGACAGGGCGAGACTCCATCTCAAAAAAAAAAAAAAACAAAAAAAAGGAAAGTTTTTTTTTTCTTTTTGAGAGGGATCTTCGTTCTTGTCTTCTATGCTGGATTACAGGCCCGCGCTACCACGCCCGGCTAATTTTTTTTTTTTTTTTTTTGAGACGGAGTCTCACTTTGTTGTCCAGGCTGCAGTGCATTGGTAAAATCTCGGCTCACTGCAACCTCCGCCTCCCAAATTCAAGCAATTCTCCTGCCTCTGCCCTACAGTAGCTGGGATTACAGGCATGCGCCACCACGTCTGGCTAATTTTTGTATTTTTAGTAAAGATGGGGTTTCACCATGTTGGCCAGGCTGGCCTCAAACTCCTAACCTTACGTGATCCAACCACCTCAGCCTCCCAAAGTGTTGGGATTACAGACGTGAGCCACAGCGCCCAGTTCTTTAAAAGTTTTCTAATAGGTAGATTAAAATGATAATGTAAATCTGTGTTCTCCGAAAGAGATTAATTTCACTAATTAGAAAAGTGTAGGGGGCCAGGTGCAGTGGCTCGCACCTGTAATCCCAACACTTTGGGAGGCGGAGGCAGGCAGATCACTTGAGGTCAGGCGTTCCAGACCAGGTGGGTCAACATGGTGAAACCCCGCCTCTACTAAAAATACAAAAATTAAGCCGGGCACAGTGGCTCACGCCTATAATCCCACCACTTTGGGAGGCCAAGGCAGGCGGATTACAGGTTCAGGAGTTCCAGACCAGCCTGGTCAACATGGTGAAATCTCGTCTCTACTAAAGATACAAAAAATTAGCTGGGCATGGTGGCGAGTGCCTGTAATCCCAGCTACTCGGGAGGCTGAGGCAGGAGAATCGCTTGAACCCGGGAGGCAGAGGTTGCAGTGAGCTGAGATTGAGCCATTGCACATCAGCTTCAGCAACAGAGCAAGACTCCGTCTCAAAAAACAAAACAAAAAATTAGCCGGGCGTGATGGCAGGTGCCTGTAGTCCCAGCTACTCGGGAGGCTGAGGCATGAGAATCGCTTGAACCAGGGAGGCGGAGGTTGCAGTGACCCGAGCCCGCACTACTGCACTCCACCCTGGGCGACAGAGGAAGACTCCGTCTCAAAAAAAAAAAAAAAAAAAAAAAAATGCTGGGTGAGGTGGCTCACACCTGTAATCCCAGCACTTTGGGAGGCCAGGCAGGGCGGGTGGATCACCTGAGGTGGGGAGTTGGAGACCAGCCTGACCAACATGGAGAAACCCTGTCGCCACTAAAAACACAAAATTAGCTGGGTGTGGTAGCACATGCCTGTAATCCCGGCTACTCAGGAGGCTGAGGGAAGTGAATCGCTTGAGCCCGGAGGTGGAGGTTGTGGCGAGCCGAGATTTTGCCATTGCATTCTAGCCTGGGCAACAAGAGCAAAACTCCCTGTCAAAAAAAAAAAAAGGGGTAAGGGAGGGAAGCTGGATATAAATCTTAGTTTATTGCCTTCGTAGTGAACAGAATTTTTATTCCTGTTACAATGATTGTACCAATACCTCCAACACCAGGAAGTTGTTTTTTTTTGTTTTTGTTTTTTGAGACGGAGTATCGCTCTGTCTCCCAGGCTGGAGTGCAGTGGCGCGGATCTCGGCCACTGCAAGCTCCGCCTCGCGGGTTCACGCCATTCTCTTGCCTCAGCCTCCTGAGTAGCTGGGACTACAGGCGCCCGCCACCACACCTGGCTAATCTTTAGTATTTTTAGTAGAGACTGGGTTTCACCATGTTAGCCAGAATGGTCCTCGTGATCTGCCCGCCTTGGCCTCCCAAAGTGCAGGGATTAGAGGTGTGAGCCACCGTGCCCAGACACCACCAGGAAGTTTTTTAATTGCCCAAGGAGAAAGCCTACATTGTTTACTGAGTCTTTGAAAGTTTGCTCTGGATCTAGCCTCAACCTTCACCAGCCTATTCCCACACTCTGCTTTGTAATATTTCTGAGCTATACATTCCTTGAAAACACTAAGTTCTCTCATCCTAGGGGTCCTGGCCCATGCAGTTCCCTCTGCCTGGAACATGGCCACTCTTTTTCCTTGCTAATCCTTCAGGTCTCAGTAGGTATTTTTCACTTCTTCCAAGAAGGCCTTTCCTAATGGGTCCTAGAAGTCTTTTTTTTTTTTTTTTGAGACGGAGTCTTGCTCTGCCGCCCAGGCTGGAGTGCAGTGGCCGGATCTCAGCTCACTGCAAGCTCCGCCTCCCGGGTTCACGCCATTCTCCTGCCTCAGCCTCCCGAGTAGCTGGGACTACAGGCGCCCGCCACCTCACCCGGCTAGTTTTTTGTATATTTTAGTAGAGACGGGGTTTCACCATGTTAGCCAGGATGGTCTCGATCTCCTGACCTCGTGATCCGCCCGTCTCGGCCTCCCAAAGTGCTGGGATTACAGGCTTGAGCCACTGCGCCCGGCCAGTTTTTTGTATTTTTTAGTAGAGACGGGGTTTCACCGTGTTAGCCAGGATGGTCTCGATCTCCTGACCTCGTGATCCGCCTGTCTCGGCCTCCCAAAGTGCTCGGATTACAGGCTTGAGCCACCGCGCCCGGCCTAGAAGTCTTTTATGAAAACCTATAATCATGATTCCATATAAAAAGTGGAAAACTGGAATGGCGATTATGTATGATTTGTTATGGAGGACAGGGCAAAGATGAGAGGCATGAAAATTCTGAGGCTGGCCATAATGGCTTATGCCTGTAATCCCAGCACTTTGAGAGGCCAGCCGAAGCAGGACGATTGCTTGAGCCCAGGAATTTGAGACCAGCCTGGCCAACATGGTGAAACCCCATCTCTACTAAAAGTACAAAAATTAGCCAGGCATGGTGGCTTGCGCCTGTAAACCCAGCTACTCAGGAAGCTGAGGCAGGAGAATCGCTTCAACCTGGGAGGTGCAGGTTGCAGCGAGCCGAGACAGCGTCACTGCACTCCAGTCTGCGTGACAGAGCGAGGTTCTGTCTCAAAACCAAAACACAATAAAACAAAAAAAGTTCTCTGAAAAAGCACACTATGAAGGAGCAGAATTTTTATTCCTATTACAATGATTGTATCAATACCTCCAACACCAGGAAGTTTATGTTTCTTGGAGGGCAAGGAAGTACTTTTGAACTTTGTTCAGGTTAAGCTGCGCCAGGACTGGTCCTTTGCCTCCCTCTGGACTACAGGAAGGTCAACCTGTTTCTCATACATGAAGCGAGGATCCAAAATTTCTATAGTGGGGGTGGGTGGATTAGCGACAGCAATTGGTAGGGCTTGAAAATACATGCACATAGTCCTTTACATAAGATTAAGAAAATGACTGTTTTGTATATCAGATGGACATTAAAGGGCAGGGGTGCAAAACCCCTCCTCCAAGTTCCTCTTTGTCACTATCTGCTGCTCCTCATTCCTGCCTTTTGCCTGGCTTTCTGGGGGAGAGGGCAAAAAGGAAGAAGAGGAAGTGTCTTGACTTCTAAGAATAATGGATGACTAAAGGGGAACTACCATTTATTAAAGACCTAGTACATGCCATGCACATATACACGTTATCGCATTTAAACCTCCTAACTATGAGGTAGGTATTATTATCTAACACAGTATAGCAGTAAATAGCACTGTCCTTGTAAATAGGTAGACTGTTTTTGCTAGTTGTGGAACCGTGGACAAGTTTAGTCTAAAACTTAGTTTCTGTAAAAGGAGGACATTGATACCTACCTCAAAGGGCTGTTAGATGCTCAAGAAGTGACAATACAAATGCCTATGAAGAAACAGGATCAGGTAATTTGCTTACTCAAGGTCAGGTGATTTAGTAATAGGTTGACCTGGGATTCTGGTTCCGGCTTATCTCACTCCACAGCCAATGTTCTTTCCACTATCACTCTCTAGTTACAATCATCTTTTTTTTTTTTTTTTTTTTTTTTGAGACGGAGTCTTGCTCTATTGCACAGGCTGGAGTGCAGTGGCACGATCTCGGCCCAGTGCAACCTCCGCCTCCCACGTTCGAGCCATCCTCCAGCCTCAGTCTTCCTAGTAGCTGGGATTACAGGCACGCGCCACCATACCCGGCTAATTTTTGTATTTTTAGTAGAGACAGGGTTTCACCATCTTGGCCAGGCTGATCTCGAACTCCCGACCTCAGGTGGTCCACCTGCCTCGGCCTCCCAAAGTGCTGGTATTACAGGCGTGAGCCACCGCTCCCGGCCGTTATAATCATCTTGTCCAAGTATTGTTAAGTCCTCTGAGGCTCTGATTCCTTATATGCAAAATGGGGTTAATATATTTTATAAAATTCATTCATTAAACTCTTGTGTGGAAGGTGTGCATATAATGGAGACTGCAGCTCTCTCCTCTTTCCCCCTTTCATTCCACGTAGGTCATTTATCCTTAACTTCTAAAATGGACTCTACAAGCATTTAACCGAGCGGACGCAGCTACACAAATATTTTTCAGATTCCCCTTTATTTCCTCTTCTTCCCTAGTCCACCTAGGCTCCCTATCCACCCAGCGTCAGACCACGCCCCGGCGTGTGACGCAAGCACGCTCCGTGCGTCGCGTCGCGTCGCGTCGCGGCGCTCACTAGGGGCCCGGCTTTCGCCCGCTGCTGCCGCCGCCGCCGCCGGCCGCGGCTGCACTCCCAAGATGGCGGCTCCTCCGGGCGAGTACTTCAGCGTTGGGAGCCAGGTGTCGTGCCGGACGTGCCAGGAGCAGCGGCTGCAGGGCGAGGTGGTAGCCTTCGACTACCAATCCAAAATGCTGGCTTTAAGTATCCTTCCCTGCGTGAAGCCCGGGTCCGGGCCGGCGTGTAGGTGCGGTGGTCGGGGGGTGGGGGACGACGGCGGCGGCTGGGGCTCTCTCCGGGCCTAGGGGCGACCGGCTACCGCGGCGCCCGGGGCGCATGCGCATGGCCCTGAGTTTCCCCTCCCCCTCCCGCGGGCCCTTCGGTCAGCTTTGGGGATCCTGTCTCCCCTTGCGGGAGCTGGGGCTGTACCGAAGATCAGTGGGTGGAGGAGGGCTTGACACGGGGATGGCTTTTCGGGAAGAACGTTATGAGAGGGGACACAGTGATTAGGAGAGGGGGTGGTGTTGGGAGGGGGCTGGTGGATTGGAGCCCGGATGGAAAGGAGGGGCGGGTGAAATATTATGGGGAGGGATGTTTAGGGTAAGGAACTGCTGGTAGGGCAAAGGTATAGAATTTAGGAGGGCATGTGCACTGATGGGATTTCGTCCAAGGAAGGGCGGTGGGATGGTGACCAAATTGGTCCTTGCCTGTTTTGGGGGAGAGTAAGTGCAGGGCAGAGTTTGTATCTGAACTGGGGATAGTGGCTTGTTTCGCTGATGCGTGTGTATGTGTGGTGGTGGGGGGGCTGTTCTGACTTTTAGGCTTCTCGGTCATTTGGAAATCGCTGTTTGGGGGATGTTTGCATTGGAAACCTGTTCCAGAGAGGGCTTGCCGGGGCTTATGTGGGTTGGGGATGTGTGAGTTACAGGTGAAAGAGTGAAGTTCTCATGCTGCCTTGATCAGTCCAGCACATGGAGTCCTTTTACGTAGTAGTAGCAGCCTCCCTTTTGAAAGCAGCAATGTTAAATTGATTGGAAAAGGTGGCCTGCTTCTTTGGGGTGGGAATGACTTCTGAATTACTCCAGGAAACTCAGTCTTGGAAACGAAACGCTTCTTGTTGGGATAAATGTGCCACAGCTTCCCCTTTTATGGGAGCTACAGGTGGGTTTATTGGAATCTTGAAGGAGTAATTTTTTATGGTATCTTTTTTTTTTTTTTTTTAAGATGGAGTCTCGCTCTGTTCCTAGGCTGGAGTGCGGTGACGTGATCTTGGCTCACTGCAGCCTCCGACTCCCTGGTTCAAGCGATTCTCCTGCCTCAGCCTCCGGAGTAGCTGGGATTATAGGCACGCGCCACCACGCCCAGCTAATTTTTGTATCTTTTTTTTTAACAGAGACGGAGTATCACCATGTTGGGCAGGATGGTCTCGAACTCCTGACCTCGTGATCTGCCCGCCTCGGCCTCCCAAAGTGCTGGAATTACAGGCCTGAGACACCGCCCGGCTTTGTTTTTTTTTTGTTTTTCTTTTTTTTTGAGACGGAGTTTCACTCCTGTTGCCCAGGCTGGAGTGCAGTGGCTTGATTTGGGCTCACTGCAACTTCCGCCTCCCAGGTTCAAGCGATTCTCCTGCTTCAGACTCCCTAGTAGCTGGGATTACAGGCATGCATCACCACACCCGGCTGATTTTGTATTTTTTTTTTTTAGTAGAGACGGGGTTTCTCCATGTTAGTCAGGCTGGTCTCAGACTGCTGACCTCAGGTGATCTGCCTGCCTTGACCTCCCAGATTGCTGGGATTACAGACGTGAGCCACCGTGCCCGGCCATGGCATCTTTCAAAATGAAGTTTCCTACTGAGTCTGCTGCCTTTGAGTGGCAAGTATTTTAATTCATTTAACCACTGCTTGTAGATTTCTAGTTTAGGAAGATGTCCTTTGAAACTAATTATAGTAAGAGTAGTTGCTTTTTTTTTTTTTTTGAGACAGAGTCTTGCTCTGTTGCCCAGGCTGGAGTGGTGCAGTGGTGGGTGGTGCGATCTTGGCTCGCTGCAAACTCCACCTCCCAGGTTCGTGCCATTCTCCTGCCCCAGCCTCCTGAGTAGCTGGGACTACAGGCACCCGCCACGACGCCCAGCTAATTTTTTGTATTTTTAGTAGAGACAGGGTTTCACTGTGTTAGTCTGGATGGTCTCGATGTCCTGACCTTGTGATCCGCCCGCCTCGGCCTGCCAAAGTACTGGTATTACAGGCGTGAGCCACCGTGCTAACAATAGTTGCTTTTTCAAAAAATGAGAGGTTACACCTGGAAGAAATAAGACCTTTTACATTAGTGGTTTGGTTGGAAGGGTCTTGAAACTAGGAAATACTCTTTTTTTTTTTTTTTTTGGGGGGGACGGAGTCTCACTCTGTCACCTAGGCTGGAGTGCAGTGGCATGATCTCAGCTCACTGCAGCCTCTGGCTCCTGTGTTCAAGTGATTCTCCTGCCTCAGGCTCCAGAGTAGCCGGGATTACAGGCATGTGCCACCACACCCGGCTAACTTTTTTTTAGTAATGACGGGATTTCGCCATGTTGGCCAGGCTGGTCTCAAACTCCTGACCTCATGTGATTCGCCTACCTCAGCCTCCCAAAGTGCTGGGATTACAGGCGTGAGCCATTGCGCCTGGCTGATTTACTCAATTTTTAGTTGACATACAGTAGGCTCTTAAATGTTTGGAGAATGAATGTGTGAATGAATGAATGGATTAACTGGCTGGATCACCTTGGGTGAATTTCCTTTCCAGTGTGTAGTTTTCTCCTTTGCAAAATGGGAAAGCTCACATCTGAAAGAGTAAAAAGAACACTGTGCAGATACAGAGTATTATAGGAAGAACAGAAAGGTCTAGCTCTTTTGTCTGACTCGTAGGTTTAAGACAAACGCATTAAATCTGTGTTATGCCTCCCCATAAAGCCAGTAGAGAGAAGGTGACAGAACTCCTTTGGAAGCTTCCAAGGATTTGGGCAGGAGGAAGGTGACAGGTAGAGATTTCCTGAGGAGAACTGTGATTCTTATAAGGCCTTCATGCTCCTGGCCTGCCTTTTACAAGCCTTGTGTGAATTGTGTTTTCTATGCCCCTTTTGGGATGTGTCAATGCCTCTGCTTGTCCTATTTTTCCTTAACTTTTTTTTTCTCACCAGAATGTCCCTCTTCCAGTGGAAAGCCCAACCATGCAGACATCTTGCTCATAAACTTACAGTATGTTTCAGAAGTGGAAATAATTAATGACCGAACAGAAACCCCTCCTCCCCTAGCTTCACTCAATGTTAGTAAGGTAAGAATTAAAGGGCAGCTCTAGCTTTCTAAAATGATGGGAAAAATTAGTCTCATTGAGTCTTGGTGATACGTTGTTGTCTATTTTTCATTGTTTTTAAGGGACTTAAAATTGTTGTGATATCTTTTAAAAAATATATACATTTAGTTTTTCTCTTTATTCCTGGATGTTGTCAGTAAATCTTAAGAAATAGCTTAACTCCCAAATAAGTTAGCTTGCTTCTGCCTTAATGAAAGAGGACTTTTTAAATCTTGTAGTTCATTATGAACTTCTGGTGGTGCTGGGGTTTGGGTGGTGGCATTGCCTATGAACGTCTTCAAATTGTGTATATGTGGATGTGTGCATACGTGAATATATGCATTTTCTGCGTGAAGATCTGAAGTGTTTTTCAGATTCTTGGAGGGTTTCATGACTTATAAAAGTTTGAAAGCCACTGTCTTAAAGGTTCTTTTTTGTCTTTATGTTTGAATTTTGAGTTCTAACAATTACATGCCTAGCATATTTTAATCTTGCACATACAATTTGATCTCTGGGAACCCCCAAGTCACTTTTGTGTGTGTATGTATGAGACAGGGACTTGCTTTGGTTGAACTTGCACACCTAGGCTCAAGTGACTCTCCTGCCTCAGCCTTCTGAGCAGCTGGGATTACATGCATGCGCCACCGCACCTGCCCAAGTCTTTTTTTTTTTTTTTTGAGCCATTGCGCCCGGCCTTTTTTTTTGAGACAGAGTCTCTCTCTCTGTCGCCCAGGCTGGAGTGCAGTGACGCGATCTCAGCTCATTGTAATCTCTGCCCGGGTTAAGTGATTCTCATGCCTCAGCCTCTGGAGTAGTTGGGACTACAGGTGTGCTCTACCACGCCTGGCCAAATTTTTTTTTTTTGGAGACAGGCGCACACTGCCACACCCGGCTAATTTTTTGTATTTTAGTAGAGACGGGGTTTCCCTGTGTTGCTCAGGCTGGTCTTGAACTCCTGAGCTCAGGCAATTCACTTGTCTCGGCCTCCCAAAGTGGTAAGGTGTGAGCCATCGCTCCTAGCTCAATTTTTGTATTATTAGTAGAGACGGGGTTTCACCATGCTGACCAGGCTGGTCTTGAACTTCTAACCTCAAGTGATCTGCCTGCCTTGGCCTCCCAAAGTGCTGGGTTTACAGGTGTGGGCCACCATGCCTGGCTCTAAGTCACTTTTTTGACAATTCCGTTTATTTAGTCAAAATTGATGTTGATCAATAATAATGACCCAAGCCCTGTCATAACCTGTGCTGTCCCGTGTACTTGGAACATTTTTCCTTCCAGAATGACTGGAGCCTTACCACCCATCAGGACTCAGTTAAATGGCATGTCTTCCAAGAAGTCTTCTCTGATCACCCAGGCTAAAGTAACTTGCCTGCGTTATTCTCTCTCATAGTACCTTGTCCTTCACAGTTAAGGTGACCATATCATTTGTAGTCCAACCTGAGACATTTTTGAGAGTAAAGGGGAATGCTTTTATTTTACACTGGGACAACAGGTATAGATTAGGTTACCCTACTCATAGCTTTTTTTGTAATTACATATTTGTTTGCTTGTCTAGTGTCTGTCTCACTGAACTTTATTCTGCAGAAATGGGAACCATACCTCTTTTATTTACTGTTGAATATTCAGAGGCTTGCACAGAGTATTTAGTAAATATTTGTTGAATGAATAAGTTATGCTTCCGATTTTAGTAGCAGGTGCCTTTCATTAAGTCTCTCAAATTAGTGTGGTGGAAGTTTTTCCTTCTAGAGGAATCTTGCAATAATGGGTACTGCTTTGCCTTTCTTGGGAATGTAGTGTGTTCTGTACAGTACAGCAAAGCAAGGAAACACTTAGGCAACTAAAATAATAGAGGGTAACTGAGGCTAGTGAATGTCGTTACCTCAGATCTGGAGCTCCTATCTTGTCAGATTCCAGGGAAATGCCACACGTTTTTTAGTGATGGCCAGGGACAGATTTGGAAGGCTGTTGAGTTTCATATGGGTGTTGCCTTATATGGATATCCCATTCTTTGAAGCCTATAGGTTTTTGAAACCTTGGCTTAGTAATATACCTTCTGCCAGAGTATAGGAGCTCTTTGGGTGTCTTCTGTAAGCTCATGAAATTTTAAAAGACTTGAGAAATAATTTATTCCTAGTTTTTTTTTGAGATGGAGTTTTGCTCTTGTTGCGCAGGCTGGAGTGCGATGGCGCAATCTCGGCTCAAGGCAACCTCCGCCTGCCGGGTACAAGTGATCCTCCTGCCTCAGCCTCCCCAGTAGCTGAGATTACAGGCATGCACAACCACACCCAGCTAATTTTGTATTTTTAGTAGAGACAGGGTTTCTCCATGTTGGTCAAGCTGGTCTCAAACTCCCGACCTCAGGTGATCTGCCGCCTCAGCCTTCCAAAGTGCTGGGATTACAGGTGTGAGCCACTGCACCTAGCCTTATTCCTAGTATATTGAAGAACCAGATAGGCTCTGAGTTATTTTTTAGTGTTTATAGGGTATGAGAAGTCTGTCACTAGATCTTTAGTGAGTAGTAAAGATGTGAAAGAGAGATGATTTTCTGAAGTTAGAAAGTTGGCTCTTGTGACCAAACAAGTGCCACCATTTAGAGGGGGTGGGGTAGTGTGGGTGGGACTGTTAAGTAGGAGCTGTTAAGAAGCAGTTCTCTTCTTATATTTGACCTCAGATAGAAATAGCTCTTGGTTAGTTTGGATTATCTTTGCCTTTAGGGTTTTGCTTTCTGCCGGTCAGTTTTCCTTGTTTACTAGCATTGTGGTAAACTAGCTGATTACCCACTCTTTGAGGAAAACAGCAGGAAGTAATAGCTTGGGGAACACCAGAAATCTTTACTTTTCTTACTCTGTGGCCTGCTTGCCAAATCTTGAAAAAGGTTTGCTGGGAAGAGGAGTCAGAAACTTAAAAACTAAAATTAGGTTGGAGGGTTATCTTTGGATTTCGTTTATTCATTCTTCCATTTGCAGAGATGTTTATGAGTAAGCTATATTGGCTTTCCCTTGAAACCAACCTTTTAGGATGCTTTGCGATTCCTCTTTGGAGACGGACTTAGAATTAGAGAGAACCTGTTGGGCTATTGCTGAAGATAACAGCTATTTTGGGCAGCTATTAATATATTACATGAATGCCGTGAAAAGTTCGTCTCATTTTTAACAGCATGGACTTGAGTTTTCTTAAGCTGGAGGATCATTTAGGCATGTGGAAGGGAACTAACGTACTCTGGGATGTCTGGAAGAAAACTTGAAATTTCAGATGCTTGCAGTCTGGAGAAGCACTACTTATCTACTCTAACTTTAGTCAAAGGTATCATCACATGTTGGCTCATCTTGCTGACATAGTAAGTTATCTGCTTAATTAAACCTGTTGATATGAACCAGTTATTTGTTGACTCTGACCTAGCAGGAAATGGAAGAGAACGGCTTATAAAAGAAATACTTAATAGCTCAACTAGGAAAGGTATAAACTAGAAACTTCTTGGAAATTGACCTGTTTTACTTTCTTTTTTTTTTTTTTTGACGCGGAGTCTTGCTCTGTGCCCCAGGCTGGAGTGCAGTGGCGCGATCTCGGCTCACTGCAAGCTCCGCTCCCCCGGGTTCACGCCATTCTCCTGCCTCAGCCTCCCGAGTAGCTGGGACTACAGGCGCCCGCCACCTCGCCCGGCTAATTTTCTTGTATTTTTAGTAGGGACGGGGTTTCACCGTGTTAGCCAGGATGGTCTCGATCTCCTGACCTCATGATCCGCCCGTCTCGGCCTCCCAAAGTGCTGGGATTACAGGCGTGAGCCACCGCGCCCGGCCTTACTTTCGAATGATAGTTCACTTCAGGCTAAGAAGTCTTATTTCTTGTTTTTTTTTTTTTGAAACGGAGTCTCGCTCTGTCGCCCAGGCTGAAGTGCAGTGGCGGGATCTTGGCTCACTGCAAGCTTCGCCTCCCGGGTTTATGCCATTCTCCTGCCTCAGCCTCCCGAGCAGCTGGCACTACAGGTGCCCGCCACCTTGCCTGGCTAGTTTTTTGTATTTTTTAGTAGAGACGGGGTTTCACCGTGTTAGCCAGGATGGTCTCGATCTCCTGACCTCATGATCCGCCCATCTTAGCCTCCCAAAGTGCTGGGATTACAGGCTTGAGCCACCGCACCTGGCCAAAGTCTTATTTCTATCTCCAGCAGTAGCATGTAAGAGGAAGCTCGGGAGAGGACAGTAGGGTTGCAGTAGGGGGAATTCTTTTTTTTTGAGACAGGGTCTCAGTCTATTGCCCGGGCTGGAGTGAAGTGGCGTGATCTCGGCTCATTGCAACCTCCGATCCCTGGGTTCATGCGGTTCTTCTGCCTCAGCCTCCTGAGTAGCTGGGATTAAAAGCGCCCGCTGCCACCATGCCTGGTTAATTTTTGTATTTTTAGTAGAGACTGGGTTTTGCCATGTTGACCAGGCTGGCCTCGAACTCCTGACCTCAGATAATCCACCTGCCTCGGCCTCCTAAAGTGTTAGGATTACAGGCGTGAGCCCCTGCACCTGGCCAAGTCCCCTGTTTTTCTGTTACTTTGTGCTTGGCCCAAGGAACTCATAATTTGGCGACATGAAGTACCCTAAATAATGTATAATGCTAAGTTATGTTTCGCGCGCGCGGGTGTGTGTGTGTGTGTGTATATATATGTGTTCTGTTTTTTAGAGATACAGTCTCGTTCTGTTGACCAGGGTAGAGTGCAGTGGCATGATCATAACTCACTGCATCTTCGAACTCCTGGGCTCATAGGCTCAAGTGATCCGCCCACCTCAGCTTCCTGAGTAGCTGGGACTACAAGCTCCCATCACCACACCTGGGTAGCTGTTTTGTTTTTTTTTTAGCTAGTCTCGCACTGTGCCCAGGCTGGAGCGCAATGATGCAATCATAGCTCACTGCAGCCTCAACCTCCAGGGCTCGCCCAAGTGATCCTTCCACCTCGCCTCCCAAGTAACTGGGACTACAGGCACACACCACCACACCTGGCTAATTTTTTTTTCTTTTTCAAGATGGAGTCTCACCCTGTTGCCCAGGCCGGAGTGCAATGGTGCTATGATTTCAGCTCACTGCAACCTCTTCCTCCTAGGTTCAAGCAATTCTCCTGTCTCAGTCTTCCAAGTAGCTGGGATTACAGGTGTGCGCCACCATGCCTGGCTAATTTTTTGTATCTTTAGTAGAGATGGAGTTTCACCTTGTTGACCAGGCTGATCTCGAACTCCTGACCTTGTGATCTGCCCACCTCGGCGTCCCAAAGTGCTGGGTTTACAGGCATGAGCCACTGCGCCTGGCCTAATTTTTTTTTTTTTTGTAGAGACGGGGTCTTACTATGTGGCTCAGGATGGTCTCTAACTCCTGGGCTCAAGCAATCCTCCTTCCTTGACTTCTCAAAGTAGTGAAATTACAGGTATGAGCCACTGGCCCAGCCCCTAGGTAACGTTTCTAAGTAAAGAAAAACATCTGTATTCTGTGGTCAGGGGTGGGGTAGTCTAGTAGAAACGACTTAGGAATGAACCAAGTAGATCAGTCTTTAAAGTCATTAGACTTGCCAGATGTTAGTTAATGTCTCCCAGGTTTTTTTATTGTAGCTAACTAATGCTCATTGAATTATGGGATGAGATAAGGCAGGGGAAGGAGGACAGTATGACAAAGGGCCCATAGAATATTTATGCCATTACATTAGGCTCTCACTTAACGTCGTTGATAGGTTCTTGGAAACTTCAACTTTATGTATTATTATTATTATTATTTTTATTTATTTTTTTTGAGACAGAGTTTTGCTCTGTCTCCCAGGCTGCAGTGCAGTAGCACTATCTCGGCTTACTGCAACCTCTTCCTCCCGGGTTCAAGCATTTCTCTGCCTTAGCCTCCAGTGTAGCTGGGATTCCAGGCACCTGCCACCACACCTGGCTAATTTTTGTATTTTTAGTAGAGACAGGGTTTCACCATCTTGACCAGGGTGGTCTTGAACTCCTGACCTTGTGATCCACCCGCCTTGGCCTCCCAAAGTGCTGGGATTACAGGTGTGAGCCACTGCGCCTGACACATTATTATTATTTTTTTTAAGACGGAGTCTCGGCCGGATGCGGTTGGTTCACGCCTGTAATCCCAACACTTTGGGAGGCCAAGGCGGGCGGATCACGAGGTCGGGAGATTGAGACCATCCTGGCTAACATGGTGAAACCCTGTCTCTACTAAAAATACAAAAAATTAGCCGGGTGTGGTGGCAGGCGCCTGTAGTCGAAGCTACTTGGGAGGCTGAGGCAGGAGAATGGCGTGAACTTGGGAGGTGGAGCTTGTAGTGAGCCGAGTTCGCGCCACTGCAATCTAGCCTGGGCGACAGAGCGAGACTCCGTCTCAGAAAAAAAAAAAGACAGAGTCTTATTAGCCGGGCATGGTGGCTCGCGCCTGTATTCCTAGAACTTTGGGAGACCAAGGCGGGCGAATTGCCTGAGCTCAGGAGTTCGACACCAGCCTGGGCAACATGGGGAAACCCTGTCTCTACTAAAATACAAAAAAAAAAAAAAAAAAAAAAATTAGCTGGGCATGGCAGCATGCACCTGTAGTCCCAGCTACTCAGGAGGCTGAGGGAGAATTGCTTGAATCCGGGAGGTGGAGATTGCAGTGAGCCAAGATAGTGCCACTGCATTCCAGCCTGGCGACAGAGCGAGACTCCGTCTCAAAAAAAAAAAAAAAAAAAAGAGTCTCACTGTGTTGCCCAGGCTGGAGTACCATGGGGCAATCTCAGCTCACTGCAACCTCCGCCTCCTGTGCTTAAGCAGTTCTTCTGTCTCAGCCTCCCGAGTAGCTGGGAGTACAGGTGTGCCCCACCACGTCTGGCTTATTTTTTTATTTTTTTGAGACAGAGTTTCACTCTTGCTGCCCAGTCTAGAGTACAATGGCACGATTTCGGCTCACCGCAACCTCCACCTCCCGGGTTCAAGCGATTCTCCTGCCTCAGCCTCCAAAGTACCTGGGATTACAGGCATGCACCACCACACCTGGCTAATTTTGTATTTTTAGTAACAACAGGGTTTCTCCATGTTGGTCAGACTGGTCTTGAACTCCCGACCTCAGGTGATTCGTGCATCTCAGCCTCCCAAAGTGCTAGGATTATAGGTGTGAGCCACTGCACCAGGCTGTTTTTTTTTTTTTTTTTTTTTTTTTTTTTTCTGTTTTTGGAGACAGAGTTTTCCTTTGTCACCAAGGCTGGAGTGCAGTGGTGAAATCTCAGCTTACTGCAACCTCCACCTCCTGAGTTCAAGCAGTTCTTCTGCCTCAGCCTCCTGAGTAGCTGGGACCACAGGTGCACGCCACCATGCCTGGCTAATATTTGTATTTTCAGTAGAGACGGGCTTTTACCATATTGGCCAGGCTGGTCTCAAACTCCTGACCTCGTGATCTGCCTACCTTGGCCTCCCAAAGTGCTAAAATTACAGGCGTGAGCCACCGCGCCCAGCCAATTTTTTGTGTTTTTTGTAGAAACGGGGTTTCACCATGTTGGCCAGGCTGTCTTCGAACTCCTGACCTCAAGTGATCCACGCACCTCTGTCTCCCAAAGTGCTGGGATTACAGGCATGAGCCACTGCGCCCGGCCCCCCCAACATTTTTTCTTCCCTCATCAGTGTTGTAAGAAAATGATGTTGAATGGCCAGGCACAGTGACTCATGCCTGTAATCCCAGCACTTTGGGAGGCTGAGACCGCAGATCACGAGGTCGGGAGATTGAGGCCATCCTGGCTAACATGGTGAAACCTCATCTCTACTAAAAATACCAAAAAAAAAAATAACTGTGCATGGGTGGTACGTATGGCCTGTAGTCCCAGCTACTCGGGAGGCTGAGGCGGTAGAATGGTGTAAAAGTCGGGAGGCGGAGCTTGCAGTGAGCCAATATTGCGCCACTGCACTCCAGCCTGGGAGACAGCGAGACTCCATCTCAAAAAAAAAAAAGAAAGAAAGAAAATGATGTTGAATGAAATGACATTGTTTGAGGATCTGGTATATTTTGTCAGTATTCCCTAGCTTTGCATCTGACATTCAGAGATTGGAACTTGCCAGCCAAAGACTGGGGAAAATCAGAATTATACTGGATACCGTTAATATGTAATGTCATTAAAAGATGTTTTAAGAGACCTCTGGTGACACCAGAATTAACATTTATTTCCAAGGCGTCGTTATCAAGTGGCATAGTTAGTTGAACACTTGCCTGAGTCCTGGAGGTTAGGTTGAGTAGTCACAGAACTGAAGTGTCTGTGCTTTCCACCACTGAGTCACTTAGGAAGGGACTTGTTGACACAGCCAAGCCCAATGGATGTATTCATTTGTTTAGATGAATACATGCAATGTATCAAATGATAAAGTCTTTTTTTTTTTTTTGAGATGGAGTTTCGCTCTTGTTGCCCAGGCTGGAATGCAGTGGCATGATCTTGGCTCACCGTAACCTCTGCCTCCCGGATTCAAGTGATTCTCTCCTGCCCCAGCCACTCGAGTAGCTGGGACTACAGGCATGCGCCACCACGCCTGGCTAATTTTGTATTTTTAGTAGAGACCGGGTTTCTCCATGTTGGTCAGGCTGGTCTCAAATTCCTGACCTCAGGTTATCCGCCTGCCTAGGCCTCCCAAAGTGTGGGATTACAGGCGTGAGCCACCGTGCCCAGTGATATGTTAAGTCTTATTACTTTGATGAGTTGGAGAATACTTTTCTAGAGTAGCTGTTAGAGGAAAGGGATGGTCAGTAGGAAAAGAGACAAAGCATGGAAAATAGAAATACACAGGTAATACAGAGTTTGGGCAGTCACCTCCCTTACCAAACCAACGACTGATCTGTTAGCTTCTTTTATCCATTTATTATCCATTGATTCATTATTAACAAATAGAAAGTGATCAGATGGAACCAGGAAGAAGAGATTCAAAGGACTTATCCTTGGCTCCCAGTAATAAATTAGTTTGCTGCCATTGAATTAAAATGGTTATCTGGAGATAGATCTGGGAATAGAGGGGCCTGGGAAAGCTGTGGAAAAGTCACAAGGTTCACTTTTTTTTATTATTTTTTTTGAGACAGAGTCTTCCTCTGTTGCTCAGGCTGGAGTGCAGTGACGTGATCATAGTTCACTGCAGCCTCAACCTCCCAATCTCAAGCAGTCCTTCTCCTTACCCTCTTGAGTAACCGGGACTACAGGTGTGTGCCACTGCATCCAGCTAATTAAAAAAAAAAATTTTTTTTGTCTGGGGGGACTAGAGACATGGTCTCGCTCTGTTGCCCATGCTGGTCTCAAACTCCTGGCCTCAAGTGTTCCTCCCACCTCAGCCTCCCAAAGTGGTGGGATTATGGGAGTAAGCTACTGCGCCCAGCCAGAGTTCACTTTTTTTTTTTTTTAAAGACGGAGTTTTTTTACTTTTGTTCCCCAGACTGGGGAACCTCCGCCTCCCGAGTGGCTGGGATTGCTGCCTCAGCCTCCTGAGTAGCTGGGATTATAGGCATGCGCCACCACACCCAGCTAATTTTTTTTTTTTTTTTTGTATTTTTAGTAGAGACGGGGTTTCTCCGTGTTGGTCAGGCTGATCTCAAACTCCTGACCTCAGGTGATCTGCCCACCTCAGCCTCCCAAAGTGCTGGGATTATAGGCATGAGCCACCACGCCCTACCCAGGGTACCTTTAGGTATCATGTCACATTGAGGGAAGAATTTGTTTGTATTTTGAATTCTACCAGTTTCACAGCTAAAATTCAGTATAACCCTGTGGCTTTCTGGTGATTTGAGGGTTAAACCCAAGTATCAGTAAATTCCTGGGGTTGATGTGATAATTATTGCATTGTGGCCTATGTTTGCGGACATAGCCTATTAGCAGGGCTCTTGGTTATATCTATCTATTTATATATATTTTTGAGACAGGGTCTTACTCTGTCACCCAGGCTAGAGTGCAGTGGTATGATCTCTGCCCACTGCAACCTCCACCTCCTGTGCTAAAGTAATTCTGCCTCAGCCTCCTGAGTAGCTGGGACTACAGGCACATGCCACCATGCCTGGCTAATTTTTTTTTTTTTTTTTTTTTTTTTTTGGTATTTTTGGTAGAGACGGGGCTTCACCATGTTGCCTAGGCTGGTCTTGAATTCCTGAGCTCAGATGATCCACCCTCCTCAGCTTCCGAAAGTGCTTGTATTACAGGCATGAGCCACTGCGCCTGGCCCTTGGTAACATCTTGACCCTAATGTGTTGAGGTGTGAACATGTCCAGTAAAGTCAGAGATGGCCTGGCCAGCCTATGTTTAGCTAGGTGTATTTTAGTAGGAAGTAGAAGGTATGTGAATGTGGGAAGGAAGAACCACTTGCCTGAGGCAAGCAAATTTTTGCTACAGATAGTTTTTCTGGCTTCTAGAGGCTATAACCTCATGATTAACTGGGTTAGAAAATGTTTCTGGCTGAGTGCAGTGGCTCACACCTGTAATCCCAGCACTTTGGGAGGCCGAGGCGGGCACATCACAAGGTCAGGAGTTCGAGACCAGTCTGGCCAATATGGTGAAAATACTAAAAATAGAAAAGTACTCTACTAAAAATAGAAAAATTAGCCAGGCATAGTGTCACACGCCTATAGTCCCAGCTACTCAGGAGGCTGAGGCAGGAGAATCACTTGAACCCGGAGGCAGAGGTTGCAGTGAGCTGAGATTGCACCACTGCACTCCAGCCTGGGCGACAGTGAGACTCTGTCTGAAAATTAAAGAAGGAAAAAGAAAAAGAAAATGTTGCCAAGGCCACAGTCCCTGATGAGTCCACGGGTAAAACTTGCACCTGGCTTTGAGCAGGCAGCTGTTTCATCATAGAAGTGTCATGAAGATATAGGTGGGAGATGGAGAGGAAGAGCCTCAGAAAGGTGGAACAATTTATTGCCATTTAAAACATCACTGACTTGCTGGGTGTGGTGACTCATACCTGTAGTCCCAGCGCTATGGGAGGCTGAGGTGGGTAGATTGCTTGAGGCCAGGAGGTCAAAACCAGCTTGGGCAACATAGACCCTGTCTGTACAAAAAATACAAAATTAGCCAGGCGTAATGGTATGCCTGTGGTCCCAGCTACTTTGGAGACTGAGGTGGGAGGATCACTTGAACCTGGGGAGGTCAAGACTTCAGTGAGCTGCAATCATGTCACTGCACTCCAGCCTGGGTGACAGAGTGAGACCCTGTCTAAAAACAAGAACAACAAAACCCACTGGCTTTTTGAAGTCAGATTCAGTGGCATTCAATCTTTGGGGTCAACCTCACAGAATCATGATGGGAGTACAGTGCTGCAGGGTAGAACTCGTGACTCGGTTCAGGTTATAGTGCATGACAGTCTGCTGACACAGTGGGGCTCTTGTTAAGCCAAGAGTTTAGTTCCCAAGGGGACCTTCTTGGCCTCATAGGACATGGAAGTGGGGAGTAGGAGAATTGTTGTCCTCCTGAAAAGATAAATTGCTGAGCCCAGGTGAGTCTGGCAGAGTTGTGCCATAGGTGTGTTGTTGTAGCCACCTCTGCACCCTACCCTTGACGTGGAGACAGTTCAAAATAAGGACATTAGGGTGGGTCAGTGGTCGTATTTGCTCCAGTATTAAGGGAAGGGTATTCTAACGAAAACTTTTTCTGGCAGAGAACAGGCTTGGGGTGGGGTAGGGGAACCAAACAAGTGATAGAGTCAAATTCTGGCAATGGAATTTTAAGACTAGCTCAGGTAAATATCAGAAACTACCCTGGAGACTGAAGCAAATTCTACTTGAGCTGGAAATTAAAGGGTCTACACATTATGCTAAAAGTATGGTGGAGTAAGATATAGGGAGTTTGAAGAACAGCTGTGTTTTTCCAACTGTGCTGTTAATGAATGTGTGACCTCTCATTAGTCCCTTAACCTCTGGGAACTGTTTTATGATCGGTCCTCTGAATCTTTGATAGTCATTGTTTCTTCTCCTTTTTTCTGCCTTCCCTCTTGCATTCTCTCCCTTCAAGGTGCTGGGAAATGCCAGGATGATTAAGACACTGCTCTTGCCCTCCAGAGTCTCACATTTGTTGGGAGTGGTGAGGGACAGCAGCATCTAATTCAGTGATAACAATATGGTGAGACCCGCTCTGCACTAGTGGTCATATGTGCAAGGTACATGAGAGCATAGAGCAGGGAAGAACAAACTTTTTCTATAAAGGGCCAGATAGTAAATCTTTTAGGCTGTGTTGGCCACATGGTCTTGGTCACATCTACTTGACCTTGCCTTTGTAGCAAAGCAGCCTTAGACAACATGTAAACAAGTGGGCATAGCTGTGTTCCAATAAAACTTATCTAAGACAAGTGGTTGGCTGGATTTGCCCACAGGAGGCAATTTGCCAACCTTTGGTATAGAGTAGTGAGCATTTTAGAGAAGACACTTCAGATGTGACAATGGAGGAGGGGCTTGAAAAATAAATGGCAATGATTCAGAGAAAGGGAAGGAAAAGGAAGGGATCAAGCTGATTTGGAAGGCTCAGTTTATCCACCTCTGCAATTTAGAACCTGATGCTTTTCTGTTGAGCTGAACTGGAGGTTGTTCTTAAAAAGGAGGGAAGAGACTATTGAAGAACAGTATTTATTTTTCAGACAGCGTGTAGCATGTTGTTTATTTATATTTTTAAGACAGAGTTTCGCTCTTGTGGCCCAGGCCGGAGTGGTGATTTATTTATTTATATATATATTTTTAAGATAGAGTTTGGGCCTTGTCACCTAGGCTGAAGTTCATTGGCATGGTCTCAGCTCATTGCAACCTCCACCTCCTGGCTTCAAGTGATTCTCCTGCCTCAGCCTCCCAAGTAGCTGGGATTATAGGTACTCACCACCACACCTGGCTAATTTTTGTAATTTTAGTAAAGATGGGGTTTCATCATATTGGGCAGGCTGGTTTCGAACTCCAGACCTCACATGATCCACCCGCCTCAGCCTCCAAAAGTGCTGGGATTACAAGTATGAGCCACCACACCTGGCCTGTTTTTTTTTTTTTAAAGACAAGGCCTCGCTCTGTTGTCCAGGCTAGTGTGCAGTGGTTCGAACATGACTTGCAGCAGCCTTGACATCCTGGGCTCAAGCGATCCTCCCACTTCAGCCTTTCAAGTAGCTGAGACTACAGGTGCATGCCACCACACCTGGCTGATTTTTTAAAAATTTTATTTTTTTGCAGAGAGAGGGTCTCACTGTGTTGCCCAGACTGGGTTCAGTTTTTTTTTTCTTTTTAAATTTAGAGACAGGGACCTACTCTGTTGCCCAGACTGGGATGCAGTGACATGATCATAGCTCACTGCAGCCTTGACCTCCTCGGCTCCAGCGTGCACGACTGTGCCTGACTAATTTAAACTTTTCTTTTTTTTTTTTTTTGAGACAGAGTCTGGCTCTGTCGCCCCGGCTGGAGTGCAGTGGCCGAATCTCAGCTCACTGCAAGCTCCGCCTCCCGGGTTTACGCCATTCTCCTGCCTCAGCCTCCCGAGTAGCTGGGACTACAGGCGCCAGCCACCTCGCCCGGCTAGTTTTTTGTATTTTTTAGTAGAGACGGGGTTTCACCGTGTTAGCCAGGATGGTCTCGATCTCCTGACCTCGTGATCTGCCCGTCTCGGCCTCCCAAAGTGCTGGGATTACAGGCTTGAGCCACTGCGCCCGGCCGGCTAATTTAAACTTTTAAAATTTTTTCTAAGATGGAATCTTTCTCTGTCACCCGGGCTGGAGTGCAGTAGCATCATCTTGGCTCATTGCTACCTCTGCCTCCCCGGTGCAAAAATTCTCTTGCCTCAGCCTCCCAGGTAGCTGGGATTACAGGCACATACCACCATATCCAGCTGATTTTTGTATTTTTAGTAGAGATGGGGTTTTGTTGGCCAGGCTGGTCTTGAACTCCTGACCTCAAGTGATCCACCCGCCTCGGCCTCTCAAAGTGCTGGGATTATAAGCGTGAACCACTGTGCCTGTCCTAAAATTTTTTTGGTAGAGTCAGGGGCCTTGCTATGTTGCCCAGTCTGGTCTTGCAGCCCTGGACTCAAGCCATCCTCCTGTCTTGGCCTCCTAAAGTGTTAGAGTTACAGGTATGAGCCACTAATCCTGGCCTGATTCAGTATTTTGATTCATTGTTATTTATTTACTCTTATGTATTCTAGGACATAACTTCAAGTAGAGCACTGTATTTTTTTAGTTCTTAACTGTCCAATTTGTAGGGAACAGTATATGTATATGTTTTTTCCCGAGACAGGGTCTTACTCTGTCACTCAGATTGGAGTGCAGTGGTGCAATCTCACCTCACTGCCACCTCCTCCTCCTAGGCGCAAGCTAGGCTCCCGAGTAGCTGGGACCAGAGGAACACGCCACCACACCCAGCTAATTTTTTTTTTTTTTTTTTGAGACGGAGTCTCGCTCTGTCGCCCAGGCTGGAGTGCAGTGGCCGGATCTCAGCTCACTGCAAGCTCCGCCTCCCGGGTTTGCGCCATTCTCCTGCCTCAGCCTCCCAAGTAGCTGGGACTACAGGCGCCCGCCACCTCGCTCGGCTATTTTTTTGTATTTTTTAGTAGAGACGGGGTTTCACTGTGTTAGCCAGGATGGTCTCGATCTCCTGACCTCGTGATCCGCCCGTCTCGGCCTCCCAAAGTGCTGGGATTACAGGCTTGAGCCACCGCGCCCGGCTTTTTTTTTTTTTTTTTTTTTTGAGACGAAGTCTCGCTCTGTTGCCAGGCTGGAGCGCAGTGGCACGATCTTGGCCCACTGCACCCTCCGCCTCCTACGTTCAAGCAATTCTCCTGCCTCAGCAGTAGCTAGGACTATAGATGCCTGCCACTATGCCTGGCTAATTTTTTTTTTTTTTTTTTTTTTTGAGACAGAATCTTGCTCTGTCGCCCAGGCTGGAGTGTGGTGGCCGGATCTCAGCTCACTGCAAGCTCCGCCTCCGGGGTTTACACCATTCTCCTGCCTCAGCCTCCCGAGTAGTTGGGACTACAGGCGTCCGCCACCTTGCCCGGCTAGTTTTTTGTATTTTTTAGTAGAGATAGGTCTAGATTAGATTAGCCAGGATGGTCTCGATCTCCTGACCTTGTGATCCACCCGTCTCGGCTTTCCAAAGTGCTGGGATTACAGGCTTGAGCCACCGCGCCCAGCCACTTTTTGTATTTTTAGTAGAGATGGGGCTTCACCATATTGGCCAGGCTGGTCTTGAACTCCTGACCTTGTGATCTGCCCTCCTCTGCCTCCCAAAGTGCTGGGATTACAGGCGTGAGCCACCGCTCCTAGCCAATTTTTGTATTTTTAGTGGAGGGGGGGTTTCACCATGTTGGCCACGATGGTCTTGATCTCTTGATCTCATGATCCGCCCGCCTCAGCCTTCCAAAATGTTGGGATTTCAAGTGTGAGCCACTATGCCCAGCCCCACAGCTAATTTGTTAAAAACATTTTTGTAGAGACGGGGTTTTGCCATGTTGCCCAGGCTGGTCTCAAACCCCTGAGCTCAAAGTATCCACCCGCCTGTCTCCCAAAGTGCTGGAATTACGGGTGTGAGCTACCACGCCTATCCAGAAACAGTATTTTATTGGAAATGTTCAGGCACATTCGGTGCAGTGTCTCATGCCTGTAATTCCAACACTTTGGAAGGCTGAGGTGGGCAGATCACTTGAGGTCAGGAGTTTGAGACCAGCTTGGCCAACAGGGTGAAACCCCATCTCTTCTCAAAATACAAAAATTAGCTGGGTGTTTTGGCACGTGCCTGTAATTCCAGCTACTCTGGAGGCTGAGGCAGGAGAATCACTTGAACCCAGGAGGTGGAGGTTACAGTGAACCTAGATCACGCCACTGAACTCCAGCCTGAGTAACAGAGCGAGACTCTATCTCAAAACAAATAGAAAAAAGAAAAAAGAAATATTCAGGCACAAACTTTCAGCTAGGAACAGTTGAGCTGGGGATGCTGATATTTGCAAGATATATTTTTGAGAGCCTGTTTGTTGCTAGCTAAGAATGAAGGCTTTGGCCGGGTGCGGTGGCTCACGCCTGTAACCCCAACACTTTGGGAGGCCGAGGCGGGTGGATTACCTGAGGTCAGGAGTTTGAGACCAGCCTGGCAAACCCCCGTCTGGGGGCAGAACCCCGTCTGTACTAAAAAAAAAAATACAAAATTAGCTGGGCATGGTGTCACATGTCTGTAATCACAGCTACTTGGGAGGCTGAGGCAGGAGAATTGCTTGCTTGAACCTGGGAGGTGGAGGTTGCCGTGAGCTGAGATCATGCCATTCCAGCCTGGGCAACAAGAGAGAAACTCCATCTCAAAAAAATAAAAAGAATGAAGACTTTCCAAAAGCCTACCCCAGATTCGAAACATAGGGAACATGCAAGGGCCCTTACGATGACAGTTGTTCTTAGCCACTCTGGTCTGCCATCCCTTGACAGGCTTGAAGGCATCACAAACAGTTCCGGGCAGCAGCTGCAGTGTTTCCTAAGCCCTCTGTGAGGGCAGCTGGTTGGAAGACCCAAATACACAGAGAAGACAAACTGAGAGTGGCTCATTGGAGTCAGTAGGTCACACCCAGCAGGCTCCTCTCTGGCTTCTCTGCTTCCCTTGTTGTATCAGCTGTCTCAGCCTGTTAAATACTTGTAGTAGGAATCCCTCTGGATTCCCCACAGCACCTGTGCCTTCCTGGTCTGGGCATGTGGAAATAAGATGGCCCAGCTGGTGACTAAATAACAAGATGAAGTGCATGTTGCTTGGATTTTGTTCTTTTGGCTCCTCCCTTTTCCTTCCATGTCACTGTGTGCAGACGAGATGTGTGTCCTTGGTGTTCATTAAATCACTCACTTCCAGGACGCAGTGGCTCATGCCTTTAATCCCAGCACTTTGGGAGGCTGAGGCGGGGGGATTGCTGGAGGCCAGAAGTTCAAGACCAGCCTGGGCAATATAGCAAGACCCTATCTCTACAAAAATAAAAAAAAAGTAGCTGGGTGTGGTGGCACACGCCTATAGTCTCAGCTACTCAGTAGGCTGAGATGGGAAGATCGCTTGAGCCCAGGAGTATGTGACTGCATTGCGCTAGGATCGTGCCACTGCACTCAAGCCTGGGCAGAAGAGTGAGACCCTGTCTCTTAAAAACAAAGAAACAAGGCTGGGCGCGGTGGCTCACGCCTGTAATCCCAGCATTTTGGGAGGCTGAGGTGGGCGGATCACGAGGTCAGAAGATCGAGACCATCCTGGCTAACAAGGTGAAACCCCGTCTCTACTAAAAATACAAAAAAATTAGCCAGGCATGGTGGTGGGCGCCTGTAGTCCCAGCTACTTGGGAGGCTGAGGCAGGAGAATGATGTGAACCCGGGAGGTGGAGCTTGCAGTGAGCCGAGATCGCACCACTGCACTCCAGCCTGGGCGACAGAGCGAGACTCCGTCTCAAAAAACAAACAAACAAACACAAAAATAAGGGTTACCCAGCATCAGGCATGATTTGAAGCCCTTTTTTTTTTTTTTTTTTTTTTTTTTTGAGACGGAGTCTCGCTCTGTCTCCCAGGCTGGAGTGCAGTGGCGCAATCTCGGCTCACTGCAAGCTCCGCCTCCCGGGTTCACGCCATTCTCCGGCCTCAGCCTCCCAAGTAGCTGGGACTACAGGCGCCCGCCACTGCGCCCGGCTAATTTTTTTCTATTTTTTTAGTAGAGACGGGGTTTCACCATGGTCTCGATCTCCTGACCTTGTGATCCGCCCGCCTCGGCCTTCCAAAGTGCTGGGATTACAGGCGTGAGCCACCGCGCCCGGCCGTTTTTTTTTTTTTTTTTTTTTTTTTTTTTTTAAGACAGAGTGTCTGTCACACAGGCTGGAATGCAGTGGCGCAAGCTCAACTCACTGCAGCTTCCATCTCCCGGGTTCAAGAGATTCTCCTGCTTCAGCCTCCTAAATAGCTGGGACTACAGGTGTGCACTACCACGCCAGGCGCTTATTTTTGTATTTTCAGTAGAGATAGGGTTTCACAGTGTTGGCCAGGCCGGTCTGAACTCAAGTGATCTTCCTGCCTTGGCCTCCCAAAGTGCCGGGATTATAGGCATGAGCCATCGCGCCCAGCCTAGAAGCCTTTTAATATTGATGTGCTTTGGTATTGAATGCATATACTTTTCTCCTTTGCCCACATCAAGGTGCTATATACAAAACGGGCACAGGAGGAAGCACTGGTTAGTATACAAGGACTGTGTTTTCACTGGGAATCATGCAGAATGAAAGGAGAGCCAGGTAAGCACAGGTTGTCATGTGCAGTGATTTCAAGAGTAAGCCATATGCACATTAGTAACAAATATTTGTAGGTTTATGCTTCTTGGTTTGCCTGAACCCAGGCTGTTCTTAAACTTGGTACTTTTTATTCTTTGAGATGCTAACCAGTTAGTGCTCCTAATTGATTGATAGTGAGGCCAGCAGCTATCGTGTTTGCATTGAAAATGAGTGTAGTATGGGTGATAGTCATGGGCTTTTTATGGTAAACTTTTTTTTTTTTTTTTTTTTTTGAGACAGTCTCTCTATCACCCAGGCTAGATTGCAGTGGCGCAAGCTCGGCTAACTGAAACCTCTTCCTCCTGGGTTCAAGCAATTCCTCTGCCTCAGCCTCCCAAGTAGATGGGACTACAGGCACATGTCACCATGCCTGGCTGATTTTTGTAATTTTTGTAGAGATGGGGTTTCGCCATGTTGACCAGGTTGGTCTCGAACTCCTGGGCTCAAGTGATCTGCCTGCCTTGGCCTCCCAAAGTTCTGGGATTATAGGCATGAGCCACTGTCCTTGGCCTGGAAAAAATTTTTCTATGTTTTGCTGCATAAAGAAAATGAAAAGCCGGGCACGGTGGCTCAAGCCTGTAATCCCAGCACTTTGGGAGGCCAAGACGGGCAGATCACGAGGTCAGGAGATCAAGACCATCCTGGCTAACACGGTGAAACCCTGTCTCTACTAAAAAATACAAAAAAACTAGCCAGGCGAGGTGGCGGGTGCCTGTAGTCCCAGCTACTCAGGAGGCTGAGGCAGGAGAATGGCATAAACCCGGGAGGCGGAGCTTGCAGTGAGCTGAGATCCGGCCACTGCACTCCAGCCTGGGCAACAGAGCGAGACTCCGTCTCAAAAAAAAAAAAAAAAAAAAAAAAAAAAGAAAAGACAAGCCATAGACTGGGAGAAATAATTTGCAAAACATATATCTTATGGAGCACTTGTGTCTAGAATATATAAAGAACTGTTTTTATTTGTGTGTGTGTGTGTATTTAATACAGGCACTGTCTCACTACGTTATCTACACCGGTCTCAAACCCCTGGCTCAAGTGATCTGCCTTCCTCAGCCTCCCAAAGTGCTAGGATTATAGGTGTGAGTGACCACGCCCAGCCAAGAACTCTTAATAAGGCAAGCTGGGCATGGTGGTTTGTGCCTGTAATTCCAGCACTTTGGGAGGCTGAGGTGGGAGGATGATATGAGATCAGGAGTTTGAGACCAGCCTGGGGAACTTAGGGAGACCCCATCACTACATAAAATGATAAAACAAAAAACCTGCCAGGCATGGTGGTCCTTGCTTGTGGTTCCAGTTGCTCGGGAGGCTGAGGTGGGAGCATTGCGTTAGCCAAGGAGGTCAAGGCTGCAGTGAGCCATGATTGTGACAGTACACTCCAGCCTGGGCAACAGAGCAAGACCTATCTCAAAAAAGAAAATAGGCCAGGAGCGGTGGCTCAAGCCTGTAATCCCAGCACTTTGGGAGGCCGAGACGGGTGGATCACGAGGTCAGGAGATCGAGACCATCCTGGCTAACATGATGACACCCCGTCTCTACTAAAAAAATACAAAAACTAGCCGGGCGAGGTGGCGGGCGCCTGTAGTCCCAGCTACTCGGGAGGCTGAGGCAGGAGAATGGCGTAAACCCGGGAGGCGGAGCTTGCAGTGAGCTGAGATCCGGCCACTGCACCCCAGCCTGGGCGACGGAGTGAGACTCTGTCTCAAAAAAAAAAAAAAGAAAAAAAATAATAATGATAGTAAGACAGTCCAGGCTGGGCATGGTGGCTCATGCCTGTAATCCCAGCACTTTGGGAGGCCGAGGCAGGTGAATCACCTGAGGTCGGGAGTTGGAGACCAGCCTGACCAACATGGTGAAACCCACTCTCTAGTAAAAACACAAAAATTAGCTGGGCGTGGTGGCAGGGGCCTGTAGTCCTAGCTACTCGGGAGGCTGAGGCAGGAGAATTGCTTGAACCTGGGAGGCAGAGGATGCACTGAGCCAAGATGGCGCCACTGCACTCCAGTCTGGGTGACAGAGCGAGACTCCATCTCAAAAAAAAAGCCAGTCCAATTAAAAACTGGGCAAAAGCTTTGAATACTGTGTCAGAAAAGATGCAGTAAATACAAATAAGCACATAAGATGCTTGATATCAGTAGACATAAAGGAAGTGCATGTGAAAACTACAGTGTGAAACTGCTACACTTCTGCTAAAATGGCTGAGATCAGAAAGGCTAACAGTACCCAGTATTGGTGAGTAGGTGGCAGATTTAGAACTATCAAACATTAGGGCTGGGCGCTGTAGCTCATGCCTGTAATCCCAGCACTTTGGGAGATTGAGGCGGGCAGATCATGAGGTCAGGAGTTCAAGACCAGCCTGGCTGACATAGTGAAACCCCATCTCTACTAAAAATACAAAAAATTAGCCAGGCGTGGTAACGGGCGCCTGTAATCCCAGCTACTCGAGAGGCTGAGGCAGGAGAAACGCTTGAACCCTGGAGGCGGAGGTTGCAGTGAGCCAAGATCTCACCATTGCACTCCAGCCCGGGCGACAGTGAGAGAGACCGTCAATAAAAACCAAAAAACTATCAAACATTACTGGTGACAATGTAAAATGTTACAACCACTGTAGAAAACAATTTGACAGTTCCTTTTTTTTTTTTTTGAGACAGAATCTGGCTCTGTTCCCCAGGCTGGAGTGCAGTGGCGGGATCTCGGCTCACTGCAAGCTTGCCTTCTGGGTTCACGCCATTCTCCTGCCTCAGCCTCCCCAGTAGCTGGGCCTACAGGTGGCCGTCACCACGCCTGACTGATTTTTTGCATTTTTAGTAGAGACGCGGTTTCACCATGTTAACCAGGATGGTCTCGATCTCCTGACCTTGTGATCCACTTGCCTCAGCCTCCCAAAGTGCTGGGATTACAGGTGTGAGCCACTGCCTTTTGTTTTGTTTTTGAGGAAACTTTAATTGAGGAAGACAATTACTTTAAAAATTAAACATTTACCATATGACCCAGAAATTCTTTTTTTTTTTTTTTTTTTTTTTTTTTTTTTTTTTTTTGAGACGGAGTCTCACGCTGTTGCCCAGGCTGGAGTGCAGTGGCGCGATCTCGGCTCACTGCAAGCTCCGCCTCCCGGGTTCCCGCCATTCTCCTGCCTCAGCCTCCTGAGTAGCTGGGACTACAGGCGCCCGCCACCGCGCCCGGCTAATTTTTTGTATTTTTAGTAGAGACGGGGTTTCACTGTGGTCTCGATCTCCTGACCTTGTGATCCGCCCGCCTCGGCCTCCCAAAGTGCTGGGATTACAGGCTTGAGCCACCGCGCCCGGCCTAACCCAGAAATTCTACTCTTAGGTATCTACCCAACAAAAGTAAAAACATGTCCACACACACAGACTTCTTACTTTTAAAAAGTAAAATGTTTTTACTTTTACATGCACAAAGACTTGTGTGTGATTGCTGCCAAAAACTGGAAACAGCCGGCTAGGGTGGCTCATGCCTGTAATCCCAGCACCTTAGGAGGCCAAGGTGGGTGGATCGTTTGAGCTCAGGAGTTCAAGACCATCCTGGGCAACATGGTTAAACTCTATCTCTACAAAAAAATACTAAAACTTAGCCAGGCGTGGTGGTGTGCATCTGTGGTCCCAGTTAACTTGGGAAGCTGAGGTGGGAGGTTTGCCTGAGCCCAGTGGGTAGAGGTTGCAGTGAGCTGTGTGTCATTGCATTCCGGCCTGGGTGATAGAGTGAGACTCTGTTTCAGAAAACACAAAAAACAAAACTGGAAACAATTCAGATTTTGATCAATTGTCCATCAACTAGTGAATGAATATATAAAAGATAGAACTGTATCCTCATAGTGGAATGCTACCTAGCAATTTAAAAAACTATTGGTATATGAAACAAAATGGATGAACCTCAGAAATATGCTGAGTGAAAGAAGCCAGAGACATAAGTCAACATATTGTATGATTCCATTTATATGAGATATCTGGGGCCGGGGGCGGTGGCTCAAGCCTGTAATCCCAGCACTTTGGGAGGCCGAGACGGGCGGATCACGAGATCAGGAGATCGAGACCATCCTGGCGAACACCGTGAAACCCCGTCTCTACTAAAAAATACAAAAAACTAGCCGGCCGAGGTGGCGGGCGCCTGTAGTCCCAGCTACTCGGGAGGCTGAGGCAGGAGAATGGCGTAAACCTGGGAGGCGGAGCTTGCAGTGAGCTGAGATCCGGCCACTGCACTCCAGCCCAGGCTACAGAGCGAGACTCCGTCTCAAAAAAAAAGAAAAAAAAAAAAAAAAAAAGATATCTGGTAAAGGAAAAACTATAGAAATCAACATATTGTATGGTTCAATTTATATGAAATATCTAGTAAAGGAAAAACTGTAGAAATAGATTTAAGGCCAGGCGTGGTGGCTCACTCTTGTAATCCCAGCACTTTGGGAGGCCGAGGCGGGCAGATCATGAGGTCAGGAGTTGGAGACCAGCCTGGCCAACATGGTGAAACCCTGTCTCTACTAAAAATACAAAAATTAGCCAGGCGTGGTGCTGAGCACCTGTAATCCCAGCTACTTGGGAGGCTGAGGCGGGAGAATCGCTTGAACCTGGGAGGCGGAGGTTGCAGTGAGCCAATACTGCACCACTGCACTCTAGCCTGGGTGACAGAGCAAGACTTCGTCTCAAAAAAAAGAAAGATTTTAAAAAGTAATCTTGGTGGCCCTCCCAAGCCTAAAAGGCACATTCTACACTTTCTCTACTGAGGGCAGCTTTTATTGGTTCTCTCCAGTGGTTTGACAAAAACCATAAACTTACTAACTTGGAATAATTGGGCCATTTATAGGTATATAGTCATTTGCAAAAATATGTGGGAAAGTTTAGATTTGTATGGTAGCTAAATTGAGGGTAGAGTGATCATCATTTGCTTTACAAAAGAAGGCATATTCATGTTCTGTATGAGTTTTCATAACTAAAAAATGGACAAGGTAATCTTCCTCTCCCCACCCCCAATTTCTTTTATTGACAGTGGTCTCCCCCATTGATGGGGACTCCTAATTGATGGGGTCCTCTCTAGGAGATTTTATCACATTTGTACAGCTTCCTGTTAAAAGCAGATCCCTGTAGCTCAGTCTAGATCCTTAAAGCATTACTATAGGTTGGGGATATTGGGGGCAAACTGAAAATACGTAGTCAGCTTACAGTCATTTCTGCTGACTTTTCCAAGTGCCCCCTTACATCATTTAGCATTTGGGATCTGTTTGCATTAGGATTGAAATGGAGAATTGTCTAATCCATTCTCCTTTGCTTTTGGAGCATTTAGGGGAGATTGCACTTGCACAACTGGTATTTTGGCGGGGGTAGGGGGTGTATTTTGAAATCGTTCTATAACCAGTGTGTCATTGTTACTCAGCCTGTCTAAAGAATCACTTCTGGCTGAGATTTATATCCATTTTATTTTCTCTCTGGCAAAAATTCAAGTGGCTCTTCATCCAGCTTTTTTTCCTCCCCTTCTCTAGCTTAATTTGTCAGTTCCATTCTTAAACATTCTACATAGATGCCTGGTTTCCTGAGCCAACTCTTTTCTCTTACTAAATGGGGTGATGTTATGTTTTTAAGCTACTATGTAGGTGACAAAGACATTTTACTCTTTGAGCGTTCAGACTATCTAGTCAACACAAGCTTTATAGAAGCAGCTTTCTCTGACCCAGCATTCGGAGATGATTTTGATTTTCAGGAATAAATGTTTTTAAAGGGGATTGAGGTTTCAAAGTGAGATCCTCCAGTCTGCTTGTAAGGTAAATGCCTGCCTGACCACTAGATGCTTCCCAGGAGCTCTGCCACCCTCCAGTTTTTCCTTCTTTCCTTAAAGATTTTTTTTTTTTTTTTAAATAGAGACAGGGTCCCACTATGTTGCCCAGGCTGGTCTGTAACTACTTGGCTTAAGTGATCCTCCCACCTCAGCCTCCCAAAATTCTGGGATTACAGGCGTGAGCCACAGTGCTGGCTGAGTTCAGATTTTCTTTTTTTTTTTTTTTTTTTTTTTGAGACGGAGTCTCGCTGTGTCTCCCAGGCTGGAGTGCAGTGGCGTGATCTCGGCTCACTGCAAGCTCCGCCTCCCGGGTTCACGCCATTCTCCCGCCTCAGCCTCCCAAGTAGCTGGGACTACAGGTGCCCACCACCGTGCCCGGCTAATTTTTTGTATTTTTAGTAGAGACGGGGTTTCACCATGTTAGCCAGGATAGTCTCGATCTTCTCACCTCGTGATCCACCCGCCTCGGCCTCCCAAAGTGCTGGGATTACAGGCTTGAGCCACCGCGCCCGGCCCAGATTTTCTTAAGGCATTGTTTGGAAAGCAAGATTCCAGGAAACTCCTTCTTAGGTTGCAGTGAGCTGAGATCGCACCACTGTACCAGCATGGGCCACAGAGCAAGACTCCGTCTCAAAAAAAAAAAAAAAAAGGAAACTTCTCCTTGTTACCAGGGTTTTTTTGGTGCTTGAGTAAGCGTTGCTTGTTGCTGCTTAAAATACATCATCAGCAGCTCTCTTTCCATAGAAACTACATAGAAGCTACAAGGCTTTCTTGCTACAGTTGGGATTGCCACCGCTTCGAATGCTGTCAGCCTGTGTGTTTATTTGTCTGTAAAGTTATAGCCTGGTGGGGCCAGAATGGCAGCCAGTCTTGAAAGGTTATATATATATTGCTGCTGTATTTGTTTCTCTCCACGTCCTAGAGATCCTGTGAAAAAGGAGCTCTGGCTTCAGATCACTGCAGAGTTTTGCCATCTTCCCTCTCTTACCCAGGGAGGCTGAAATGACAGCATGAGCTGGCCTTCTGTGCTCACACCCGCTCCTCCTTCCTAAGACAGTCTTTGAAACTTGCAAGGACAAGAATACCCAGTGCCACATGGCAGTCGAAGGCCTCCTTTTTTTTTCATAGTCAAACTTAAGCCTTGACAAAGTGCTTAATTTTATTTTATTTTATTTTTTTTTTTTTTATTTTTTTTGAGACGGAGTCTCGCTCTGTCTCCCAGGCTGGAGTGCAGTGGCCGGATCTCAGCTCACTGCAAGCTCCGCCTCCCGGGTTTACGCCATTCTCCTGCCTCAGCCTCCCGAGTAGCTGGGACTACAGGCGCCCGCCACCTCGCCCAGCTAGTTTTTTTTTTTGTATTTTTAGTAGAGACGGGGTTTCACCATGTTAGCCAGGATGGTCTCGATCTCCTGACCTTGTGATCCGCCCGTCTCGGCCTCCCAAAGTGCTGGGATTACAGGCTTGAGCCACCGCGCCCGGCCTGCTTAATTTTATAAACAAAGAATTAGACACTTGGTTTACTTCCCCTGCTATAAAACTATGCTTGGAGCTGGGCGCAGTGGCTCACGCCTGTAATACCAGCACTTTGGGAGGCTGAGGCCGGTGGATCACCTGAGGTCAGGAGTTGGAGACCAGCCTGGCCAACATGGTGAAACCCTGTCTCTACTAAAAATACAAAAAAATGGCCGGGCATGGTGGCTCATGCCTGTAATCCCAGCACTTTGGGAGGCCGAGGTGGATGGATCACGAGGTTAGGAGATCGAGACCATCCTGGCTAACATAGTGAAGCCCCATCTCTACTAAAAAAATACAAAAAAATGTAGCCAGGCATGGTGGCAGGCACCTGTAGTCCCAGCTGCTTGGGAGGCTGAGGCAGGAGAATGACATGAACCCAGAGGCGGAGCTTGCAGTGAGCAGAGCTTGCGCCACTGCACTCCAGCCTGGGCGACAGAGCAAGACTCCGTCTAAAAAAAAAAAAATAGCTGGGAGGGGGGTGGTGTGCGCCTGTAATCCCAGCTACTCGGGAGGCTGAGACAGGAGAATCCCTTGAACCTGGGAGGCGGAGGTTGCAGTGAGCTGAGATCACGCCGTTGTACTCCAGCCTGGGCAACAAGAGCGAAACTCAATCTCAAGAAAAAAAAGCTATGCTTGGTTTATGGTTTGATGGATCACTGTAAAAGCAGAATATAAATGTTTGAAGATTCCAAGCATCAAGGTACTTTTGGAACATGCTGTAGGTATGGTCCCCCCCGCTTTTTTTTTTTTTTTGAGACGGTGTCTTGCTCTGTCGCCCAGGCTGGAGTGCAGTGGCGTGATCTCGGCTCACTGCAGTCTCCTTCTCCCGGGTTCAAGCGATTCTCCTGTCTCAGCCTCCCGAGTAGCTTGGATTAAAGGCACGCACCACCACACCCATCTAATCTTTGTATTTTTAGTAGACACAGGGTTTCACCATGTTGACCAGGTTGGTCTCGAACTCCTGACCTCAGGTGATCCGTCCGCCTTGGCATCTCAAAGTGCTGGGATTACAGGCATAAGCTACCGCGCCCGGCCAGTGCCTCTTCTTATTTAAGGAACTGATGTTTGAGGACAAATTGTGTGTTTTTGTGTGTGTTTGCACATGTGCTGCAGCATTGTTAGACTCAGCTGTTTATGTTCATGGGTCTGAAAAGTCTCCAGATTATTTGTTGGACTTTTAAGATGCATTGTTTGCTTTTGTTTTAACTACCTTGTCTGGCACATTTGTTTTGTCTTACACTCAAACAAATTTGTGCCTCTGCAATCTCTAGCATCCAGTAGTGTGGGGTGGGGATCAGAAATGTGCTGGAGAGGTGATAGGGATTGACAGGGTAGAATTTACTAGATTGTAGTAGACTACCAGATTTTACTAGATTTTCTTTTGATCAGTTTGTGGATTGTTCCACCAGAGGGCAGTGAAGGAACAGAGATGACGTAGAATTCAGACTCTTCCTTTTTCTTTTTTTTTTTTTTTTTTTTTTTTTCTTTTTTTTTTTTTTTGAGACGGAGTCTCACTCTGTTGCCCAGGCTGGAGTGCAATGGCCGGATCTCAGCTCACTGCAAGCCCCGCCTCCCGGGTTCACGCCATTCTCCTGCCTCAGCCTCCCGAGTAGCTGGGAGTACAGGCGCCCGCCACCTCGCCCGGCTAATTTTTTTTGTATTTTAGTAGAGACGGGGTTTCACCGTGTTAGCCAGGATGGTCTCGATCTCCTGAACTCGTGATCCGCCCGTCTTGGCCTCCCAAAGTGCTGGGATTACAGGCTTGAGCCACCGCGCCTGGCCAAGACTCTTCCTTTTTCTCAAAAACGGGACAGGGTTGCCTTTAGCTGAAGCAAAGGTGGACAGCGTTTATGGTTAGATTTACTTGAATCCTGGCTCCTTATGTGAGCACAGATAATGTCCTGTAAGAGTTTTTAGAGGCTCAAATTGTGGTCTGTGAAGGTGTAGTATGTATTAATTTTTAAACTGGAGGCTCTAGCACAACAGGTCATAAACATTCCTTATTTTCATCTTGAAATGGAAATTGCACGTGTGTGTGTGTGTGTGTGTGTGTTGTGTATATGTGTATATATATATATATATGTATTTTTTTAAGAGACAGAGTCTCGCTGCTTTGCCCAGGCTGGAGTACTGTAGCATGACCTCGGCTCACTGCAACGTCTGCCTGCTGGGTTCAAGTGATTCTGCTGCCTCAGCCTTCTGAGTAGCTGAGATTAAAGGCGTGCACCACCATGCCCGGCTAATTTTTGTAATTTTAGTAGAGATGGAGTTTCACCATGTTGGCCAGCCTGGTCTCGAACTCCCAACCTCAGTGATACAGCCAGTTAAAAGTGTGTGTGTGTGTGTGTGTGAATATATATATATATATTTTTTTTTTTTTTTTTTTTTTGAGACGGAGTCTTGCTCTGTCACCCAGGCTAGAGTGCAGTGGCACAATCTCGGCTCCCTGCAACCATCTCCTCCTGGGTTCAAGCAGTTCTCTGCCTCAGCCTCCCAAGTAGCTGGAATTATAGGAGCCCCCCACCACGCCTGGCTAATTTTTTTTTTTTTTGTATTTTTAATAGAAACAGGGTTTCAACCATCTTGGCCAGGCTGGTCTTGAGCTCCTGACCATGTGATCCACCTGCCTCGGCCTCCCAAAGTGCTTGGATTACAAGCATGAGCCACCACCCCTGGTCGGAAATGTATATAGTTTTAAATCTCTGACCATCATTTGCCATCACATAGTCCCCCAGCCACACTCTATAATTTTAAAAGTGCTTTATTTTCTTCCTAGTGCTTATCACTGTCTGAAATTACCTTGTTTTCAGTTACTTTTTTATAGTTTGTCTCCCTCACCCACTTCAGGCTGTATTTAGCCTAGCATAGTGAATGTCTGGCACATGGTAGGTATGCAGTAAGTATTAGAAGGAAGGAAGGAACATTTTCTTGGAATACCGGTAACTGTTCAGGTATGTTGTGGGTTTTTAAAATTTGTTTCACTTTTCATTTCTGAGAAAACAGAAATCTGTCCAAACCAGTCTTTCCTGGCCTCCTTTCTTCAGCTTAGGTCCTGACTGTTGGGAAGAATGAAGATGAATCCTATTCTGAGTCTCTTTCCTCTCTTCCACCCTAGCTTGCCAGCAAAGCACGGACAGAGAAGGAGGAGAAGCTGAGCCAGGCCTATGCAATCAGTGCTGGTGTCTCTCTAGAGGGCCAGCAGCTCTTCCAGACCATTCACAAGACGTGAGTTGGGGGATCGGAGAGGTCTTTTGTCCTGGGGTAATGCTACCTGGTTGTGCTGTCTGGTGGCAGGCTTTTGGGTGGTTGTCTCCTAAAAGTCTACTGGGGAAGCTGGTAGGGTGTTGGCAAAATGCCGGCATCCAGAGCTGCGGGTACTGTAGCCCCCTTTCCACACAGAAAAATAGTGTAATCACAGACAAGTTGTCTTCTCTGGTCTTCAGTTTCTTGTCTGTAAAACTTAGTTTTGGATTATATCACTTTTCCCAATGTAGATTGGGATGAACACGGAGTTAGAGCAGGTCACCTTCTTACCACCTCTTAAAAGACATTTTGTTGGTCAGGTGCGGTGGCTCACGCCTGTAATCCCAGCACTTTGGGAGGCTGAGGTGACAAATCACCTGAGGTCGGGAGTTCCAGAGCAGCCTGACCAACATGGTGAAACCCCCATCTCTACTAAACATACAAAATTAGCCAGGCGTGGTGGTGCACGCCTGTAATCCCAGCTACTCGGGAGGCTGAGGCAGGAGATTTGCTTGAACCCTAGAGGTGGAGGTTGCAATGAGCCAAGATCGTGCCACTGCACTCCAGCCTGGGCAACAAGAGCAAAACTCTGTCTCAAAAAAAAAAAAAAAGACATTTTGTCACAGCAGAAGTCATTTGACTCTCCACTAGCTTCCCTAGCTGCTGAAAAACTGGAACATTTGACACCCCTCTCCACCCCCGCTCCCCACCCCACACTGCCTTCTGTTACTCTGTTTAACCACCCTGGATCTGGTGCACAGATGGCAGCTGGCATCAGAGCTGTTTGAGGCCGTGGTGTGAGTATCTGAACATTTACAGGTATGTGAAGGAACTCTCAGTCGCATCAGCTGCCCTGGGGCTTCCCAAGTGTGAACTGGAATGGGTTTTCCCAGTCTGGCAAGTGCCCAACTGTCTGATAATTGAGAAGAGCCAGTCTGAAGAGCAGCTCCCATTATGGGTGATAGGGTCAGAGAAGATGGGGAGTTTGTTCTCTTTTTTTTTTTTTTTTTTTTTGGAGTCAGAGTCTCACTCTGTCGCCAGGCTGGAGTCCAGTGGTTCAATCTTGGCTCACTGCAATCTCTGCCTCCCAAGTTCAAGCAGTTCTCCTGCTTTACCCTCCCGAGTAAGTGGGACTACAGGCGTGCAGCCTCACGCACAGCTAATTTTTGTATTTTTAGTAGAGACAGCGTTTCATCATGTTGGCCAGGATGGTCTCGATCTCCTGACCTCATGGTCCGCCCTCTTTGGCCTCCCAAAGTGCTGGGATTACAGGCGTGAGCCACCACGCCCGGCCTCTCTTTTTTTTTGATACAGGGTCTCACTTTTATCGCCTAGGTTGAAGTGCAGTGGTGCAATTTTAGCTTACTGTAGCCTCGATCTCCCCGGCTCAGGTGATTCTCCCACCTCAGCCTCTGGAGTAACTGGGACTACAGACGCATGCCACCACTACTGGCTAATTTTTTGTATGTATTTTTAGTAGAGATGAGTTTTTGCCATGTTGCCCAGGCTGATCTCCAACTCCTGGACTCAAGCAGTCTACCCGCCTCAGCCTCCCAAAGCGCTGAGATTACAGGTGTGAGCCACCACGCCCAGCCTGTTCTCCTGTCTTTCTAAAGGTGGTGTTTCTCCCTAGGCCAATGGTTGGCAAACTATGCCAGCACACCAGATCTGCTCCTCTGTTTTACCTATTGTCCATGGCTACTTTTGCACAACTGTGGCAGAACTCAGTGCTAATTGTAACAGACGATATGGCCTGCAAAGCCTAAAATGTTTGTTAAGAGATCCTTAAGAGAAAAAGTTTGCCAGCCTCTGCCCTAGGCTACTATCTTAGTTTGGATTCTTGAGGCTACCATCACATTTTTATGACTCTCCAGGTCTCTGATGCTTCAGAGTAACAATTTCTGGGCTCTCCCAAGAATAAATGTGCATGAGTTTCATTGCTTTTCTAGCCAGTGGCACCCAAGGAATGTTTCTTGGCTACTATATGGGCTGCTGGTGTCTAGTTGTTGGCTGAGTGGTGAGCTGGGAACTTGGGATCAGCCGTCTGGAGTTATTTATTCATCAGACAGGAGATGTGGGATGCCCCCAAGAGGTTACATTTCGCCTGCTGTCTTCTCCTTCCAGCATTAAAGACTGTAAATGGCAAGAAAAAAACATCGTAGTCATGGAAGAAGTTGTTATTACACCCCCATATCAAGTGGAAAACTGTAAAGGCAAAGAGGGGAGTGCACTGAGCCATGTACGCAAAATAGTAAGTAAAGGAGCCTTGAAACTTTAGGGGAGAGAGGATGGTTCCTCGGGCCTTCAGTCTTTAGCACCAGAGCAGGACATTGTGCTACAGTCTCTGCCTCCTGTAGCATCACTGTCTGGCCTCCCTGCACTGTGGGGCTCTGCAGCTGTGGCTTGGCTACTCCTGTGGGAATGGAACCACTGGGTGATATGGAGTGAAGTGAGTGGGTGACCCTGTGTCCTTTGCTGGCTTTTTGGAATTAGCAAGGCTGTTCCGTGGTGTTGGGCCCTAGCAGTTTCTCTCATCCCATATTGAGTTTTTCTTTTTTAGAGACAGAGTCTCGCTCTGTCGCCCACGCTGGAGTGCAGTGGCGCGATCTCGGCTCACTGCAAGTTCCGCCTCCCGGGTTCAAGCGATTCTCCTGCCTCAGCCTCCCGAGTACCTGGGACTGCAGGCATATTCTACCACACCCGGCTAGAGATGGGGTTTCACCATGTTGGCCAGGCTGGTCTCGAACTCCTGACCTGAAGTGATCTACCCACCTCGGCCTCCCAAAGTGCTGGGATTGCAGGTATGAGCCACCATGCCTGGCCCCATACTGGGTTTTTCTTAGCTGCAGATACCCTTCTAGAAAGATCTGGTTGGTATAAATCAGTTGCTGATGGTGTCTCTGGCCCTGCATATGTCATCGGACTTAGCATTTGTTAAAACAAACTTACAAAACACTCCTGCTTTTTTTTTTTTTCTCTGAGGAACATTGAGAGACCAACATTATAGATGTTGGAGGTATGATAAGACTGTAATCCCCCCACCAGCTTTTCATTTTGTACTTGTGTATAGCAGAGAGTAGGAGTTTAGGTCATGATTATCTCCCCTCATTGTATTTTATAGTTTAGTTTGTAGATTCACCTTCTTCTAGCCAATCTTAGTGGAAACTGCAAAAAAAATGTAGCTGCAGCAGGAGGCCCTGGCCTACCTTGTGGTTGGGAAGGCCAATAGACAGCAAGGGCAAAGGTGCCTGGATAGTACATGGGCTGGACAGCCAGGATGGGGCTGTGGAAACCTGGGTTGGATTGTTCGGGAGACCTTTCTTGCCTATCTCCTTTATTGACCTGTGTTGCCTGGTCTTTTTCAGGTTGAAAAACATTTTAGAGACGTGGAAAGCCAGAAGATACTGCAACGTTCACAAGCCCAGCAACCACAGAAGGAGGCTGCCCTGTCATCCTGAGTCCGTACACATGGAGGACTCTTCCAGCATCCAGCCAAGGAGGCGCTGGTGGTGGCTTCAGCGGAGGCAGGCCGGGGGAGGGAAGGGATCCTATATGTCCTGTTGGCTCTTAACAAAGGGTCAGCATTTCCAAATCTTAGACTTGAACAAACAAAACACCCAACAAAAAAGAACAAGAGAATAATTTAAAAGTTGAATCATTACTTGACTAACAGACTTCGGTCCACCATGTCCTTTTCACAGCCCTCTTCTGGAACAGTCACCTTGTTAATTTTATTTTTGAAAATTCTTTTCCCACTCTGCCCTTTTACTTCCAACTTTCCTTTCCTAGTCTGTTCCTGCCATTCTGTTTTTATAAGTGGCTACACTTGCCTTCTGAATGATTGAAAGAAACTTTTACATCTTTTCTTCCAAAATAAAAGTAACAAGCTGACTGTGATTCTTAAGTTGAGACCAGAGCAGCAAAGGTCTCACTTTAAATTTTTCTTTGTTTTCTTTTCCTTTTTTTTTTTTTCCTTTTTTTTTTTTTTTTGCACAGGGCATGGCTTGAATTAGTTTTATTTTTCTTAACTTTAAATATATATATGAAAATATATATTAAAATGTTCTCTAAATATTTTCTGCTTCTTGCAGGTCTCTTTTTACTAGATCATGGCTATTCTTCCCACCTCATCCCTCTGAAAATAAAAATGTATTGCCCTCCCCACCGTCCGTAGCCAGGCCACTAACTTGACTTGGTGCAAGAAATTCTTGCTGTGAACTTTGTAGAGCCAGTGTGCAGATAGAATTTGGCTTTGAGGGTTCCTGATGGCTTTTCAGTCTTTAACTGTGTGTGTACCAGTCTCACATTTGGCCCAAACCTCAGGATTCTCCCTCTGCCTGTCTTACTTCATGGTACTAGAAGAACTTCCTCGCCACTCTCCACATGAGAGAGTCAGCCGCCCTTTCTCCTGTGCCTCTGCAGGAAGAACTCTTTTGCATGGCACATCTCAGCTCCTCTTTGAGGGATCATTTTCTTTGATAAGAAACCTGGAGTCCATTTACTCTGACCTCTCTTTAAATCTATATCCAGAGCCACAACCCAGGAAAAAGCTTGGGTGACCCGTAATTTCTCTTCTCCTGCTATCCCCTTGCTCTTATGCCCCACCCCAACTCACCTTAAATTTTACAAGCTTGTGACAGTTTGTATGTGCTCAGCCAATGAGCAGAAAACCTGGAAAGAATTTCTGGACTTTAGCCCACCAGTTTGTCTGGTTGACTAACCTGCTGAGAGCTAAAATTGGCACCCATTGCCCCGTGCCTTCAGGCAGTCTCATGGGGCAGAGCATGCCACCATCCGAATATCAGGCACTGAGTGGAATGTGGGTGAAGCTCACATGACTGGCTAGAGCTTTGGGGGTGGGGTGGGGGTTAACTACTATTTTTTTGGCCATGATCTCTTTCCCCTTCCTTTTTTTTTAATTAAATAAATGGATCAAAATTAAATAATTCAAGCCCTGCCTTCAAAATGAATTTTTTTTTTTTTTTAGTATTATTTAGCAAAAACAATAAAACCCAAATTTTTTTAACCATCACTCATGTCTCGGGTTTGTGCGTCCTTTAGAGGCCCCAGGGGAGAGGATCCAAAGTACCCCTAAGACGGGATGTCTGTCTGGTTTGACCTTTCTCTTTAGAGTCTCTTCTTCCTACTATTTACCCTCTCTTTTCACCCCCAAGGACTCATCCAGAAATATAGTGCAGGGTGTATTTTAAGAAGGGGGTCCAGGGTTTGGAGTGGTTTATAGGTGGAGTGTGGGGAAAAGGCTATAGTCACATACATAGAACCATTTGTTACAGGACTGTTTGGAGGCACAAATGGTCGGCGAGCTGAGAAGTAAACTCAGATCCACCTGCCTCTGGTCAGAACTTGATTTAAAGAACTGAGCCTTTGGCCGGGCGCGGTGGCTCACGCCTGTAATCCCAGCACTTTGGGAGGCCAAGGCGGGCGGATCTCGAGGTCAGGAGATCGAGACCATCCTGGCTACCACGATGAAACCCCGTCTCTACTAAAAATACAAAAAATTAGCCGGACGTGATGGCGGGCGCCTGTAGTCCCAACTACTTGGGAGGCTGAGGCAGGAGAATGGCGTGAACCCGGGAGGCGGAGCTTGCAGTGAGTGAGATAGCGCCACTGCACTCCAGCCTTGGCGACAGAGCGAGACTCCGTCTCCAAAAAAAAAAAAACAGCCTTTGATTTAGCCCACATGGGAATGTAGACTTAGAGAAGGTGAGAAAGGGAGAAGGGAAGAGACCTTGTAAGATCTAGAAAGCCTAAAAGATATGATGAAAGGAGTGGAGGTGATTAATTAGTGGGAAACAGCAAGCCTGGGAGGAAGCTCTTCATTGTGTGTCCCACATCTTCCTGTCCCCACTACTAGTCTTAATTCTGTAAATGGGGGGAAGTGAGTATCAACTGGGTTTGGCAGGAAGCACTTTTAACTCCTAAGTTTTAGTTGCTAAAATAATGTGGAGCTTTAAGCAGTTCAAGAGGTGGAGTTAGTGTCGTTGGAAAGGCAGGCAGTGAGTTATGGAAAACAGAACAAGGACTTTGATAACTTCATTCCTCATGTTGTTCCTGGATAAGTCATTTCATCTTTCTTAGCCTTAAATTTCCCAACTGTAAATGTGGAAATAATATCCATCTCCTAGGATTGGTATGAAGGGTTAATAAGATATTTTAAAAGCCTAATACTTAGAAAGTGCTCTGTAAATGTTAGTATAAATGTTAGCTTGATCCTTGGATAGTTAAATCTGGAGGTGAGATTGGAGTATATGATTTCCAGAAGTGCCATGTTTGCTTTCGGAGCCTTAGTTTATGCCAGGTGCAGTGGCTCACACCTGTAGTCCCAGCACTTTGCGAGGCCGAGGCAGGAGCTCAAGACCATTCTGGGTGGCATAGTGAGACCCCCGTCTCTACAAAAAATAAGTTAAAAAAAATTAGACAGATGCGATGGTACATGCCTGTAGTCCCAGCTACTTGGGAGAGTGAGGTGGGAGGATCACTTGAGCCAGGGAGGTTGAGGCTGCAGTGAGCTGTGATTGTACCAGTGCACTCCAGGATGCACTCCAACCTGGTGACAGCAAGATGCTGTCTCTTTTAAAAAAAAAAAAAAAAAAAAAAGCTGTGTTTAGATGGCATTTTAAGGGAGGCTAATAAGTAAAGCACTTGGGCAGATCTGGTTCAGGCAGGGGTAGGGGTCTCAGAGCCCTGCCCTCGGTCTCACAGATCTCACCCCTTAACCCTTCCTTGGAGTGCCTAAGGAATGCTTTTGATTATAATTTTTTGTTTGAGATGGAGTTTTGCTCTTGTTGCCCAGGCTGGAGTGCAGTGGCGCGATCTCGGCTCACTGTAGCCTCCGCCTCCCGGGTTCAGCTGATTCTCCTGCCTCAGCTGCACGAGTAGCTGGGATTACAGGCACGTGCCACCATGCCTGGCTAATTTTGTATTTTTAGTAGAGACTGGGTTTCTCCATGTTGGTTAGGCTGGTCTTGAACTCCCGATCTCAAGTTATCCACCCTTCTCGGTCTCCCATAGTGCTGGGATTACAGGCATGAGTCACCACACCCGGCCTTGATTATAATTTTCAAAACTTTTTCAGAATAGAGAATGAGTTCCACTGAGGCCAAGTGACTTGTCTAGAGTGCCCCACCTGCCTGTGGTAGCTGAGCTGGAAGAAAGCCCGAGGCTTTATCCACTCATGGGTTCCTAATGCTGGGACTTCCCAAACTGATGGCATGTGTACTGCTCATTTTGTTTGCCAGAATGAGGCTGGAACACAGGAGACTAGTGAGAATGGCAGAAATTGCCACCTAGATTGAAAGGATACTGAACCACAGAAGAGCGTGGTACAGAGAGCTTACATGTATGATGCAGCATGGACAGTTTTGCAGTGTCTCCTTGGCTTTGTTTTGGGGTATTCTCCTTTATCCCCAAATACACACACACTCACACACCTTTACACCCAGCACCTGATAATCTCACCACCACCATGCACACACCTTTGGAGTTACTGCTATTTAGAGCATCCAATTATTGTGGTATAAACAGCCTTACCACAGTGAGTTGATAACTGAATCTGTGCCATTCAAGTCTGAGCAGCTCATTGCTGATTTCTGTTTGGTGCTTTGAAAATTTGAAAATTGCTCAAGCACTTCAATATGAGTTCAGTGGCTGCAGCCTGTTAACTACTGGTTGAGGAGGGTAAAGGCTAAGAATGTGTGTCTCATAATCTGTTCTCCTGTGAGACATACTGGTAAAGGAAATAGGGGCATTTCATTCATACACAGATCGAGTGTGCTTGGTATGGCAGCTATAGCATGGAGGGTACTGTGGTGAGAATGTGTAGTACCGGAAGCTGAAATGTACAGGATGAGTGGTAAGGACAGTGGCAGAAGTGGGAGTGTGGGAGAGAGCTGGTTGCCTGGTTGGAGGATGTTAGATTTGCATGGTAGGTTTGCTTTCCTATCACTGCTGGAGGCCGTCAGTGCCAGAGAATTCCTCTTTAAGAAACTTGGATTTGGCTGGGTACGGTGGCTCACGCCTGTAATCCCAGCACTTTGGGAGGCCAAGGTGGCCGGATCACGAGGTCAGGAGATCCAGACCATCCTGGCTAACATGGTGAAACCCCGTCTCTACTAAAAATACAAAAATATTAGCTGGGCATGGTGGTGGGTGCCTGTAGTCCCAGTTACTTGGGAGGCTGAGGCAGGAGAATGGCGTGAACCCGGGAGGTAGAGCTTACAGTGAGCAGAGATCGCACCATTGCACTCCAGCCTGGGCGACAGAGCCAGACTCTGCCTCAAAAAAAAAAAAAAAAAAAAAAAAAAGAAAAGAAACTTGGAATCATCTGCACATACTGCCTAAAGTTTAGGGGTTTAACATAATCAGATAAACAGTATGAAGTATCTGAGAAAGATGCTCTTCAGCTGCTATCCACTGGTGATATCCTGTGGCTATCCACTGCTGCTATCCACTGGTGATACACTGTGTGGCTGTAATAGTTTCAAAACAAATTTGTTATTTTATGTTATAAAAACCTTACACAGCCAGGCACAGTGGCTCACGCCTGTAATCTCAACACTTTGGGAGGCCAAGGCGAGTGGGATCACTTGAGGTCAGGAGTTCAAGACCAGTCTGGCCAATGTGGTGAAACTCCATCTCTACTAAAAGTATAAAAATGAGCTGGGCGTGGTGGTGTGCACCTGTGGTCCCAGCTACTTGGGAGGTTGAGGCAGGAGGATTGCTTGAACCCAAGAAGCGGAGGTTGCAGTGAGCTGAGATCGCACCACTGCACTTCAGCCTGGTGACAGAGCAAGAAAACTCTGTCTCAAAAACAAAAAAACGACCTTACATGGCTCATTACAGAAAAACTAGAAGACAAAGCAGACATTTTCATCTACCACCCTCTAAAACATTGTTAACATCTTTTTTATCCTTTCACATTCTTTCCTATACAAATGATATTTTCTAGATTTTTAGACACCTTTCCTTGCCCCTTGTGTTTCTGAAAGTGCAGTGCATGATGTCAAAAGAAACTTGCCAACTGGTTCCAGACCACAAAGTTAAGTCAGCAGTATACTCCAATTTATTAGCATCTTAGAATTGATATATATAAAAGGCAAGGGACTAGATGATCTCTAAGATTACTTCCAACCTCGGTGATCTCTTCTCTATCTTGCTCTACAGTGCCCTGCTTCAGGGCCACCCATGAAGCCATTCTTGACAACTGGAATGGATTCCTTCAATAATTTGTTTCTGTCGCTCATATCATGTGGCACGTATGGGTTGCCTTTTGGGTATTTGTTTAGGTTTGTCTTTAATGGTCTATTGGGGTGTCTTGAGGCTCCAAGACAGGGAAAGTTATTCACTCACTCATTTGGGTATTTGCTAGCACCCAGTTGTTGAGACAGAGCGGAAAATAGAGTTTTTAAAGTCATCAGCATAATAACTGGATATGTTGCCTGAGTCACTATATGAAAAGTGATCCAGGAGTAGGTTTTGAGGAAAGCTTGGAGTTCAAGTTTGGAAAGAGAACAAAGGACCAATAAAGGATACAGGGGAAGATAGAGAGATGCACCTGGTTCCAGACTGGAAAGCAGCAGGAATCTACCTTGGGTTTCTCTAGAGCAGACTCTGGCAGCTGGGACCAAGTCTGGTCAGACTGTAGTCCCCCTTCCTATCTGGCCTCTCCCATTTTCCTACAATTTCCAGTTTCGTTGAAAAGTCTAAATTGGAGCTAAGTTTCTTTTTTTTTTTTTTTTTTTTTGAGATGGAGTCTCGCTCTGTCGCCCAGGCTGGAGTGCAGTGGCCGGATCTCAGCTCACTACAAGCTCCGCCTCCCGGGTTTACGCCATTCTCCTGCCTCAGCCTCCCGAGTAGCTGGGACTACAGGCGCCCGCCAACTCACCCGGCTAGTTTTTTGTATTTTTTAGTAGAGACGGGGTTTCACTGTGTTAACCAGGATGGTCTCGATCTCCTGACCTCGTGATCCACCCGTCTCGGCCTCCCAAAGTGCTGGGATTACAGGCTTGAGCCACCGCGCCCGGCCGGAGCTAAGTTTCTTAATTTGCTGGGTAAGGTGAGGCTAAGGCATATTTCCAGTGACTAATCAACTAACCTCTTCTTTTTCTTTGGTCCTCTGTTAGGACTCCTGCAGTGTTAGACAAGAACTTCTTACAGGTCTTTTCGTGGAGGGACCAGCAAGTGGTGGGTTTTTTTTTTACTAATCTGACCCCTTTTACTCTGGTCTGTCTCCTAGCTTAAAGTTGTTGCTTATGTTTACTGGAGGGAGGGGCATGTATCTCTCTAGAGAGAATATTTATAGATGACCACTGAGATGTGATTTCAGCTGAAATCTGAAGAACAAGGTGCTAGCCAAGAGTGTTCAGATAGAGGGAACAGCACGTGCTAAAGTCAGGTTGACAAGAGCTTGGGATGTTCAGGAACTGACAGAAGACAGGCGGTTGAAGCCTGCTGAGCAGGACGATAGAGAAGTAGGTGGAGCCAGGTGGTGCAGGACCTTACAGTTATCCTAGAGACTGGGTTCTTTGGGACCATGGGCAGCCACGGGACTTGGTCTGATATCAGACAGTGGCAGCAGAAGCAAGGAGGCTGCTGGGTTAGGGGTTGGCACAGCAGTCTGGGTGGGACATGGTGGCAGAGAATCGGTTTCAGAGTTGACGGGACTTGATGCGCTGAATGTGAGGGCAAGGTGGTGAGGGACAGAGAGGAATGAAGGATGCCTTCTAGGTAGGTGGCAAACAATGGGAGAGGAAGAAGTTTGTGGAAGAATCTGGAATTTTTGAATTGCCATTTTGTCTTGCCCAGGAAACACTGAAGAGCAGATGGCAAATGGGCAACTGGATAACAAGCCTGGGCTTAGAGAAGCGTGGGATGGAGTTAGACATTCAGTGACTGTCACGTCACCTGTGAACTCTGAGAAGACAAGAGGTTGGGATCTCTGGCCACAGTGGGTAGATTTGCATCAGATAGGAGGGGCCCTTCTTCCCTGACAGGGCAGTGCTAGGAGGTGAGTCTGTAGATCTGTCAGGGAGGTAAGGGTAAGTGACTTCTTTTCTGGTGGCCCAGTTAACCTGAAGGGGGAATAGGGTAAGACTGTTGAGTGCCCTTTTGGAGATGTGTCCTCATGAATTTTGGGGGTAAACAGGCATCCATTGTGTGCCTCTGCCAATCATGTTGAGTGACCTTAGTGCAGACACAGAGAAGGTGAATAGTTGGGTACAGCCAGGTTGAGAGATGTGTCCAGTCTGTACTGTGGAGGGAGAGGGGAGTTGAACTGAGGATATTTATGAAAGGGAGTGAGTATAATTTGGGACCCTTCACTCTGTCACCAGGCTGCAGTGCAGTGGCATGATTACGGCTCACTGCAACCTCTGCCTTCACTCTTGTAAGTGTGTGCTGTCATCATGTACACTTCAGTTTTGTTCAGATGAGACTTTTCTGAAAGTGTCCTGCTGTTGCCCTTACGTACTGGCTCCAGGCAGGACATGTAGCCATGTAACTCAGCAGTCAGTGTGTCGACGGTGCAAACACAGGATGCTTCCCATGCTGGGGCTGGTATTGGAAGTTTAGAACAAATTTCCTAGCACTTAGTGATGCCAGAGATCTTGAGTTTATACAGTATAGTCCCGCCTCCCACTTTACATATCCCCTTTATAGCGTCCTCAGCAGACTGCCTCTACTTGAACTTCCATTGATGGGGTACTCATTACTCAAGGAGGCAACATGTAGCAGCTGTCCGTGCCCTTCTTGTCCTCCAGTGGCGGCTCACCGTTAGAACTAAGGCTAATGCTCAGGTGTCCTGCATGGTAGTCCCTCTTTCAGGGGTTTTTCTTTTGCTGGCAGCCCCTGGGTGAGGGGCACGGGCATTGCTAAATCAGCAAATGTGACTCAGAACTATCTTCTCCAGTCAGATGGCTTTTGAAGGAAGCTTTCCTAGTTCTTGAGTGTGGTCCCAGCACTGGACATGGTCTGTTAGCACACTGGGACCTTTTCCTGCAACCATTTACTGCGATGTTGGACACTATAGCAACTAGCTCCTTTTGGCAGATACATCACACTGTTGATTCAGTTTGATGTGATCAGCACAATCTGCCCAGACTTCTTCACAGAAGTAGCTATTATGCCAAGTCTTCTCCAGCTTGTGTAAGTAGATTTTAGATTCCTAAATACTGAATTTTACATTTATTGCTGTTAATTTTTTTTTTTTCTGAGATGGAGTATCACTCTGTCACACAAGCTGGAGTGCACTGGTGCAATCTTAGCTCACTGCAACCTCCGCCTCCTGGGTTCAAGCGATTCTCCTGCTCAGCCTCCCGAGTAGCTGGAATTACAGGCATGCACCACCACACCTGTCTAATTTTTGTATTTTTCAGTAAAGACAGGGTTTCGCCATGTTGGCCAGGCTGGTCTCAAACTCCTGACCTCAAGTGATCCACCCACCTCGGCCTCCCAAAGTGCTGGGATTACAGGTGTGAGCCACCGTGCCCAGCCTGTTATTAAATATTTTTAACCAACAATTTTAACCTAAAAAGAGCTTTAAAAAAAATCTTGATTCTATACCGCAATACACTAGTTGTCCATCCCAATGTTGTGTTATTTTTAATTTTGATAAACTGTCTTCTGTGTTTTCATCTTATCCAAAGGGATATCTTGAGAGATTTTAATAACATCCAGATTTACGATAGACATCTGGTAGCCCTATCAAAAAAGGAAATAAAGTCATTTGAGTAAAATTTATTTATTTGTTTATTTATTTATTTATTTATTTATTTTTTGAGACAGAGTCTCGCCCTGTTGCCCAGGCTGGAGTGCAGTGGCCGGATCTCAGCTCACTGCAAGCTCCACCTCCCGGGTTTACGCCATTCTCCTGCCTCAGCCTCCTGAGTAGCTGGGACTACAGGCGCCCGCCACCTTGCCCAGCTAGTTTTTTTTGGTATTTTTTTAGTAGAGACGGGGTTTCACCGTGTTAGCCAGGATGGTCTCGATCTCCTGACCTCGTGATCTGCCCGTCTCGGCCTCCCAAAGTGCTGGGATTACAGGCTTGAGCCACCGCGCCCGGCTTATTTATTTTTGAGATGGAGTCTTGCTCTGTTGCCCAGGCTGGAGTGCAGTGGTGTTATCTCGGCTCACTGCAACCTCTGCCTCCCGGGTTCAAGCAATTCTTCTGCCTCAGCCTCCCAAGTAGCTGGGACTACAGGCACCCGCCACCACGCCTGGCTAATTTTTTTTGTATTTTTAGTAGAGACGGTGTTTCACCATGTTAGCCAGGATGGTCTTGATCTCCTGACCTTGTGATCCATCTTCCTCGGCCTCCCAAAGTGCTGGGATTTCAGGCATGAGCCACTGTGCCCGGCCTTATTTATTTTTTTTGAGACAGAGGCTTGCTCTGTCACCAGGCTGCAGTGCGGTGGCATGATTACGGCCTACTGCAACCTCTGCCTCCCAGGTTCAAGCAATTCTGCGGCCTTAGCCTCCCAAGTAGCTGGGACTACAGGTGCACACCGCCGCACCTGGCTAATTTTTTTTTTTTTTTTTTTGTATTTTAGTAGAGGCAGGGTTTCACCATGTTGCCCAGGCTGGTCTTGAACTCCTGAACTCAGGCAGTCTGCCCGCCTCGGCCTCCTAAAGTGCTAGAATTACAGGCGTGAGCCACCGCTCCCGCTCCTGGCTGTAAAACTTATTTTTAGTGAACTCATGTGGGCACCTAGTGGTCCTCATGTTTTAGGAAATTGCTCAGACATAATATGTTAAATGGGCCTGTTTTGAGTTTTGTGAACTGTTATGTGACTTGAAAATTGGAAATTTTGGCCTGGCGCAGTGGCTCACGCCTGTAATCCCAGCACTTTGGGAGGCCGAGGCAGGCAGATCACGAGATCATGAGATCAAAACCATCCTGGCTAACACGGTGAAACCTTGTCTCTACTAAAAATACAAAAAAAATTAGCAGGGCGTGGTGGTGGGTGCCTGTAGTACCAGCTACTCGGGAGACTGAGGCAGGAGAATGGTGTGAACCTGGGAGGTGGAGCTTGCAGTGAGCAGAGATGGCGCCACTGCACTCCAGCCTGGGCGACAGAGCGAGACTCTGTCTAAAAAAAAAAAAAAGAAAATTGGAAATTTCGCTGAGCCCAAAGCTCTAGCAACCGTCTGTTGGCAATGTTTTCTTACAGATTATTGACAATGGTTCCTCAAGTTTTTTCCAGTATAATCTGCTTATACCAGATCATCTGAACTAATTCCGAGGGGCTTGAGATTAACCAGAGACTCAGACTCATGCCCTAGGTTGATAATAGGTCTGCTACTCTTCCCATTATAGGCATAATCTATGTTATTCACCCCTTTGCTCTTGTCTAGTAGATCTTGACTTTTTTTTTTTTTTAAAAGACAAGGTCTCCCTCTGTCATCCAGGCTGGAGTGCTGTGGCGTGATCACAGCTTACTGCAGCCTCAACCTCTTGGGCTCAAGCAATCCTTCCACCCCACCTTCCTGAGTAGCCGGGATTACAGGCGCATGCAACCATGCCCAGCTAATTTTTTTTTTGTATTTTTAGTAGAGACAGGGTTTCACCATGTTGGTCAGGCTGGTCTTGAACTCCTGATCTTGTGATCTGCTCGCCTCGGCCTCCCAAAATGCTGGGATTACAAGTGTGAGCCACCATGCCTGGAAATTTTTGGTATTTTATGTAGAGAGGGGGTTTCACCATGTTGCTCAGGAATTCACGACCAGCCTGGGAGACCTAGTGAGACCTCGTTTCTACAAAAAAAATTATTATTTTTTTGAGACAGAGTCTCGCTCTGTCGCCCAGGCTGGAGTGCAGTGACATGATCTCAGCTCACTGCAGCCTCTACCTCCTGGGTTGAGGTGATTCTCCTGCCTCAGCCTCCCCAGTAGCTGGGACTACAGGCGCACACCACCACACCTGGCTAATTTGTATTTTAGAGACAGCGTTTCACCATGTTAGCCAGGCTGGTCTTGAACTTCTGACCTCAGGTGGTCTGCCCACCTTGGCTTCCCAAGGTGCTTGGATTACAGGCATGAGCCACCACGCTCTGCCAAGCATGACTAGATTCTGTCAGGCCTGAGTTACGTCAGATTTTACTTCTGCCCCTAACTAGCAGTATGACTTGGAAACTTAACTGGCTTTGTCACACATTGGTTTCCTCGTCAGTAAAATTAGAGTCCCTGGTTGGGCACAGTGGCTCACGCCTGTAAATCCCAGCACTTTGGGAGGCTGAGGTGGGAGGATCAGTTGAGTCCAGGAATTCAAGAGCAGCCTGGGCAACACAGCAAAACCCCATCTCTACAAAAAATACAAAAATTAGCTGGGCTTGCTGGCACATACCTGTAGTCCCAGCTACTCAGGAGGCTGAGGTGGGAGGATCACCTGAGCCTGGGAGGTTGAGACTGTAGTGGCCTGTGATTGCACCACTGCACTTCAGCCTAGGGACAGAGTGAGATCTTGTCTCAAAAAAAAAAAAAAAAAAAAAAAAAAAAAGAGTTCCTTTCCTCAGTTGAGGATTAAATGAAGCCTTTAATGAGATGCCTGGCCCTTCTGTGTGGCCATTACTATTCTCTTAAGAGTTCACTGGGCAGGGCTAGTGAGCACACTGGGAAACCTGGACAGGAGGTTTGGGCTCCTAGAGCAAGGCAGAGGTACTAGGCACAAATACTGTGTTCTGGGAGATGCTGGGCACAACTCAAATGCCAGGATGAAGTGTTTTGACCTTTGGCCTAGTGAGAAGAAAAAGCATTCCCTTCCTTTATGCCTAGACAAGACCTGGGTGAATTATAGATGATGGCAGATTTCTCAGGCAGGCAGTATAGAATGAAGGAGGAGACACCTGACTCCTACCCGAACTGAGGGAGGGCCCTTGGGCCTCAAGCTGCCATTCTCACAATACAGAGCAGGTTGTGGGTCTCCAGAAGGAAGTGAGGAAAGAGGCTGGGGGCGAGCCCTGCTTCCCTGGATGCAAGGCCATAAGGTGGGGATTTCCTAAGCCTGTCCCACATGCTCACCCCTGGGACTGTGGCTTCCCTGAGAGCTGGTCCTGCTGCTGCTCATAAGGGCAGGACTTTGGCAGGAGGCCAGACAGGCAGGCAACTAGAGCCCAGATTCTTTCCACTGCCATTTCTGGGCTGGGGCTGCACTCAGGTGCACTCGGGTGCAGGTGCTGCCAGGAACACAGGTGAGTGCATTGGACTTTCACGGCCTAAGGCCCTATCCTCAGTGCCTAGACAGGGCCAGGATCTTGTTGATGCTCTGACCTCTGGCAGAACGGGAGCTCCAGAAATGTTGGCTGCTTGAGAGCAATTGAATGCATGTTTGGGGGCCGGGGAAGGCAGAGTTTCTCCTGGGTCCCTCTAGACAGTCAGTGAGAAGCCTGTACTCTCAGGGATCATTGCTGTAGTTAGGAGATAAGCTTCTCTAAACATGCAGAGCAGTAGTAACTATGAGGAGGCACAGTCTCTCCTGACCGTGACTCTGGCTGTTGGTGTGGCTTTGCTGCAGCTGCCGTGTGCCACTGATGATCCTGCTCCTCTTCCTTCAGGAAAGTAAGAGGGAGAGAACAGCCTGAGTGGGGGTGAAAGTCAGTGAGCTGCAGTGTGGGATGGGAGGAAGGAGGTACAGAGGATTACAGGCCATCTTCCCTGATTGCTCCTCATCCAGCAGGAAGAAGGAATGAGAGGTGGTTAAGGGAGGAGGATCCGAATGCTGGGGTCGCAGGCCAAGAGGACTCTTGCCAGAAGCTTAGGTCACACTTAAAATCATGGGAGATAGAGACAGGGTGTCTTTGAGACGATGTTTGGGCACCCAGCAAATGGTGAGACCCCTGAATGGCATCTACTTGTGTTTTTCTCCCCTAGCATCATTGTGCTTGCCAGGGTCCCAGGCAGAGGAGTGAGGCCTGAAGGTCTCAGCAGCCATGAGTGCTTGATGCCATCCTCATCCCAGCCCTTCATGGAGCAAGGACGGGGTGGGTGTGGCCACACCTCCCTCACGATGGCTATAGTCATAGTGGTGGCATCAGTGTTTCTCACGAGTCTGGCGGCAGCATGCCCAATACCATGCACCTGCCCTATCTCAGGCAGCGTGGTGGACTGTGGGGGCCTCCACCTGCTCTGTCTCCCTTCCAGGCTGCCTGATGGAGTCTGGCTCCTGGAGCTGAGCCACAATAATCTCAGCCATCTGCCGGTTGGCACCTTCCAGGGCCTTTGGGGACTGCGGGTGTTGCTGCTTTCTCACAATATCCTGCGGGATCTGTCTGGTGGGGCCCTAGGGGGCCTGAGTTTCCTGGAGCAGCTGGACCTCAGCCACAACCAGCTGGCCTATCTGCCCCCAGACTTCTCGGCTACCCTGGGCTCTCTGCTCCGCCTGGACCTCTCTCACAACCTACTCACTTCCCTGGACCCCAGCAGCCTGTGGCGCCTGGGGAGCCTGGAGCAGCTCGACCTGAGCCACAACCAGCTGGCTGAACTGATCGCAGGGGTCTTTGGGGGCCTCTTCCGCCTACACTGGCTCTCGCTGGCTGGGAACCAGCTGCAGCGGGTGGAGGGTGCTGCCCTGGCGGTTATGCCAGGCTTGGAAGTCCTATCTCTAGCTGGGAATGACATCAGTGAGCTGGAGGCCGAGGCGTTTGCAACCTTAGGGGCACTGGGCCTTCTCTCCCTCGTGGGGAACCGACTGCAGCACCTGGAGTTCAAGGCAGTGGCAGGCATCCGGACAGCAGGCACGCGGCTGCTGTTGGCCGATAACCCCTGGACATGTGACTGTGACCTGCAGCGAGCCTTCGGAAAGCTGGGTCACCTGCGGCACTTGCGTGTGGTAGACCTGGGCAACCTGACCTGCGCTGGGCCTGAAAGGCTGTCAGGAGCAGTGCTGAGTGGTGTGGAGGCCCAGCTTTGCCTGGCTGAGACTGCCACTGTGCTGGGCATCACGGGCGCTGTGCTGCTCATGGTGGCTGTGGCTGTGTTGATGGCTGAGCACAAGCGCAGGCAGGGCCCGGAAGAAGCCGGGGAGCTGGGGAGCTTTCTGGAGAGGTGAGGGGTGCTGCAGAGCAAGGTCAAGGCAGCTGGAGGAGGGAGAGCAGAGGAAGGTGTGAGAGAGGAAAAGGGAAGTTCCTCAGAAGTCTGTGGAGCTCAATTGTCTGTGGAAAAGTTGAGGAAACACTTTTCCTCAGTTGTCTGAGGAAAAGTTAAATATTAAATTTGAACTCAGTTGAACATGGACACAAACAATGGTCACGGAATGGGCTGTGTGAGCCCCTTGAGGCATTCATCCAGCACTGTTTCGGAGAAATCTCTATTTCAATCTATTCCTATATGTTAGTTATTGAAAAACAATAGACACTCGCAAAAACGAGTTGACCTTTTTGTGTTCCTTGAGCCTGGTCACAAAGGGCCCTCGTGACTGGAGCTCATGCCAAACAACTCGTTACAAAAAGAGCGAGGGTCCCAGACTGTGCCGAATCTTCATGAGACCTCTCCTCGTCTGTGCACGGACGAGTGGCCGACTCTGGAGCCCAGGCCATTGCTTCCCAGACTGGTGGTGAATCCTCCGTAGTCTGGTGAGTGTAAATGTATGTATCTCTTTTCCCTTCTCCCCTTCCCATTGCAATTTGCTTATTGTATCATTTGCTTATTATATTAATTTGCTTATATCATTCGCTGATTATATCTGCATTGCCATTTACATCGGATAAAGCTAGTTTACCCTTAAAGGTATTGTGTGTGTGTGCCTTTTCTTCTCCCCTCGTACATCTCTCACACGGAACATTTTTGGTGTCACGAACAGAATCTGAAAGAAACTGCAAGGACCGGGCTGGGAGCTCAGAGACTTCCCATATCCAGGGATGGGAACTCCCCCAGTTCTTCCCTGTGGCCATTGAGTTGTCCAAGGGAATTGGCCTTTGTGAAAATTGGGAATCTAAATTAGTGCAATTTGAACCTTTGTGCGTGAAGTGCTTCAGGGAATCCCAGTTGGTAAAAGGGACGCTGAGGGAATTTCCCTGCGTGGATGGTGCTTGCTTACTGCTTATAAGTTAATGTGCCAAGATAGGGACTAGCTGCTACAGGAGAAATGTAAGCTGGAAAAGGAAAAATGCTAATCTGACTTCCAGACTGGTCTTGGCCCAATGCCAGGCCTATGTCTTCACTGATCAGGCTCAAAGCTATCAGCCTATTGATGAAAAAAGCATCTGTCTGAGTGGCCCAGTCAGTGTAAAACTGAAGCAGTCAGCCAGGGTTTGGAGCAGGTAAAAACCCAGCTCCTATCTCAAGGATGGAAAATTAATCCTAGTAAAATTCAAGGACCTGCACAAACTGTAAAATTCCTTGGCATCCTATGGAATAAGGGAAATAATCAATTTTACCAAAGGCTAAGGCTAGAATACTAGAATTTGCAACCCCTACTACTAAAAAGGAAGCCCAGAAATTGGCTTGTTTGGATTCTGGAAACGTCATATTCCCCATTTGGGTAACATTTTACAACCTCTGCATGCAGTCCTTAGAAAACGCTATGACTTTCACTGGGGAGAGAAAGAGACCATGGCTTTAGAACAAGCTAAACAAGCAGTGAAACTGGCACTAGATCTATGGCCCATACGGGATGGCCCAGTAGAACTGCAAGTAACTGTCCTAAATCAACATGCTAATTGGAGCCTTAGGCAGAAACAAGATGGGAAGATGGTATCTTTGGAGTTTTGGACCCGGAAGCTGCCAGAGGCCAGCAAAGCTTATACCCCTTTCAAGAGGCAATTGTTAGCTTGCTGTTAGGCTTTGCTGGAAATGGAGCACCTCTGCTTCAACCATGATGTCTTTATGATTATGACTTGGGTCATGAGTTTTCCCAAAACTCACCGGTTCTGATGAAGGAAGCTCTGCTGGGAGCAGCCAGCTGGCTGAATTGGTAGCCGTCCTCGAAGCTCTTCAGGAGGAGGCCAGAGGGATTTGTCACTTGTATACCAACTTTTGGTCAGTAGCAAACAGTCTCACTACTAGGATGCCCCAATGGCAACGAAACAAATGGTTAATTGGGAATAAAGAGGTTTGGGGAAAACAATACTGTGAAGATACCTGAATCCTGGAGCACACTACCATTATCACTGTTTGCCATGTTGGTGCTCATGCGTCTCTGCTTTCTCTTGACAGACTATTCAATCAGCAGGCAGATCAATAGGCCAAAATTTCCACCATATCTGCAAACTTGAATGCGGATGAATGGATTACAGCACGGTCAAGCCTTGCAATGAGAGGCATAGTAATGTATGGTGGTATAATTGATAGTGATTACTGGGGAGAGTCAAAGGTCATTTTATACAATACCACTCCAGATTCTTTTGCTATAAAACCGCAGATGCGGGTTGCTCAATTGTTAGTGGTACCTTGTCAACAATTAACCCCCGAGGAAATTTCTGCCCCAACAGAAACAACATATAGAACGGAGACTTCAGGTCCACCAGAGTGGGCAACTTAAATCCTGGAGCCAAAATATGGGTACAATGTCCATCAGATCCTGCCCCTAAGACTGGTGACCTTGTAGCTATTGGAGCCGAATATGAAGGCATAGTACAATTTCCTAAAGATGAAAAACCATATCATGTTCCCCTCCATTTTTGTTATTACAGAGAATAGCCTGTCTGCTAGTAATCAGCACCTGGGTCACCATGGCTGAGGCTGAGAATGAGTTCATCAACTGGGTAGCCACTGCCGCAACAGAAGCCAACTGCAGTCAGTGCTGGCTATGTGTCGGGTTGCCAGAGGCTGCTGGGAATGGGCTACCTTGGAGGATTGTCCCTGCTAACATTTCTGAATGGATATGCCAATACCAATGGGAGTGGGGTAACACTTGGTTTGGTTTTGTTTTGTTTTGCTTTTTTGAGCCGAAGCCTCTCTCTGCCGCCCAGGCTGCAGTGAGGTGGCACGATCTTGGCTCAGTGCAACCTCCGCCTCCTGGGTTCAAGTGATTCTCCTGCCTCAGCCTCCCAAGTAGCTGGGACTATAGGCACACACCGCCACGCCCAGCTAACTTTTTGTATTTTCAGTACAGACGGGGTTTCACCGTGTTGCCCAGGCTGGTGTCAAACTCCTGAACTCAGGTGATCCGCCGGCCTCGGCCTCCCAAAGTGCTAGGATTGTAGGCATGAGCCACCGCGCCCGGCCCGGGATAACACTTGTAATCCAACCTGGACTTCTTTTAACCAAACAGTCCATTTTTGCCCAAGCCCAAACAAAACACAGCACCTTTGTTACTTAAATTACACATTACAGCGATACAATTATAGTAGAACTCTTCCTGTTCCCTGGGGGGCCCTCTAGGTATGTGAATCCTACGGGTGGTGATACCTGCCCCCACATTGGATGGGGAAACACACTTGTGGGTGGTCATTAATTCCATTCACCATCCGGGATAATATTCCCCTCCCCAGTAATCCAGATGCTTACAAACATTGCTGGTTACGAATGCGCCGGACTCTGTGGTGACGCTACCCTATCACAGTATTCTCCCCTGCCGCCGGTACAACCCTGCTTCAGCAACAAATTAAAATATTCAGCTTACATGTAGAAAAAGCTCTTAATGATAGTAGCATGGAACTTATGTTGTTATCAGATAAATGTGCTCAGCTGTGTACTGTCGTGTTGCAAAGTCAAATGGCATCAGGTTTGCTTACCGCAGCCCAAGGAAAGGTTTGCCCCTTACCGCATACTGAATGTTATGTGTACATCCCTGAAATTCTCAAAATATGACTCTCCTTGCAAAGCCATGGGGGGTGTGGTTTTTATTTATTATGCTTTTTTTTGTTTGTTTTTATTTATTTATTTTTTTGAGACGGAGTCTCGCTCTGTCGCCCAGGCTGGAGTGCAGTGGCCAGATCTCAGCTCACTGCAAGCTCCGCCTCCCGGGTTCACGCCATTCTCCTGCCTCAGCCTCCCAAGTAGCTGGGACTACAGGCGCCCGCCACCTCGCCCAGCTAGTTTTTTTTTGTACTTTTTAGTAGAGACGGGGTTTCACCGTATTAACCAGGATGGCCTCGATCTCCTGACCTCGTGATCCGCCCGTCTCGGCCTCCCAAAGTGCTGGGATTACAGGCTTGAGCCACCGCGCCCGGCCCTATGCTTTTTTTTTTTTTGAGATGGGATCTCGCTCTGCCACCCAGGCTGGAGTGCAGTGGCATGATCTTGGCTCACTGCAACCTCTGCCTCCGAGATTTACGCCATTCTCCTGCCTCAGCTTCCTAAGTAGTTTGGACTACAGGCGCATACCACCACGCCCAGCTAATTTTTTGTACTTTTAGTAGAGATGGGGTTTTGCCGTGTTAGCCAGGATGGTCTTGATCTCCTGACGTTGTGATCTGCCCACCTCGGTCTCCCAAAGTGCTGGGATTACAGGCGTAAGCCACTGCGCCTGGCTAATTATGCTTTTCATTCTCCTGTGCTTACCCTGTATCTGTAATCTATATCAACTGTGCCTTCCCTATGTATCCCTAGGAGTATTTTCCTATAATTGAGTATCAAATTGAGGCCGAATGTGGAGGAAAAGTTAAATATTAAATTTGAACTCAGTTGAACATGGACACAAACAATGGTCACCAAGTCCCGGAACGGGTTGTGTGAGCTCCTCGAGGCATTCATCCAGCGCTGTTTCGGAGAAATCTCTATTTCAATCTATTCCGATATGTCAGTTATTGAAAAACAACAGACAATCACAAAAACAAGTTGATCTTTTTATGTTCCTTGAGCCTGGTCACAAAGGGCCCTTGTGCCTGGACCTCATGCCAAACAACTTATTACAAAAGAGCTAGGGTCCTAGACTGTGCTGAAGCTTCATGAGACCTCTCCTCGTCTGTGCACGGATGAGTGGCCGACTCGAGGTCATTCACTTCCCAGTCTGGTAGTGAATCCTCCATAGTCTGGTGAGTGTAACTATATATATATCTGTTTTCCCTTCTCCCCTTCCCACTGCAACTTGCTTATTATATCATTTGCTTACTATATCTGCATTGACATTTATGTGGGATAAAGCTTCTTTACCCTTAAAGGTATTGTATGTGTGCCTTTTCTTCTCCCCACGTGTCTCCTGCACAGAACACCAGGCAAGGGTAGGAGTAACTGAGGGTGGGGGGACCACAGGAACAAATGGCTGTGTTCATTTCTCAGGGGCCAGGCCACCCACCCATCCCCCTCTTCTGGCCTGATAGGATGCCAGCATCTGTCCCAGCCCTAGAAATGAGGATTTGGCCCCAGGTCCTTCCCTTCTCAGTATCCCTCTGGAAAAAGGAAAGAGCAGGAAAAGGTAGAGAGGGACTTCAGCCCAGAGAAGGGGCGCAGTGGGTAACAAGGCAAGCTTCCTCAATCCAATCTTCCCCTCCCCCTCACACAAATCCCTGGCCACTGCTGCTGGAGACTTGATTGGAAACTGCTTGCTAAGGTTATGATGGGAGGGTGGGGCGTTGTGCCTATAGGGACAACCCAGGCAGACTCCTAGGACTATTTTATGGACATGTTGTACACATCCTGTACTGGTCCTCCTCAACACTTTAGGGCTGTACACCTCGGCCATCTGAAACACGGAGAGGTGAGGAGACTGGAAGAATAAAACCAATTAGAAAGTTGATTCTGTACTATGTGCCTGTATTGTGGTAAAGGAAATTTGTTTTGTATGGTTGTCACTGGTGGGCAGAGACAGACAAAATTACCTTTAACTCAGACTTTTTCTCATTCCCCTTGCCTAGAGACCTCCTCACCCTCCAACATACATGTATACAATCTCATTCTCTAGGTCTTTGCATCTATGTATTCCTCTCTCGTGTTCTTTTACTTTTTAGAGATGGGGTCTTGCTTTGTCACCCAGGGTGGAGTGCAATAGTGCACTCATAGCTCACTGCAGCCTCAAATTCCTCGAGGAATCCTCTTGCCTCAGCCTCCTGAGTAGCTGGATTACAGATGAGAGCCACCGTGCTTGGCTTCTCATGGTCTTTCTGATTTACCCAGACCTTATCCTAGTGACTGTGTTTATTTATGAGACAGAGTCTTGCTCTGTCATCCAGGCTGGAGTGCAGTGGTACGAACTCGACTCACTGCAACCACCTTCTCCCGGGCTCAAGCGATCCTCCTCTCAGCCTCCTGAATAGCTGGGATCACAGGCTCCCGCCACCACGCCCAGCTAATTTTTAGTAGAGATGGGGTTTTGCCATGTTGGCCAGGCTTGTCTCGAACTCCTGGCCTCAAGTGATCCACCCGTGCCTCTGCCTCCCAAAGTTCTGGGATTATAGGTGTGAGCCACCATGCCAGACCCTAGTGACTGATTTAAAATGAAATGTGAAAAGAGGTTTTATTGTCCACCTGGCTGGTTGGGGATTTTTTTTTTTTTTTTGAGACAGAGTTTCACTCTTGTTGCCCAGAATGGAGTGGAATGGCGCGAATTTGGCTCACTCCAACCTCCGCCTCCTGGATTCAATCAATTCTCCTGCCTCTCAGCCTCCCAAGTAGCTGGGATTACACGTGCCTCCCACCATGCCTAGCTTTTTTTTTTTTTGAGATGGAGTCTCACCTTGTTGCCCAGGCTGGAATGCAGTAGCACAATCTCGGCTCACTGCAACCTCTGCCTCCTGGGTTCAAGCGATTCTCCTGCCTCAGCCTCCTGAGTAGCTGGGATTACAGGCATGCGCCACCGCACCTGGCTTTTTTTTTTTTTTTTTTTTTTTTTAAGATGAGTCTCGCTCTGTCGCCCAGGCTGGAGTGCAGTGGCACGATCTTGGCTCACTGCAAGTTCTGCCTCCCTGCCTATTCACCTGCCTCAGCCTCCCAAGTAGCTGGGACTACAGGCACCTGCCACCAAGCCCGGCTAATTTTTTTGTATTTTTAGTACAGATGGGGTTTCACCATGTTAGCCAGGATGGTCTCGATCTCCTGACCTCATGATCCTCACCTCCCAAAGTGCTGGGATTATAGGCGTAAGCCACCGCGCCCGGCCTAATTTTTTTGTATCTTTAGTAGAGATGGGTTTTCACCATGTTGGCCATGCTGGTCTCGAACTCGTGACCTCAGGTGATCCACCGTCCCCTAGGTCTCCCAAAGTGCTGGGATAATAGGCGTGAGCCAACACACCCTACCTGGTGGCAATTTTTTTTTTTTTGAGACAGAGTTTCGATCTATTGCCCAGGCTGGAGTGCAGTGGCGCTATCTCAGCTCACTGCAAGCTCTGCCGCCCGGATTCACACCATTCTCCTGCCTCAGCCTCCTGAGTAGCTGGGACTACAGGCGCCCGTAGTAGCTGGGATTACAGCCATCACGTCTGGCTAATTTTTGTATTTTTACTAGAGACAGGGTTTCACTATCTTGGCCAGGCTGGTCTTGAACTCCTGACCTTGTGATCCACCTGCCTCGGCCTCTTAAAGTGCTGGGATCACAGGCGTGAACCACCGTGCCCATTCCAACACCTTTTCATCTATCTGTACAACACATATTTCCTGAGGGCATCCTGTATACTAGACCCTGAGGATGTACAGATGGTTCCCAGCATTGGAGTTTTCAACTTTACATTGGTGCGAAAGCAGATCTGCATTCAGTGGAAACTGTATTTCTCTTGCAATGCTGGGCAGTGTCAGCGAGCCACAGCTTCCAGTCAGCCACACATTTTCAACTTACAGTATTTTCAACCTATGATGGGTTTATCAGGATATAACTCTATCACAAGTCAAGGAGCATCTGTAAATAGTAAACAGAAACCCAGGCACTGTGTTTGTCCTTATGGAGCTCGCAATCTAGTGGGGGAATATTGTCAATAAAAGAATCACAAATACATTGGCTGGGTGCAGTGGCTCACGCCTATAACCCCAGCACTTTGGGAGGATGAGGCGGATGGATCGCTTGAGGTTAGGAGTTCGAGACCAGCCTGGTCAACATGGTGAAACCCTGTCTCCACTAAAAATAAAAATTAGGCCGGGCGCGGTGGCTCACGCCTGTAATCCCAGCACTTTGGGAGGCCGAGGCAGGCGGATCACAAGGTCAGGAGATGGAGACCACGGTGAAACCCCGTCTCTACTAAAAATACAAAAAATTAGCCGGGCGCGGTGGCGGGCGCCTGTAGTCCCAGCTACTCAGGAGGCTGAGGCAGGAGAATGGCGTAAACCCAGGAGGCGGAGCTTGCAGTGAGCCGAGATCGCGCCACTGCACTCCAGCCTGGGCGACAGAGCGAGACTCCGTCTCAAAAAACAAAAAACAAAACAAAACAAAATAAAATAAAATAAAATAAAATAAAAATTAGTCAGGTGTGGTTGCGGGTGCCAGTAATCCCAGCTACTTGGGAGGCTGAGGCAGGAGAATCACTTGAACCTGAGAGGTGTAGGCTGTAGTGAGCCAAGATCGCACCACTGCACTCCAGCCTGGGTGACAGAGTGAGACCCTGTCGCAAAAATGGAAAAAAGCATATATATATATGTATAATTGTCACCGTGCCAAGTGATTCAAAGGAAGGTAGCTGATGTTATGAGAACATATAAACGGGTGGGGGGTGGGAGAAGGGGCTGAGAACACACTGAAGGGGAATGCAGAGACCACCTGGATGTCCACTGCAATTAAACTGACAAAATATGACAATTTGGGCTACAGTGGGAGCATGGCAGCTGGAGAAATGGACTGACTTGAGATGTCCCAGATGTTCAGATCTCCCTTTTCTCTCAGGCGACAGGCAAAAGGCAAAACCCAAAGAGGTGACTTTGAGCCAGGAGGACACCCTACTTTGCACTTAACAGAAACGGGGATTTCCTCTGGTGCGTTATGTGTACCATTTATTGAACCGCTACCATGTACTAGGACCGACCTTGTCACATTTAAAGTTCACAACTCTGGGCCAGCGCACTGGCTCACGCCTGTAATCCCAGCACTTTGTAATCCCCGCCCCCGAGGGGGGCGGATCACGAGGTCAGGAAATTGAGACCATCCTGGCTAACACGGTGAAACTCCTTCTCTACTAAAACTACAAAAAATTGGCCGGGGCGTGGTGGCACGCGCCGAGTAGTCCCAGCTACTCGGGAGGCTGAGGCAGGAGAATCGCTTGAACCCGGGATGCGGAGATTACAGTAAGCCGGGATCGCACCATTGCACTCCAGCCTAGGCGACAGAGACTCCGTCTCAAAAACAAAACAAAACAAAGAAAGAAGTTCAACTCTGAGGTAGGTGTCATTATCCCCATTTCATGATGCGTCTCATAAAGTTTAGGTGATGTGCCCAAAATCACACCGGGTTGGAATTAGGGTTAGTGCCCTGATCGGGCTGCAGTCAAAGACCAGTTTGCTTTAATACATCAAACTACGGTCCAAGACTTCTGCTTTCTTGAGCCCACTGTTCCTAGTTTTCAATTTTGCAGGGACAAAGATGGGCCCTGAAGGCTCCATGAGCAGACGAAAATGTTGGACTTCGCAACTAGATCACCTTAGGTCCGGAACTACAGAGCGATATCGTTGTTTCCGGGAGGAAAAAAAAAGAAAAAGCGCTTAACCCGGAAGCTGCGTGTCCCATCCCCGCGCTGGCCTCTCTGACTGGGGTGAGGCCGCAGCGGACTGCCCTTTCCCAAGATGGCGTCGAAGATAGGTTCGAGACGGTGGATGTTGCAGCTGATCATGCAGTTGGGTTCGGTGCTGCTCACACGCTGCCCCTTTTGGGGCTGCTTCAGCCAGCTCATGCTCTACGCTGAGAGGGCTGAGGCACGCCGGTGAGCAGGCCTACGCAGCCGCTAAACGCGGCAGGGGGCAGTGATGTGGGAAAGAAATTGGGGGCTAGAAGTCCGGACCCTTGGATTGGGAGGAACTGGGACGAACTGGGACCTCCCTGGGAGGGGTTCTGGTCTGCGTGTCGGGCCAAATCTGGTAGGGCAGTCCTGTCCTTGGGAGGTGAGTCTGGTTTGGGGGAGCAGTGGAGCCTGTGGGAACTCAAGGGGTCTCAAATTTCTTCCCCCACCCCTTCATTCTGTCCTCGTTGCTTCCCCACTCCCGGTCGCAGGAAGCCCGACATCCCAGTGCCTTACCTGTATTTCGACATGGGGGCGGCCGTGCTGTGCGCTAGTTTCATGTCTTTTGGCGTGAAGCGGCGCTGGTTCGCGCTGGGGGCCGCACTCCAATTGGCCATTAGCACCTACGCCGCCTACATCGGGGGCTACGTCCACTACGGGGAATGGCTGAAGGTGAGCGCCTCGACCCCAAAAGGGGCGTCCCTCTGGGTGACGGGGAATCAGAGGCCAATGCCCAGGGCTGTTGGTGGGAGATGAATGGTGCTGGCCAGGTGCACAGTGTGAAGCCTGGGAGGTTCGAACCCCTAGGCTTATGGAGATTACAGAGCGCAGAAATGGATCTTAGAGACCACACAAACTTCCTCTTCAAAGTGTGGAAACTGAGGTCCAGAGATGGGAACCAGACTTTCCCAAAGCCACACCACAATTAGGATACCGGTGGGACCAGAACCCCAGTCACCTGGTTCCCAGAATCTTTTAAACTGTTTAGTAATTTCAGACTCATGGGGTACAAAGGACCTTGGAGAGTACCTAGTTTTCATAAAATAATTTTATGAAAATGTAATTACTCTTAGTATAGCATTTAAGCCAGAACCTGTGCCAGGCCCTGCAGGCTTGGAAATAAGGTTGGACAAAGGCACTGTCCTTGAGGAAGAGACTGTCAGACCCTTAGGGGAGGCAGATGTGTGAACAGCTACAGGGCAGCAAGATCAATGTTTTTGTGGGATAGATCCCATGCCACATAGAATAAAGAACACCAAGATTAGAGTCTACAGATCTGAGAGTGAGGAAGGGAGAAACACATTGTGTTTGGGTTCTGCCACTTACTGGCAGGTAGGACCTGCCAGTTTTCTTTTTTGTTGTTGTTTTTTGAGATGGAGTCTCGCTCCGTAGCCCAGGCTGGAGTGCAGTGGCGTGATTTTGGCTCACTGCAACCTCTGCCTTGCAGGTTCAAGTGATTCTCCTGCCTCAGTCTTCCAAGTAGCTGGGACTACAGGCGCCCTTCACCACACCCAACTAATTTTTGTATTTTTAGTAGAGACAGGGTTTCCTCATGTTGGCCAGGCTGGTCTCGAACTCCTGACCTTAGGGTGATCCACCTGCCTCGGCCTCCCAAAGTGCTGGGATTACAGGCGGGAGCCACCACATCCGGCCACACCTGACAGTTTTCTTGACCCTCTGGGCCTCAGTTTCTACTTCTATATATATATAAAAAGAATGATCTGTCTGTTGCATCTGCCCACCAAGCTTGGAAATGTAAGAGGGTTCATCAGATGGAATGCGATGTGTAGAGATGGGTGGTTCTACACTCTGGGAAGCCAGGAGAGATGTGGCTGCTGCAGTTCTTGACTGGAGTCCCCTTGCCCCGGCCTAGGTCCGTATGTACTCGCGCACAGTTGCCATCATCGGCGGCTTTCTTGTGTTGGCCAGCGGTGCTGGGGAGCTGTACCGTCGGAAACCTCGCAGCCGCTCCCTGCAGTCCACCGGCCAGGTGTTCCTGGGTATCTACCTCATCTGTGTGGTATGTTGGGGACTGTTGGTTGGAGGTGCCTGGCTAGGAGTGAACTGTGAGTCCAGGCACGGCAGAACCCCAGAAGGTAGACACAGAACGAGGCCTTGTATGCAGTTCCTGACGGCCTGGCTCCCTGAGAATTGTCCCGGCCAGCTTCTAGGCCTCAGGGCCCTCCAAATGCCTGTTGAGAAGCCCTTCCTCCAACAGTGTTGCCATGAGGTAGACTGGCCATTAAATTCCAACCCTGAGAGCCAGGAGAACAAGATGGTGTGATTCTCTCATGGCTCCAGGCCCCAAAGGACTAGAAGGGGATAAAGGAGAGGTTTGGTGGGAGTCAGGCCCCAGCTGGGACTCTGCCTCCTAGAGCTGATGAGAGCTCCAGGGTAGCCACTTATGGTTCTCCCTGGTGCTAGAGGAGGCCAGGATGGATGGGGACATGGACAGGCCCCAAGCTACTTGGTCTCATCTTAATTACTGAGTATATCTCATGTACAGCTGTCTGTGTGAGCTCCCATATTCAGAGGTGAGAGCTCCGGTCTGACTGTGGAAATACACTTCCTTCATAGCCCCTAGGGTGAGGGGAGACATAGACCCTAACCTCCTTGGGCTCCATAGTCTGAGGGGGAGACAAAGGCCCTACTTTCAGAGGTTCCCCAGTCCAAGAGGGGAGTCAGAAGCCCATTTGCAGGGTCTCATTTGCAGGTGCCATCTCAGGGGTGGTTTTCCCCAGACAGGCTTCTGAGCCTGTTGGAGAGTCTTAGAGGATGGTATGTCTCCAGGCCTACTCACTGCAGCACAGCAAGGAGGACCGGCTGGCGTATCTGAACCATCTCCCAGGAGGGGAGCTGATGATCCAGCTGTTCTTCGTGCTGTATGGCGTCCTGGCCCTGGCCTTTCTGTCAGGCTACTACGTGACCCTCGCTGCCCAGATCCTGGCTGTACTGCTGCCCCCTGTCATGCTGCTCATTGATGGCAATGTTGCTTACTGGCACAACACACGGCGTGTTGAGTTCTGGAACCAGATGAAGCTCCTTGGAGAGAGTGTGGGCATCTTCGGAACTGCTGTCATCCTGGCCACTGATGGCTGAGTTTTATGGCAAGAGGCTGAGATGGGCACAGGGAGCCACTGAGGGTCACCCTGCCTTCCTCCTCGCTGGCCCAGTTGCTGTTTATTTATGCTTTTTGGTCCGTTTGATCTTTTGCTTTTTTAAAATTGTTTTTTTGCAGTTAAGAGGCAGCTCATTTGTCCAAATTTCTGGGCTTAGCGCTTGGGAGGGCAGGAGCCCTGGCACTGATGCCGTACAGGTTTTTTTCCTGTTAGGAGAGCTGAGGCCAGCTGCCCCCTGGATCTCCTGTCCCTGAGAAGGGAGTATGGCAGGGCTGGGATGCGGCTACTGAGAGTGGGAGATAGGGGAAGGAAGATGTAAATTGGAAGTGAGCAAATGTGAAAAATTCCTGTTTGAACCTGGCAGATGCAGTTAGGCTCTGCAGTGCTGTTCAGAGACTGAGAGTGAGTGTGTGTTGACACATGTGGATCAGGCCCAGGAGGGGCACAGGAGCTGAGCACTACAGAAGTCACATGGGTCCTCAGGGCATGTTAGGGGCAGAAACAGTACCGGCTCTCTGTCACTCACCTTGCGAGCGGAGCAGGCCCTGGTCTGCTCTGGGCTGTGCAGGGGTGGAACAGGCAGTGACCAGCTTTGCCCTTCCTGCTGTCTCTGTTTCTAGCTCCATGGTTGGCCTGGTGGGGGTGGAGTTCCCTGCCAAACACCAGACCACACAGTCCTCCAAAAATAAACATTTTATATAGACATTTGGTTTTGCTTTTTCTGTTCTCCCCAACAGGGCACTTTGCCATTGGCTGGGATTGATCTTGGGTTTCTTGAAACACCAGATCTGGTTAAGCCCCACCTTGGGCCTCCTGTGATCTTTCCCCTGTTCCAAGATTTCCCACAGTTCTTTGGCTCTTTTTTTTTTTTTTTTTTTTTTTTTTCACTTCTTTGTTTTTTAGAGACGAAGTCTCACTTTGGTGTCCAGGCTGGTTTCAGACTCCTTGGCTCAATCAATTTTTGTTGTCCAGGCTGGTTTCAAACTCCTTGGCTCAATCGATTCTTCAGCCTCAGCCGCAGCCTCCCAAAGTGCTGGGACTACAGGCGGGAGCCACTGTGCCCAATGGCGCTCTTTTTCAAGAATCTCAAAATCTTCACTGTACTATATGCTTTCGATCCCTCACCTCAATCCCTCTTGTTGTAGGTTGTCTTTTTCTCCCCATTTGGAGCCGATTCTTATGAAGACATCTTTGGTGAGAGCTGCTAGAGGGAGAGAACTGTGAAGTGTCCACTGTGAAGTAGAATATTTTACATTTTACACATGAAGGAAATGGAGGCTCAGAGAGGGTAAGCAGTTTTGGTCAAGCCACAGAGCAAATCCAGCCCACAGAGCTGGATTCCAGGTCAGGTCTATCTAATGGCCAGGTCCAGATATGTACTCAATGTGACCCCTCTCCTGAGGGGAGACAGAGTCCACCCTATTCCAGCCCCTACTGTGCCATGATGGTCTCTCTGTTGACCTTCTCCCTTTGTTTTTTTTTTTGTTGTTGTTTGTTTTTGAGATGGAGTCTTGCTCTGTCGCCCAGGCTGGAGTGCAGTGGTGTGATCTCTGCTCACTGCGAGCTCCGCCTTCCGGGTTCATGCCATTCTCCTGCCTCAGCCTCCCGAGTAGCTTGGACTACAATTTGGTTTTTTTTTTTTTTTTTTGAGACATAGTCTCGCTCTGTTACCCAAGCTGGAGTGCAGTGGTGGCATGATCTCGGCTTACTGCAACCTCCGCCTTTCAGGTTCAAGTGATTCTCCTGCCTCAGTCTCCCAAGTAGCTGGGATTATAGGTGCCTGCCACCATGCCTGGCGAATTTTTGTATTTTTTAGTAGAGACAGGGTTTCACCACATTGACCAGGCTGGTTTCAAACTCCTGACCTCATTATCCTCCCGCCTTGGCCTCCCAAAGTGCTGAGATTACAGGGGCGAGCCACTGCACCCGGCGACCTTCTCCCTTCTGGTCTATGTGCGTCTGCCAGAAAGTCACCCCAGCAGTAGCTGGTCTGGTGCCTGGTACATCATGGAGCTTCAAAAATGTCCAGTGAAACCCCTGGGCTTTGGATTTCTGCCCATCTAGTCCTGTAGAGACTGGACACAACTGCTAGCAGGGCCTAGGGGAAAAGGTCCAAGTTTGAGCTTTTAAGCCAAAGTCTTTTTGTTTTTTGTTTTTTTTTTTGAGGATGGAGTCTTTCTCTGTCACCAGGCTGGAGTGCAGTGGCACGATCTCAGCTCACTGCAACCTCTGCCTCCTGGGTTCAAGCAATTCTTCTGCCTCAGCCTCCCGAGTAGCTGGGACTACAGGTGCGTGCCTCCATGCCCGGGTAATTTTTTGTATTTTCAGTAGAGACGGGTTCACCATATTAGCCAGGATGGTCTTGATCTCCTGACCTCGTGATCCGCCTGCCTCAGCCTCCCAAAGTGCTGGGATTACAGGCGTGAGCCACCATACCCGGCCCACCAAAGCCATCTTTTAACTTCTCTGGGCTCTTGCAGGTAAATGGTCTGCCACGGATGTCTGGTTCTGGCTGTGAGCCCAGCCTAGAAAGGGAGTTATGGGTGGAGGCACCCACAGGGAAGGGGAGCTGGTGCTACTGTGGCCTGGTCTGTGGAAGGGAAGATGCTTCCTAACCTCTGGGAGGGAGACGGTGGCAGCATTCATCATAGAAGTCCTCTACTCCCTCCAAGAGTCCTCTGATTTCCCAGCCCTCAAGATCTTACTCCCAGCCTGCAGTCCTAGCACTTTGGGAGACCAAGGAGGGAGGATTGCTTGAGCCCAGGAGTTTGAGACCAGCCTTGGCAACATAGTGAGACCTCATCTCCAACAACAACAAAAAAGCCAGGTGTGGCAGTGCGTGCCTGTGGTACCAGCCTACTTAGGAGGCTGACGTGGGAGGACTGCTTGAGCCTGGGAGGTCGAGGCTGCAGTGAGCTGTGATTGCACCACTGTACTCCAGCCTTAGTAAAAGAGCAAGACCCTGTCTTAAAAAAAAAATCTTGCTCCCACGGGGTCACTTCTAATTTTCTTTCAAGTGTGAGCTGACTCTCAGACAAGTATTTGCATTTTAATCAAGGCCTCCTGAAAAACTGCAAAACCCAAAAGAATTAAAATGAATGGTACAATATCACGCAGGCAGGGGTGTTATTTTGGGTAAGGGAGCCTCAAAACATAGCACAGAGGCACAGAAACTGGCCCACCCTTAGGGTTAGTCCTGAGTAGAGCCCGGGAAGGCATCTTCCCCTCCCCTAATCCCCAGGTTGAAAATTGAAGGCCATTTGCTTGTGGCTTTGGAGCGAGTCGAGTTGGGGTCCTAGACTGGCCCCCCTCTTTCCTGTGCTTGTCCCACTTCAGCGCCTCCTCTGGGCAGAGCTGGGGCAGCTTTCTCCTTTGCAGATCACTCAGCCAACAAGCCCCATCCAGCCTGTGGCTGGCTGCCTGGGGTCATCCCCAGCTGGCATGGCTTTTGGTCCACCCTGGCCATTCCAGGGCCTGTAGGGTCCATGGTGAAGGTCAGCTGCCTGGGTCAGAAGCTGGCTTGCGAAAGGAGTCTGGAAGTCCCTTGGCATGGTTGACCAACTCATAGGAGTCCCGGATATCAGCTAGGCCGAACCAGAAGAAGATCCACTGCTTGTTGGAGAAGCTGCCATCACTGTGTTTGAAGTACCTGGGTGTGGGGAGGTGATGCAGGAAAGTTTTTAGGGCAAGGCCAGTGTTCATTACTCACTGGTTGTCTTCAAAGAACATTGATTGAGGACCTACTGCATGCTGGGCACCCAGCTGGGTCCTGCTATGTGTTATCTCATTTTATCTTCACAGCAGAGGCCTGAGCCTGGCATTTTTCAGCTCACAGAGAAGCAGCTAAGGCTCAGAGAAGTTAGGTACCTTGCCAGGCACACACAGTAAGGGAGCGGGTGCCTTGCTCTCCACACTGCCTTGGCTGCTCAGCAAAGAGGAGGGTTCTTGCTCACTTCCTAGTGCTCACAGAGCAGGGTGTAGGGGTGAGGGGGTAGTTACTGAAGGAGAGAGGAGGGTTGTTCCACTGGAGGCACCGCAAGCCTCCAATAGACCCTGAAGGGTTAGGATTCCTCAGGCCCCTGTGAGAGGCGGGCTGCGTGGGGGTTAGGAGGTGTCACATGCTTCCAGGAAAGGAGTGTTAAGCGTGCTCTAACTCGGGAAATCTCAGGCTTTCTGTGAGGTCTGCCCCTGGGAGGTAGTGAAAGGGAGACCAGTGGACGAAGAGGAAGCCCAGCCTTCCTGGCATGGTTCGCAAGGGCTGGAGAGGAGAGGGAAGTAGGGGCCCAGCCCAGAGCTGGGAGTGGCGGGACCTACCAGGGATTGATGGGGTTGGTGACCCGGGAGCGCCAGAAAAGCGTCTGCAGGTCCCGCCTCAGGCACTCCCACAGCATCTGCCCGGAGCCTTGGCCCTGGCGGCTGGAGCTCACCACAAATTTGTCCAGGTACGGGGTGCCCCCCAGGACGGGCTCCATGGTCAGAATGGCGGCAGCGTTGTACCTGGCGCAGCGGGAGAGCGGCAGGCTGGGACCTCTCCTTGGTCCGAAGCTGCCCGACTGCCTTCCAGACCCTGCCCTCTGGGGTCCGCAGGCTCACCCCTCGGAGACGTAGATGGAGTGCAGCCGCGGGCGCAGCGAGGCCAGGTAGTCGTCCCTGAGCTTCTTGCCGAAGCTGGCGTTGACCAGGTCCACTAGACGGCCCTGGTCCAGCTCGTCCAGCCTGCGCACCCGTAGCATTCGCTCGGCGTTCTTGAACAGGGTCCCGGACCCTGGAGGAGGATGGGAAGGGGCTCGTCTGGCTGGAGAGCCGTTTGCGCAGCCTGGTGGGGGCCGCAGGTAGGACACAGGCTGGTGGGACAATTTCTGTCTTTGGGAGACCTCCACAGTGAAATGATTTCAGTGGTCTGCATAGATTTGTCTGTGATTTTCATTAAAGGAGATGCTTTTCTCAGGTAGAGATCGTGCCCCAAGCTCCTCCTGTCCTCTGGAGCCCTACCCACTTACCTTAGTCCTCCCTCTCTCCTTGAAGTCTGTCTCCCGCCGCTGACCCGGCCCACCCACCTAAGCCCCGCCCATCTCTCATGGTCGAACCCCTCCCTCGTGGTCCCGGCCCTCCTGGCCCCGCCCACCGGACCCTTCCTCCCCGCCCCCGCCAGTCCTGCCCATTCCTTTAATTCCTTTGGAGTTCCCTTCCAGTAAGCTGGGTCTCCTCCTCTCTCACCTCCCCTGGGCGGCGGCAGCAGCAGGAGCCAATGCTGTGACAATCCCCGCCCCCTCTACGGTCCCTGTACTGGAGGAGAAGCCGCTCCTCCTGCCCGCAGACACCCAGCCCCGGCCAGTGCTCACTCCCGGGACCCAGTCCCCTGCCCGCCCGCCGCCCTCACCCTTGTTGCTGAAGAGCTCAGTGAGCAGAGTGCTAGCGGCGGTGATGACGGCTGAGGAGTGGTGGGGCAGGCGGCTGAGCACGTCCACGATGAGCCGCATCTGCTGCCGTTCTTTTGTGCTCACCCACTCGGCGTTGCTCACCAGGTCCAGGTCGGCGGGCAGGTTCACGTTACTCAGGACCTGTGTCCGGAGCCAGCGGGTGAGCCTGGCCCACGGCCAGCACGGACTGCGCCCCTGCTCCCACGGACCTCTCTTTTCTCTTACCCCTTTATCCTTCCGCTGGGAGTCCTTGGCTGGGGAGGGCGCAGATCTAGGCACCCGGGGCCGAACTCCTCCCCTATACTCCCTTACGCTTTTCTACCCACCCGGCTTGCTAGTGAGTCTGCGGCCCGTCGGGGAGAAGTGCGAGGGGCGCAAGAGAAGATCCAGATCGCCGGGGTGGGCGATGGGGAAATAAAGGGCCGCACCTTCTGACTGCTGTCTCGCAGGCCGCCTGTGTTATTGAGGAAAATGATTTTGGTGGGCCGCAGCGCCTTGGCCAGCGACGCGGTCACCTCCAGGGAGTCGAGAAGCACGGAGCGGCGCGCGGCCGTCTCCCCGATGGGGCACAGGATGGGGATGCTGCCCGACTCCAGGCACCACTGCAGCAGGTCTGTCTCCACCGAGACGATGCCGCCGTAGCTGTGGGCCAGACGTGGTGCTCGAGAGGGCCCCCTCCAGGCCTGCTGGACGGGGCAGGGCGGGCGGAGTAGCGCGCTCTGAGGACGCCTGGGCGGGCAGGGCGGGCACTAACCTGGCATGGGGAGCCGGCTCGGCAGCGCCTAGCACAGACCCGCCGCCAAAAAAAGGCACAGCAGTGGCGGCGTTGTGTCGAAGCGCGTCCACCAGCACCTTGCAGCTCTCAGCCAGCTGCGCCTTGGCCTCCCAGAAGGAAAGACAGCCCGAGGGCGCCGTTGGGGCGGGCAGCCCCAGGACCACCAGCGGCTTCATGTCCATGCGCTGCAAGAAGGCCAGGGCGAAGGCCAGACTGGATACGCCCTGCTGGCACTTGAGTACCTCCTCGTCCACCTGCGGAGGAGTGGGCTTTCAAGGAGTGTGACACGGCCCTGAGCCGCTGGCTCCCACAGCCTGGCCTGCAGGGCCGGCTCGGTGACCCTACGCTTCCAGAAGCTGTCAGAACCCACTTCTTGCCACTGGTGCTCACCTGCTCCGCCCTTTGCCCCGTTGGGTCTTGCCACTCCCTTGTCTCACGCTGGGGTACCTCCCGCCCTTCTCCCTGCGACCTTGGACTCCGGGACACCTTTGGGGGAGGGGCAATGCAGGCGGCTTCTGTCCAGGTCCTTCTGAACCCCTAACTGCGCCCTTGTTGGGGGCCTTCTTCAGAGCATCACACCTGGCGGGTGGGGGCCCCCCAGGATCCTCACTCGGGCTGGGCGCGAGGCTTCCGGAGGAGCTTATGGCCTCACCCATTCCCGGCGGCGCTGGTCTGGGCTCTGCCGGGCTCCTTCCCGCTTTCGCTGCGCAGAGCCCGCAGCCTATCCTACCATGCTTGAAGACAGGTGGCCACACAACCCCCTCCCCTCGCTGTGTCACGGCCCACGCCGGGCTCCGCTCACCTCGATGACGGCGAAGGGCTTGTCCGCGGAGTGGTGGCAGGTTTGGAACTGCGTGAGCCAGTGGCGCGCCTCCCCGGGGCTGGCCCCGCACTGGTTCAGGAAGGCCTGGATGTCCCGCTGCACCAGCGAGCGGCCCGAGGGAGGCTCAGGGGGCTCGTGGGGCACCAGGGGTGTGGGACTCGGCACCCACGACGGCTCCTCGGGGACAGGCGACTGGGAGACGTCTTCCGCGCCCGCGTACTCCTCCGGCGGGGGCTGGGGCTGCGACCAGGCGGTGCTGAGCCGGCGCCCCGGGCTGGTGCCCCTCGCCGCCCGTCGCCGTGCGCCACAGCTCAGCCTCCGGGATCCCCCAGTGCCTCCCCGGCCGCTCAGCCTCGGGGCCACAGCAGCTGCCCGCAGAACCGCGGCCATCAGCGCCGTCGCCATGACGACAACCAACTCTTGCCCGCCCAAGAGTGGCAGTCTGTCTGGAGCGTCTGGCACTGAGGGGCTCTTAACTTGCCGTTGGGCGGGGCTGGACCTGGTAGGGCGGGGTCCGGACAGGGGACTAGGAGTCTCCTCTGGTTGCGTTTGAGGAGGGTCAGGCCATGGGTCAGGGGGCGGGGCCACTAGGCTCCCCCGCCCCTGGAGGAACTGAACCCACTATCGGTCATGGGGCCGAGACTAAATGTGGCAGGTTGTCTTTAATCTGCTGCCAAGGTAGGTTCCAGGGGCGGCTTTGGGAGTCTGCAGGGCCTTGGATGATTGGCATTCTGACCCGAGAATAAGGGACTGCAGGTGGCTTTGAGCACAGGACTCGGCAGGGGTCTGGAAGGAGGGAGCTGGAAAGAGTAGAAGGGGGACAGTGGGACGGCGGGGGGCGGGTGGTGCTGGCCTTGTCTGTCCTGTTTGCTGAGCTCAAAGAAGATCCTCATGAATGACCATGAGGTTACCAGGGTTTGCCAAACTCCAGTCACTGGGTACCAGCTTGAGGAATTCTATTATATCCTCAAAACACCCCTCAAAACTTATAATACTTTAGTGTTAAAGTATTTTAATAGTGTTAAATTTTTTTTAGTGTTAAAGTTTTTCTTTATCAAATATCATCTCTGGTAAAAATAAAATAAAATGGAATTTTTCATTTTGTTTTTTGAGATAGGGTCTCACTCTGTTGCCCAGGCTGGAGTACAGTGGCACAATCATAGCTTACTGCAGCCTCCACCTCCCAGGTTCAAATGATCCTCCTGCCTCAGCCTCCCGAGTAGCTGGGACCACAAATGCACACCACCATGCCCAGCTAATTAAAAAAATACTTTTTTTTGAAGAGATGGGTTTTCACCATGTTGCCCAGGCTGTTCTCGAACTCCTGAGCTCAAGCAGTCCTCCCACTTCTGCCTCCCAAGGTGCTGGGATTACAGGTGTGAGCCACCTCACTCAACCTCTTTAACCTTTTTAAACTTAAAATTTATCCATATTAGGTCTGTAACTAGGCCAGTATCACTTGCCATAAGCAGAATACCTTAAGAATCAAGTGAGGAGGTGGGTGGGTCATTTGAGGTCAGAAGTTCAAGACCATCCTGGCCAACATGGTGAAACCCCATCTCTACTAAAAATACAAAAATTAGCCGGGCAGTAGTGACATGTGCCTGTAATCCCAGCTACTCAGGAGGCTAAGGCCAGAGAATCATTTGAGCCTGGGAGGAGGAGATTGCGGTGAACTGAGATTGTGCCACTGTACTCCAGTCTGGGTGACAGAGTGAGACCCTGTCTCAAAAAAAAAAAAAAAAAAAAAAAAAAAAAGAAAACAAAGAAAAAGAATCAAGTGAGAGGAAAACAATGTTATTACATTCCATTACATTGCAGCTGCATAGCTTGCCTGCTTTCTTGGTAACATGGAAGGTTAGCAGGTGCCATGTGTTAAAGATACCTAGCACCAAGCAGAACCTTCCTTGTGGTAGAGGAATAGCTAACACATGTCAAACGCCAGGCACTATGCAAAGCACTTCACAAATAGTCATTCATTTAATCCTCTCAATGACTCCAGGATAGCTATTATCATTATTCCCATTTTACAGATGAGAAAATAGAGGTACAGAAATATGTGAGGGTCAGGGTCACTCAGCTCACAAGCTGTGGAGCTGGTCTAGGAAGCAGTTCTGCTCCAGATCCATGCTCTTAAGCAAATTTTGGAAAGGACTTGAAAGGCTTGAAAACTTTCACAGGATATGATTCAATGTTACTTCATACTGTGTCTGTGTGCTGGGCACCGTCAGCTGCGCACATCCTGCCCTTGTGTACACTCTGATCCAGTTGAACCCTCTGTTGTTATAGAGGGCGAAAGAGGACCCTCTGTTGTTGTAGAGGGGAGGTGACCTGGCCAAGGTCACACAACTTGTCAGTGGCATGGCCAGACCCTAAGCACCCTCAGTTCCCAGCCCTGCTCCTCCCTGCTTCCTTGCACGTGGTTTTGTCTCCCCATGCTGGAGTCCTGACACCTGGGGCTCTGCCTTTTGGAGAGCAGGGCTTGGGCTGCTTCCCTCCTGAGGATTCTCCAGGGGAGGCTGAGTGGGTGCGCTCATCTGTTTCTGGGATCTTCCCCGAGTCCCCATCCCCTGCCCCGCCCCTCCACATACTGTCCCAGGTGGGAGACTGTAGTGGAAGGAGGGGCTGACATAGGACCTCCTCATTGAGTTCTTTGTTTTCCCACTTAGAAATCTTGGGTTCCAAGGCAAAGCGTGAAGCAATGGCGTGGAGGGGCTGCACCCCTTACCTGGTGGGGCCACCTCCAGGGCCTTCTTTCTCTTTTCTCTTTACTCTCAGGCCCCGCCACACACACACTTCTCAGAATCCACTGGAGGAGGAGGTCTTAGCCTCCAGGGGCATAATAGTTTTCCTCTCCAAACTCCTCCAACCCAAATGTGCTTCCCTTTCCCTAGGCTGCAAGGCCAGCTCTTCATCACAGCAGGCCACCCCCGCTGACCCCTCTCCACTCAGAATTCCTCCTTCTTGTCTCTGTCCTCTTTGACTCAGACTAGGGCTCCCTGAAGGCAGGACTGGTATCACCCTCAGACTGGGGGCTTCCTAGGGGTCCACCCAATTCAGTCCCTGCTGACTGAATCAGCTCCATTGCCCCTGAGCCTATGAGGTGGACACGGGCTGGGAAGCTGCTTCCCACTCCTTTGGGCTTCATCCCAGAGGGCCGTGTCCCCAGGCGGCCAATGGGGCCCAGAGATACCAGAGTAGATGATTAACTCCAGGCCCATTGACCCTGGGGCCACTCTGTCCCCTCCACCTCTCCTCTGGTTGGGGAACTGGCCCTGCTTTCTGGAGGAGAAGAGTGTAAGCATCTGGGGTCAGCACTCCTACCCAGCCCCACCCCTCTGAGTTGAAGGCCTACAGGACCATTGTTGATGTGTGGGTCCAGCTCACATTTTTCTTCCTCTAAAGCTGGGTGTTATTTTGTTAGAGCAGAGCCTGTTGTCATTGTGCCCAGGTTCAGGGCCCCAGCTTCTCACCAGGCTTGGGTCTTGGAGATCCTGAGAGCAGAGACACAACTTCTACCCGGAAGGGCCCTGAGCACAGGAGCCAGGTTTAAGCCCAAGGCTTTCCCTCCCGATACAGCCCTTCTTGGCCGCAACTCAGCCCAGCAGGGCGTGAATGTGACAGGAATCGGTCAGGGTAAGGGGCTGGGGTTGACATTTGACAGTACCATATCACAGCTCCTGAGGGGAGGCATACACACAAATATGCACAGTACACAAATATAGAGCCCCAGAGCATTGAGATGCAAACAGATAAACAGTGTGTAGACACACAGGTGTACAGAGACACAGTACACAAACTTGGAGACCCACGCCAGCCACAGTCACACGGACACTCATCTGCATGTAGAGAGATGCCTCTGTATACCATACAGGTGTGCTGAGGTACACAGATCCACTCACACATGTTTGGATACGGAATTGTGCACTCACATAGGCCGGGCGTGGTGGTTCATGCCTGTAATCCCAGCACTTTGGGAGGCCGAGGCGGGCGGATCACTCGAGGTCAGGAGTTTGAGACCAGCCTGGCCAACATAGCGAAGTCCTGTCTCTGCTAAAAAAAATTACAAAAATTAGCCAGGTATGGTGGCTGGCACCTTTAATCCCAGCTACTTGGGAGACTGAACCTGGGAGGTGGAGGTTGCAGTGAGCCAAGATTGCGCCACTGCACTCCAGCCTGGGTGACAGAGCAAGACTCAGTCTCAGAAAAAAAAAAAAAGTGCACACTTAGAGAGGCATTCTCAGGCATTCTTAGTGACTGTGTCATATAGGAATACATGGACATAGACGTGGAAAGACACCAAGAACACACAAAAACACACCCAGCTGTGGCCATTGACAGATACAGGACACTTTGACACACCCAGGGTGGCACAGACCTCCTGACAGTGCCATCTGCCCTTATCTACAAAGGCACACAGATACACCCCGGCCCAACCAAAGGCAGATGCAGGGCAGTCCTTTGGCTTTGTCACACTCATGTGACAGAAATCTTGATCAAATCCGCCTTCCATCTATCCTGTGCCTGCACCACACAGCTGAACATGTGTGATGGCTAGAGAAAGACATACAACCTCGACACCTGGTCTCAATTTAAATTTACAACCACAAGCTGCACGTGTAGTCCCAGCTACTCAGGAGGTGGAGGTGGGAGGATTGCTTGAGCCTGGGAGGTTGAGGCTGCAGTAGCTATGACCACGCCACTGCACTCCAGCCTGGGCAACAGAGTGAGGCCTTGGCTGTTCTTTTGTGTGTGTGTGTCTCAAAAAAAAAGAAGAAAAGAAAAGGGAAGCTCTCGGAAAACATAGGTGCCCATGTCTCTGCTCTCCACCTGTTAGTGTAGATGGACAGCCCAGGTGTCATCTAAAGCTAGTTCCTGCCCTGGTGCACAGGCCCCATCCCTTCCGTCCTCCTGAGCATTGCTCCAGGAAGTCTTCCCTCTGCTGCTCCATCATCAAAATTCCTACCAGCATATAAACAGTTATTTTCCATCTTAACAAAACTTCGTTTCTTTCTTTCTTTTTTTTTTTGAGACGAAGTTTCACTCTTGTTGCCCAAGCTGGAGTGCAATGGCACGATCTCAGCTCACTGCAACCTCCGCCTCCTGGGTTCGAGCAATTCTTCTGCCTCATCTGCCTGAGTAGCTGGGATTACAGGTGTGTGCCACCATGCCTGGCTATTTTTTTGTATTTTTAGTAGAAACGGGGTTTCACCATGTTAGCCAGGCTGGTCTTGAACTCCTGACCTCAGGTGATCTGCCCACCTCAACCTCCCAGAGTGCTGGGATTACAGGCGTGAGCCACTGTGCCCCGCCCCTAACAAAACTTCTGACTTCACCTCCCCTGCCACCCCTCAACTCCACTCTGGGATCAACTAACTGTTGCCCCAGGTCTTTGCTCCTTTTACCTTCAAAATTCCTGGAAAAAGTGAACAAAGTTGCCGTCTCCAGGTCGTCCCTCTCGTTCTCCCTTAGGTGCAATCCACTTAGGCTATCTCCCCCACCCCTACCAGGGTCACTGTCAAGGTCACCGGTGACCACTGTATTGCTAAATCTAAGGGTCAATTCTCAGCCCTCCTCCCCCTAAGCCTATTGGCCACCTTTGCCTCCCTCCCTTCTCCTCCATACCCCCTTCGCTTGGCTTCAGGCTGCTCCTCCTCACACTCCCTTCCCAGTCCTCCTCTTTCTCCTACTCTCTTCCTGATGGAGAACCACAGGGCTCAGGCCTTGGTCCTTTTCTCTACTTTCTTTCTCTCGGGATCCTGTGTAGTTTTATGACTTAAATACCATCTCTAAGCTGATGACTGTCATGTTTTTAATTTCAGCCCAGACCATTCTTCTGAACTGCAGATCTGTGTCTACTCGACCCCTTGGACCTAATATAATAGACATGTAGTAGGCATCTCACATTCCAGGCATCTAAATCAGAGTGCTATTCCCCCATGCTGCAGCCAAATCTGTTTTACTCACATCTTCCCATCTCAGTTGATGGCAACTCAGTTTCCTGTTTTCTCAGAGCCAAAAATCTATGATCAGTTGGGCATGGTGACTCATGCCTGTAATCCTGGCTACTTGGGAGGCTGAGGTAGGAGGATCTCTTGAGCCAGGGAGATTGAGGCTGCCGTGAGCTATGAATGCACACTGTACTGCAGCCTGGACAACACAGTGAAACCCTGTTTCTTTTTTTTTCTTTTCTTTTTTTTTTTTTTTTTTTTTGAGACAGAGTCTCACTCTGTCACTCAGACTGGAGTGCAGTGGCTTGATCTTAGCTCAATGCAACCTCTGCCTCCCAGGTTCAAGCAGTTCTCCTGCCTCAACCTCCCAAGTAGCTGGGACTACAGGTGCATGCTGCCATGCCCGGCTAATTTTTTGCATTTTAGTAGACAGTGTTTCACCGTGTTGCCCAGGCTGGTCTTGAACTCCTGATCTCATGAAATCTGCCCGTCTCGGCCTCCCAAAGTGCTAGGATTACAAGTGTGAGCCACCACGCCTGGCCGAAATGCTGTTTCTTTAAAAAAAAAAAAACAAAAAAAAAAAAACATTTTCCAGGTACAGTGGCTCACGCCTGCAATCCCAGCACTTCGGGAGGCCGAGGCAGACGGATCACGAGGTCAGGAGATGGAGACCATCCTGGCTAACATGGTGAAATCCTGTCTCTATTAAAAATACAAAAAATTAGCCAGGCGTGGTGGCAGGTGCCTGTAGTCCCAGCTACTTGGGAGGCTGAGGCAGGAGAATGGCAGGAACCCGGGAGGCGGAGCTTGCAGTGAACTGAAATCTTGCCACTGCACTCCAGCCTGGGTGACAGAGCGAGACTCCGTCTCAAAAACAAACAAACAAACAACAACAACAGAAAACATCTATGGGTTCAGGGTGGTGCCTCATGCTTGTAATCCCAACGCTTTGGGAGGCCAGGCGGGTGGATCACAATGTCAGGAGTTCTAGACCAGCCTGGCCAATATGGTGAAATCCTGTCTCTACGAAAAATACAAAAAAGTTAGCCGTGCATGGTGGTGCATGCCTGTAATCCCAGCTACTCAGGAGGCTGAGGCAGGAGAATTGCTTGAACCTGGGAGGCAGAGGTTGCAGTGAGTCGAGATCGTGACACCACACTCCAGCCTGGTGACAGAGACAGACTCCGTCTCAAAACAAAAAACAAAAAACAAAAACACAACCAAACAACAACAACAACAAAAACCCCAAAAAACAAACCATAAAAAATTAGGCTACGTGCAGTGGCTCATACCTGTAATCCCAGCACTTTGGGAGGCTGAGGCAGGCACATTGCTTGAGCTCAGGAATTTGAGACCAGCCTGGGCAACATGGCAAAACCTTGTCTCTATAAAAAAAATACAAAAATTAGCTGGGCATGGTGGTGTGCGCCTGTAGTTCCAGCTACTTGGGTGACTGAGGTGGGAGGATGGCCTAAGCCCAGGAGGTGGAGGTTGCAGTGAGCTGAGATTGCACCACTGCACTCCAGCTTGGGCAACAGAGCAAGACCCTGTCTCAAAACAAACAAACAAATAGACAAACAAACCAATAAAAACAAACAAAAAAAACAGCATAAAGTAAAAATAAGAAATAAAAAAATTAGCCAGGTCTGGTGGTAGACACCTGTGGTCCCAGCTGCTTGGGAGGTTGAGGTAGGAGGATCACCTGAACCCAGGAGGTGGAGGTTGCAGTGGGCTGAGATTACTCCACTGCACTCCAGCCTGGGTGACAGAGTGAGACCCTGTCTCACGAAAAGAAAAAAAATTACCCTAAAACCTCATGACTTGAAAGAACCATTTTATTTGCTCATGGATGCTGTCCATGAGGAATTCAGGAAGGGCTTACCTGGTGGTTCTAGTTCAGAGTTTCTCGTGTGGTTGCAGTCAGATGGTGGCTGGAGCTGGGACAGCAAAGGTGGGGCCTGGGGCAGCTGGGGGCTGGACAAGCATCTCTCTCTCCACGTAGTCTGAGAGTGGTCTCTCTGGGCAGGCTGATTTGGAGCAGCCTCAGGGCAATCGGGCTGCTTAAAGGGCAGCTGGAGGCTTCAAGCCCACGTGGTCCAGCAGAAAAGGTGGCTGCTGCATTGTCTTTTATAGTCCAACTTTAGCCGTCCTGTAGCGTTACTTCTGCCCCATCCTATTGGTTATAAGTGTGTCATGAGCCCACCAGACTCAAGGGAAGGGGTCATGGGCTGCATTTCATATATATATAATATATATATACACACACACACACATTTTTTCTTTCATACACACACACACACACACTTTTTTCTTTCGTTTTTTTTGTAGAGACAGGGTTTTGCTGTGTTGCCCAGGCTGGTTTTGAACTCCTGAGCTCAAGCGATACAACTGCCTTGGCCTCCCAAAGTGCTGGGATTACAGGCGTGAGCCACCGTTGCAGCCTGCATTTCTTTTCTTTTCGTTCTTTTTTTTTTTTTTTCATTGCGATGGAGTCTCACTCTGTCACCCAGGCTGGAGTGTAGTGACTGGATCTCAGCTCACTGCAACCTCCCGGGTTCAAGCGATCCTCTTGCCTCAGCCTCCCAAGTAGCTGGGACTACAGGCGCCTGCCACCACACTCAGCTAATTTTCTCATTTTTAGTAGAGACGGGGTTTCACCATGTTGGCCAGGCTGGTCTCGAACTCCTGGCCTCAGGTAATCCACCTGCCTCGGCCTCCACAAAATGCTGGGATTACAGGTGTGAGCCACTGCACCCAGCCTGGTTTTTTGTTTTTAAAACATAGTTGTTTATAGTGCATCTTCCTCACTCCTGGCCCCCACTAGAATATGGCGGCACCCCACAAAGGTAGACATCATTATTCCGCTCATTGATCTATCTCAAACTTCTAGAATAGTGCCTGGCATACAAGAGACACTGAAAAAATATTTATTGAATGAATAGAGAGAACAGAGGGCTGGGTGCAGTGGCTCATGCCTGTAATTCCAGCACTAGGAGGCTGAGGCGGGAGGACAGCTTGAGCCTAGAAGTTCGAGACCAGCCTGCTTAACAAAGGGAGACCCTGTGTCTACCGAAAAAAAAAAAAATAGTGGGCATAGTGGTGTGCGCCTGTAGTCCCAGCTACTCAGGAGGCTGAGGTGAGAGGATCGCTTGAGCCTAAGAGGTCAAGATTGCAGTGAGCCATGATTGCACCACTGAACTCCGGCCTGGGGGTACAGAGCAAGACCCTGTTCCAAAAAAAAAAAAAAAAATTTCAGTTCCAAGTAGTCCATGAGCTTCTTGTCCAGCAGGGGGCTTTCTATTCTCTGCCACTTTCTCTCTGGCCTCCCTGGGGGTTAGTTCTAGCCTGGCCAACACAGCGAAATCCCCTCACTACCAAAAATGCAAAAAAATTAGCCAGGTGTGGTGGTGTGCACCTGTGTCCCAGCTACTCGGAAGGCTGAGGTGGGAGGATTGCTTTAGCCTAGAAGGCAGAGGTTGCAGTGAGCCGAGATCACACCACTGCACTCCAGCCTGGGTGATGGGAGTGAGACCCTGTCTAAAAGAAAAAGGTTCACAATGGAGGAGAGGTAGGAGTAGGAGGTAGGAGTCCCACCAGGAGACACTCAGAATCCATGAGTGCAGGTGGTTCAAGAAGAGTGGGGCAACCCCCATCCCCCACCCGTATAAATGTCTCAGGCACAGAGAAGGCCATCAGCTTCACTCATCAGTGACTTCTCCATTTGGGTGGGGTGGTGGAGGTAGGGTGTGGGTTCCAGATGGCAGAGAGAGGGAAGGGGCCTGGGATGAGACCATAGCAGGGAACTCCTGGAGAAATTCTGGCTGGAGAAGAAAGCAAAGTGTGGGCCATGGCATTACGTGGGAGCTGGTTAGAAACGCAGGATCTGGGGCCTACGCTAAGCCTACAGAATCAGAATCCACATTTTAATGAGATCCCTAGGGTATATGCGATACAGTCTGAGGAGTTGTGGGGCAGAGAAGGGCGCTGGTTGCTAGAGACGGGGAAGGCTTTCCATATGGAAATGCTGGCCTGGTGAGCTGGAGGCAGAGGGAGCAAGGGGTGGGGGCGGGGGGGGCACTGAAAATCCCGGGGCGGAGCTGCGAATTGAGGAGTGTTGTGTGTGAATGTTTATGGCTGTGCGGGGCTGGGGTGTATGGAGCTCCCAGTGATGATAATGTAGTGGCAGGTGGTGTTTCCATGTCCCATGACTGAAGTCTTCCGGAGGGGTATCCGCCTGTGTGTTCCCTGGAGGAGGGAGGAGTGTGTAGAGGTGTCGCATGTCTGTGCATGTGTGAGTGAGGTGTGGGGTAGAGTTCTTGTGTGTCTTTGGTATTTTTTTTGTGTTAAAAATGGTCAACTCGGCTGGGTGTGTTGGCTTACACCTGTAATCCCAGCATTTGGGGAGGCTGAGGTGGGAGGATCGCTTGAGTCCAAGAGTTTGAGACCAGTCTGGGTAACATAGAGAGACCTCATCTCTACAAAAAATTTAAAAATTCCCTGGGCTTGGTGATGCACGCCTGTGGCTTGAGCTTCTCAGAAGGCTGAGGTGGGAGGATCGCTTGAGCCTGGGAAACGGAGGCTGCAATGAGCCATGAGGGGGCCACTGCACTCTAGCCTGGGTTAGGGAGGGAGATCCTGTCTCAAAAAACAGAACAGTCCAGGCCCGGTAGCTCACGCCTGTGATCCCAGGGCTTTGGGAGGCCGAAGCCGGTGGATCACTTGAGTTCAGGAGTTCGAGACCAGCCTGGCCAACATGGCAAAACCCGTCTCTGCAAAAATATACAAAAAATTAGCTGGGTGTGGTGGCGCACGCCAGTAGTCCCAGCTACTCGGGAGGCTGAGGCGGGAGAATCGCTTGAACTCGGCAGGCGGAGGTTGCAGTGAGCCGAGATCACCTCCAGACTGGGTGACAGAGCGAGACTCTGTCTCAAACATAAAACAAAACGAAACAACAAAAACGGTTAACTAATGTAAATTTCATAGGGTTCTACTTAATATTTGCCTGTCCCAAGGTAAAGTTAATGTGTGGATAGGAGACTGTGGGGTATCGGGGTTCAGGAAAATGTACTAAGGATGAATATTGAGCCTCCTGGACTCAGAACTTAGTGCGCAGGTCCATCCGCCAAAATACCCCCGGGGTCCTCAGTGGATAGAGGACTCGGATTCCACTTTGCGCCCCAGGTTGTAATGACAAACAATTGCCACCAAGGGGCGATGCCGGCCCGGCCACGCGATGAGAAGTCCCGGGTAGTCCCAGGTTGTCCCGGACTGGCCGCGTGGGGTCCGCCTGCCCTGCGGGGACCCGCGGAGAGAAGGGATCTTCCCGCGGGGCTAGTGGGAACCGCCCCGGGGTGGCTAGGCTGGGGCGACTCCTGGTCCCCTCGTGCTCAGGCTTACCGCCTTTCCCCCGGGGCCCTGGCCACCCCCGGCCCCAGCCAGCGCCCTCCCGTTCGTTGGGCCCAGGCAGGGCTCTGTCTTGGATCCCGAGACCCCAACCCTCTTCCGGGAAAACGCAGCTCGTGAGTGGGGGAGTGAGGGTGCAGCCTAACGGGGGAGTCGGGGCAAAGGCGTTGAGAGGAGCAGGAGGTTTTATTTGGGACGAAGGTGGGGAGTTCTCCCCTCAGGCTGAGCCATGGGGGAGGGGGCTCAGGCATTCCCGGGCGGGACACGTTAATGGGGCGCCCTTGCCTCACCCTGGATCAGAACGCAAGGTTCGAGTCCCAGCCTCAATCACTAGATTCGGCCTGACTTTGTGCAGGACTTTTACTCCCACGCTGGGCATCTTCCATCTTCTCAGTAGAGAGAAAGCTGCTCTCCCTACCTTACACGGTGGCTGCGGCTCAAATAGAGAAACCCAGGAAAGTGGCAGTGCTCGCTGACTTGACTGTTACTGTGAGTGGGGCAGGGGAAGGGTAAAGCTGACGGTAGCTTGAGGCCAGGGGTGGGGTGTAGGTTTAGGAGACCTGGGGAGTGGTGCAGGATTTTGAGGAAGGGAGTGCCTTGATTTCAGTTGAGCAGCTGGGAGGTAAGAACAGCTCCCAGGCAGAGAGAGGGGGGGCCTGGCAGTGGGAACAGACAGAGGGGGCTGATGCTTACAGCAGAGTATACTTATTATTTTTTTTTATACATTTTTTTTTCCAGGCTGGGTGTAGTGGCTCATGCCTGTAATCCCAGCACTTTGGGAGGCTGAGGCAGGAGGATTGCTTGAGCCCAGGAGTCTGAGACAAGCCCGGGTAATGTAGGGAGACCTCATCTCTACAAGTAGTTTAAAAATTAGCCAGGCCTGTGACGCATGCCTGTAGTCCCAGCTACTGGGCAGGCTGAGGTGGGAGGATCACTTGAATCCAGGTGGTGGCGGCTGCAGTGACCAGAGATTGTGCCACTTCACCCCAGCCTGGGCAACAGAGCAGGACCCTGTCTCAAAATAATAATAATAATTAATAAATAACTTCAAAAAATAAAAGTAATTTAGAAAAGTTACCAAAAATGTTGAAAATTGGATAAACAAAACCCACCTGGCCCACAAATACAGCTGCAGTTTGCTTTTGGTCTATTGCTTTTCAAACTCTTTTTACACTTAAAAACATGGATGTATTATTGTGTATATAGAATTAATTTTTCTGATTTTTCACTTATCAGTATGTCATAGCTTTTTTTTTTTTGAGACGGAGTCTCGCTCTGTCGCCCAGGCTGGAGTGCAGTGGCCGGATCTCAGCTCACTGCAAGCTCCGCCTCCCGGGTTTACGCCATTCTCCTGCCTCAGCCTCCCGAGTAGCTGGGACTACAGGCGTCCACCACCTCGCCCGGCTAGTTTTTTGTATTTTTAGTAGAGACGGGGGTCTCACCATGTTAGCCAGGATGGTCTCGATCTCCTGACCTTGTGATCCACCCATCTCGGCCTCCCAAAGTGCTGGGATTACAGGCTTGAGCCGCCGCGCCCGGCTTTTTTTTTTTTTTAACAGAGCCTCACTCTGTCGCCCAGGCTGCAGTGCAGTGGCATGATCTCAGCTCATTGCAGCCTCTGCCTCCCAGGCTCAAATGATCCTTCCGCCTCAGCCTCCTGAGTAGCTGGGACGACAGGTGTGCACCACCATGCCTGACTAATTTTTTTTTTTTTTTTTTTGTGACAAAGTTTCACTCTGTCCCCCAGGCTGGAGTGCAGTGGTACAATCTTGGCTAACTGCAAGCTCTGCCTTCTGGGTTCACACCATTCTCCTGCCTCAGCTTCTCGAGTAGCTGGGACTACAGGTGCTGCCACCACGCCCGGCTACTTTTTTGTATTTTTAGTAGAGAAGGGGTTTCACCGTGTTAACCAGGTTGGTCTCCATCTCCTGACCTCGTGATCTGCCCGCCTGGGCCTCCCAAAGTGCTGGGATTACAGGCGTGAGCCACTGCACCTGGCCCGTGCCTGGCTACTTTTGTATTTTTTTGTAGAGATAGCGTTTTGTCATGTTGATCAGGCTGGTCTCAAACTCCTGGGCTCAAGCATTCCACCCCCCTTGGCCTCCTGCAGTGCTGGGATTACAGGTGTGCGTCATGGCGCCTGGCCCAGCATTTTTCATATTACTTCTGTACTCATTTCCTAAGGCTACCATAACAAAGCACCACAAATTGGGTGGCTTAAACAACAGAGGTGTGTCCTCTCACTGTCTGGAGTCCGGAAGGCAGACATGCTTCCTCTGAAACCTGTAGGGGCAATCCTCCCCCTATTCTAGCCTGTGTTGTTGCAGGCAGCCCTTGGTTTGTGGCTGCATCACTCCAATCTGCTTCTGTGGTCACATGGCCATCAAGTGATTCTCATGCCTCAGCCCCCCGAGTAGCTGGGATTATAGGCGCCTGCCACCATGCCCGGCTAATTTTGTATTTTTAGTAGAGACAGAGTTTCACCGTGTTGGCCAAGCTGGTCTTGAGCTCCTGACCTCAAGTGATCCATCTGCCTCGGCCTCCCAAAGTTCTGAGATTACAGGCATGAGCCACCGTGCCTGGCCTCAGTTTCCTATTATTGAGCACTTATCATCCTATTTATTTATTTATTTATTTATTTATTTGAGACAGAGTCTCGCTCTGTCAACCAGGCTGGAGTGCAGTGGCCAGATCTCGGCTCACTGCAAGCTCCGCCTCCCGGGTTTACGCCATTCTCCTGCCTCAGCCTCCTGAGTAGCTGGGACTACAGGCGCCTGCCACCTCGCCCGGCTAGTTTTTTTTGCATTTTTTAGTAGAGACGGGGTTTCACCGTGTTAGCCAGGATGGTCTCTATCTCTTGACCTTGTGATCCCCCCGTCTCGGCCTCCCAAAGTGCTGGGATTACAGGCTTGAGCCACCGTGCCCGGCCATCATCCAATTTATATATGGTTATAAATGATGCTGTAATGAGCACTTTTGTGCGTAAAGCGTTGCCTTATATTGTTGAAACATTTTTTTTTGAAGGATAAATATTCAGAAGAGTATATCTGGTAAAGGTTTACCTTTTTTTTTTGAAACAGGTCCTCACTGTGTCACCCAGGCTAGAGTGTAGTAGCACAATCACAGCTCGCTGCAGCCTCGACCACCAGGCTCAGTGATCCTCCAGCCTCAGCCTCCCGGGTAGCTGGGACTACAGGCATGGGCCACCACGCCCAGCCAATTTTTTGCAGAGATGGAGTTTCACCATGTTGCCCAGGCTGCACAAAATATTTTAATGACATTACTCATTCAGGAAGAGGTATGTTGTGGGGAGAGGAAGCATGGAGAAGCAAAAGGAAGAAAAAAAGCATTTGCTACAGCCCATCAGCCAGAGGCAGCATCCACCAGCCTGACCATATAGTTTTATAAAGACTTACTACCCTTATTTTTTTCTCAGTTGAGATCTTATTTATTTATTTATTTGAGATGGAGTTTCACTCTTGTTGCCAAGGCTGGAGTGCAATGGCAAGATCTCAGCTCGCTGCAACCTCCGCCTCCTGGGTTCAAGTGTTTCTCTTGCCTCAGCTTCCCAAGTAGCTGAGATTACAGGTGCCTGCCATAACGCCCAGCTAATTTTTTTGTATTATTAGCAGAGACAGGATTTCACAATGTTGGCCAGGGTGGTCTCGAACTCCTGACCTTAGGTGATCTACCTGCCTCAGCTTCCCAAAGTGCTGGGATTACAGGCGTGAGCCACTGCACCCGGCCTGTTATGTGTTTTTTGTAATTAAAAAAATGCTAGGGCTGGGTGCGGTGGCTCACACTTGTAATCCCAGCACTTTGGGAGGCCGAGGCGGGCAGATCACTTGAGGTCAGGAGTTCAAGACCAGCCTGGCCAACATGGCGAAACCCCATCTCTACTAAAAATACAAACATTAGCTGGTGGTGTGGTGCATGCCTGTAATCCCAGCTACTCCGAAGGCTGAGGTGGGAGAATCGCTTGAACCCAGGAGGTGGAGGTTGCAATGAGCCGAGATAACCAGAAAATATAACATCCACTAAAAAGGAAAAAAGATGTTATTGAGTTCTAGTTTGTGTTAAATATCTCTGTGTGCTGGCCATGGAGATGATCAAAACAATAAAATGTCAAAAAGTGCCCATGGTCCATGGGGATGGAAATATAAAGAAATCATAACACGGTTTCAATTCTGCTCTGAGGGAAGATTGAGTGCCCTGGAGTGCTCGGAGTGGCAGTCAACCCAGGGCAGGTGGAGTGGTCGGGGAAGCTTCCCCGGGGAGCTGAATTGAGGATAAATTAAAGTTAGCCTGGCAAAGCGAGGTGGTCCGATCTGTGATTTCAGTTACGCTTTTATGATATGCACACCGTTTAACGCTTGTGTGGGCAAGGCTGTTGACCTTTCTCTTTGTGATTTCTTCCAGAGCTTTTACGCTCGTAAAGCTCCCTTTCCGCAAGAGGTCTGATGATTCCATTTCTTCCTGTTTTTCCATAGTTCAATTTATTTTTACATTTAACTCTTTAATCTACCTGGAAATCATTTTGATGATTGGCAGTGGGATGAGACCCTGGTGGAAGGATGAAGAGGCAGAAACAGGAGGAAGCATCTTCATTCTGCTGCCCTTCTTCCTGACTTGGTGGCTCTGGGGCTCCCACCAGTCACCTTCTCCCCTCCCTGTGGTCGTTTCAGTGATGGATGAGTGAGAGGGTGTGTGGCTGTGGCCCTGGGTGATTGGAGGCGATGGTCCAGTAGACCATATTGGTCTGAAGTAGGAGGGATGCAGAGCAGACTGCTGAGAGGACTTGCGGCATGGGGACTGGTCAGGATGGATGGAGGCGTATGTCCCATCGCTCTCTGCCCCTCCCTGCTACCCAAGTGCTCACTCTCCATCCTTGACCCCCTTCCTCCCTCCCTGTTGCTAATTTTAGTTCTCTGTTCATCTGTTTGTTTTGGGCTGTGTTCTCTGCTGGACTGTAAGCTCTTAGAGGGCACATGCCATGTCTGTTTTGCTCAGAACAATGGGCACTGGCCTCTTCTCAGTGCCTGGAGCAAGGACTGGCACAGAGGAGGGGCCCAGTGAATGTTGGTTGGATGAACAAAGGGAAGAAATGGCCTCTTCGTACCAGCCCCATAGGGGTGTGGCATGTAGGAAGCTGGGAAGAGTGGTCATTCTGAACTGTCTGCTCCAAGGCCTGGAGATAGATTGCTGGATGGGGGACTGAGGATTCAGAACCCCCAGTATGGGTCGCCCTCTCAAGGTCTGATCTTTGGGCTGAATTTCATCAGTAGCACGGAGGCTGAGAGGCTGGGAGTCTTCCCTGCCCAGATGCCTTTTGTAGCTGAAGTCCTAGGGCAGGGGCAATGGGCTGGGCCCAAAGGAATAGGGCTGGGGAGACAGGGCTGGAGTCCTGGAGGCGGCTGCTTCTGATGAAGCTTAGTCTCAGGGGCTCAGAAATATGCATTACAGCCAGGAGGAGAAGTAATTAAGTCAGAGAGCAGCGGCGGGGAGGAAGGGAGGCCCCATTTTCTCAGGAGTCTCCAGGTGCAATTAATAAGGGCAAGGGAGGGGAGAGCTCTGCCCAGTCTGGTGATATTGGTAATAGAGACATGCCTTCAGGGCCATGGTCACCACGTCTGTGCTGACCACCAAAGGAGGGGTGGACACAGGGGCCCGAGGAATGTGTTAGCATCTGGCTTTATGAGGCCAGGGCCAGACCAGCCTGAGCTGAGCCCTGGTGTTGCCGTTGACTTGCTGTAGGAACTTGGGCAGGTGGCGTAACCCCTCTGAGCCTCAGTTTCCCTATGAGTAATGTGGAGCTAATAATGTGGACCTCATAGGATTGCTGTGGGATTAAATGTAAAATGCTTAGCAGTGTGCTTATCATGCAACAAACCTGGGATGATAGAGCTGGGATCCCAAAAATAGTTTGTGACAGCTGGTGCTGAGAATCCACGTGTCAGCAGGTATGTGGGCAGAGGGCAGGAACACGCAGGCTGCCCTGATGGTGGCCCCTGGTTTCTGAGTCCTGAGGCAGACAGCAGCCCCAGGAAAGGTATAATGAACCCCTGCTCTGTGTTTTTTCTCCGGTGCCTGTGGTCCTTACACGACCTTGCAAGGCTGTTATTGTTCTTTCCATTTACAGATGAGGAAACCAGGGCTCGGAGAGGCGAAGTGGCTTGCTGAAAATCAGTGGGCTGTAGAGCTGGAATTTCAGTCCAGGCTTGTCTGGTGCCACAATATTCAAACTATCCTTTCCTTTAAGCTACAAGGCTACAGAACCTTGGGGTGCACAGGAAGCCACATGACCCAGTCTTGGGGTGAACCATGGAGAGCAACGAGCACTGACCTCTCAGGCATACCCTATGCCATCTGTCTTGAACATGCATACGGGCACAACGTCTTCAGGAAAGAAAGACCTAGACACTCACCCTCTCTCTTTTTTTTTTTCGGAGACAGTCTCACTCTGTTGCTCAGGCTGGAGTGCAGTGGTGGGATCTCAACTCACTGCAACCTCCGCCTCCAGGGTTTAAGCAATTCTCCTGCCTCAGCCTCTTGGGTAGCTGGGATTACAGGTACGCACCACCCCATCCGACTAATTTGGTATTTATAGTAGAGATGCGGTTTCACCATGTTGATCAGGCTAGTCTTGAACTCCTGACCTCAGGTGATCCACCCACCTCGGCCTCCCAAAGTGCTGGGATTACAGGCATGAGCCACCGCCCCTGCCCAACATTTTCATATATAGAATACCCCTACAGACCTCTCTTCCTGTGTGTAGATATATGTTTTACAAAATTGGAATTATTGTATATAGGTGTTTTTGTATTCTGCTTTCCTCCATAAAACCATATTTCATAAATATTTCCATGTCATTTAACATTTTTCCAAAACATGATATTTAATGATTCCATTGGAATATTACACCTCATTTATACTATAATTTTTTCATGGACATTTGGAAATTTGTGCTATTTCCTATTTTGTGTGTGTGCTACTGTTAATCACATTGATGAATAGCCTAGTACTATCTCTGGATATATCCATTGGTTACATTCACAAACATGGAAGCCCTGGATTGAAGGATAGTACATTTACCCTAACCCAGCCTCCTGTGAGGCCTGTTACAGTCTCACCAGTGAGGGGGTTACTGTGTTGTGAGGGAACTCACCATGGCCCAGGCAGCCTTGGGCATTGTCATTTAAAAACATCTTTATGACTGTAATCCCAGCACTTTGGGAGGCTGAGGCAGAGGATCTCTCAAGGACAGGAGTTCCAGACCAGCCTGGTCTGTGAGTGTAGTGAGACCCCGTATCGATAAAAATCAAAAAATAGCTGGGTGTGATGGTGTGCACCTGTAGTCCCAGCTACTCAGGAGGCTGAGGTGGGAGGATTGCTTGAGCCTGGGAAATTGAGGTTGTAATGAGCTACGATCACACCACTGCACTTCAGTTTAGGTGACAGAGCAAGATCTTGTTTCATTTATTTATAAATAAAAAATAAAAATAAATGGGAGTCTCTGTCATTTTCTTATTGTTTGTAGGTACTCTTCATATATTCCAGATCTTAGTGCTTCTTTGGTTGTATATGTTGTGAATATGTTTTCTTAATTTTGAGAGTTGCCTTTTAATTTAGTTTTTTATTATATAGATAAGTATTACATTTTAATGTCATCAAATTTATAAACCTTTTCTTTATATTGCCTTTGTTTGTTTGTATATTTAGAAGAGCCTTTCCTTTTTCACTATAAAAGTCACATAACAACTTTTCTACAACTTTAGAAGAGAAACAAAGTCATGCCCAGTTCCATGATCTCATGCAACCAGGCAGGATTTAATTAAGAGCAAAATCGAGATTTAATCAGCTGCTCAAGCCCTGGTGTAGATTTAGATGATCAATTTCAATAACCTCAGAGCTGACTGGTGCCCGACACCCAGATGCAGTGGGCAGGGCATGGATGTGGCAGTGCAGAGGACTGCCTGGCATGGGCCTTCCAGGCTGAGCCCCTTTCTTCACCTGTAAAGGAGCAGATCGGACTAACATGCTGGTGTCTTAGGAGGCAAGTGCAGACTCTGGGTTCAGACAGAGCCAGGTTCAAATCCCTACCCGGCCGCTGGCCAGCTGCAAGCCCTAAGATTTTCAGCCTCTCTAAGTAAGCGTTTCCACCTCTGCGAAATGGGGGAAACAGTGCTTCCCTCACGGAATAGTTGGGAAAATGAAATCAGATGGCAGTCATGCTTCTCAGGCAGGCCCGCGACCCAGTTCAGTTAGATATTATTATAATTAGTGGTTATTATGGGTGGTGTTGATGGTAGCTGTGTTTAGGAATTCCCGACGAGCCTCCTGCTCCTACCCGCTGTGAATCCAGGTCAAGAGGTGGGGCCCTGGCTGTGTAGAGGGCCACAAGGGAAAGGAGGCCAGGACCGACAGGGCACCGGGGTCGGCCAGGCCGAGGCCACTTCCCGGCCGCGCGGAGGGGAAAGGAGCAGGACTGACCCGGAGGCTGAGAAGGCTTCCGGCATCCCCGGGGCTGGCGCCCCCCTAACAGCGACCCCATCGCTTCTTGGATCCAAGGGGAGGGGCCGCCCCGCCGCTCCCTCGGGTCCTTATCAGCGATGGCCGGATAAACGCGGGCGATAAGGACCTCTGGCAGCCGGGGCGTGCAAATGGGGCGGCGCGGCCGCGGTTCCGGCGGATCCGGGCGCGGTGTTTGCCGGAGATAAGCGCGCGGCCGTTGCGCCCCGCTCGGTACACAGACGCCACTTAGCTGCGCAAACAGCAGCCGCTCGCCTCGGGACACTCAGCCGGGCCGGCACCGGACACGCGGCCCCTGCGCGCGCCTGGGGAGTACCCTGGGAGGCCGGTGGGGTGCTACAGCGACGTCATCGGGCAGACTCGCGCGGGGTCGGGGTGGGGGCATGGGGCTGTGACAGCCCCCGGTATGTCAAGGGCACGAGCCTATGTGCGCCTAAGGCCGGGCAGCGGGGAGCGTTGGGTGCCTGAGCTTGTTGGATGAGGGCAATGGGTGAACTCGTGGTATCTGAGGGGCTGTGCCTATGATGTGTGTGCTTGGGGGGCCTTGAGGGAGCCCCCAGGGCATGGTCCTCATCCCTGCAGTGCCCCCTGTAGCCGGGCTGCTCCCTAACAGTTCTCATTCTCCTCCCCTTGGGGACAGGCACCCGGATCCCTGAGTTCCCAGAAGAGACTCAAGCTTCCTGTTCTCAGCAGGACTGGGTCTTTGGGACACTGAGCAGGCCCCAGAGCTGAGGCTCCATCAGGCAGGGCCCGGGGTAGGAGAGCCACTAGAGGGCCACCCAGCACCCCTTTACTGCTTCCCTTATTTCGGGGCATCAGCTCCACCCCCTAAAACCCTCCTTGGCCCTGTCTCCTACTCCAGTTGCAGTTTTGTTGTTGTTGTTTTGTTTGTTTGTTTTTTTAAGACAGCGTCTCGCTGTGTCACCCAGGCTGGAGTGCAGTGGCGTGATTTCGGCCCACTGCAAACTCTGCCTCCTGTGTTCAAGTGATTCTCATGCCTCAGCCTCCCAAGTAGCTGGGATTACAGGCGTGCACCACCACATCCGGATAATTTTTGTATTTTTAGTAGAGACTGGGTTTCACCATGCTGGCCAGGCTGGTCTCGAACTCCCAACCTCAGGTGATTCGCCCACCTTGGCCTCCCAAAGTGCTGGGATTACAGGTGTGAGCCACCACGCCTGGCCTCCAGCTGCCTTTAACATCCCAGTTGGCTGCTGGAGGCTACAGACTTGGGGCCACCAATCTCCTACTTCTCCTTAGAACACCCCTTACCAAAGGTCATCTGAAGAAGAAACCCTCTTATCCAGGACAAAATGAGCAGCTGCTCCCAGTCCGGAGCAGCCCGTTGAACACAGATTGAACACAGGCATCAGGCTCAGGCACCGAGTTGAGCACAGAATCCAGCCTGGCCCATCTTCAGGCACAAGTCTTGACATTTCATGAGCTTGAAAGACTTTGTCCAGTCCTGTTGGACTCTGTCCAGTCATGCCTGTTCCTGCCATGTGCCTTAACCTGCTTTCTCCCCGGCCTCTGCTAGTCCCCCTGCTTCTACTACAACCTTGGCTAAACTCTTCTCTGGCTTTTGCCTCAGTCTGCCTGAAAGCAAGACTGCCAAGTACAAGTGTTCAGTTTGTGCACTGCACAAGAGCATCGCATCTAGGGGCATGGTTCACATTGTCGCTAAGCAGTGTACATGAGTGTGCACTGTCCTTCCTGAATCAGTAGGGGAGACTCCTCTTACAAAAATGCATACAGGCATTCAGGGCCATGCATGAGGAAACACACTCACTGACACATATACAAGTGGTTTTGCCCCATCCTAGCCTCACTCCAGACTTCTGAGGTGGCTTCTCCTGCTGGCCCGACACTCTCAGAGATGGGATTCCCAACACATCCACTCTGAAATGGGGGTGCTTACTAGCTGGTACTGACCTGTCATTCAGAGTTGGGGGATGATGTGTATGGGTGAGAGTGTAGATCTAATATGCAGGTGGACAGGGCTCTGGAGAGCTCCCCTGGGCAGAGCTAAGAAGTTGTCCACGAAAAGGCAGTTTGATCTAATTGCTAGGAGGATGCATATGTTCTGGGTACTGATTTAAAATGTTTATGGAAAGTGATACATTGGACTATATTGATTATACCATTAAGAGAATGGAAAGGCAAGCCACAGGGTGGGAGAAGATATTTGAAAGGGACTTATTTCCAAAAAATAAATAGAATGTTTACAAATCAATAAGAAAAGGTGGACAATTCAAAAGAAAAAAGGGCAAAAGGCTTGATCAGGCAATTCACAACAGAGGATAACCAAATGGTTAATAAACTTATGAAAAGGGCCGGGCGTGGTGGCTCACGCCTATAATGCCAGCACTATGGGAGGCCAAGGTGGGCGGATCACAAGGTCAGGAGTTCGAGAACAACCTGGCCAACATGGTGAAACCTCGTCTCTACTAAAAATACAAAAAATAGCTGGGCATGGTGGCACGCACCTGTAATCCCAGCTACTCGGGAGGCTGAGGTAGGAGAATTGCTTGAACCTGGGAGGCAGAGGTTGCAGTGAGCTGAGATCACGCCATTACACTCCAGCCTGGGCGACAGAGTGAGACTCTGTCAAAAAAAAAAAAAAAGAAAAAAAAGAAAAGATGCTGTTTTAATCAATTATCAGGAAAATGCAAATTAAAACCACAGTGAGATACCACCACCCATCCACCAGAATGACTAAAATGAAAAGACAAACAGATGATGCCAAGTATTGGTGAGGCTGTGGTATAACCAGTCTCATACTGTGCTGATGGGAGTGTATGTTGATACAACCACTTCAAGAAACTGGCCATGTCTGCTAAAATGCAACACGTACACACCCTATAACCCAGCAATTCAACACCTAGGGGTATATACTCAACAGACGTGTGTATATATGTTCACCAAAAGACGTTTCCAAGAATGTTCTGCTTGGCCAGGCACGGTCTCATGCTTGTAATCTCAGCACTTTTGGAGGCTGAGGCAGGAGGATTGCTTGAGGCCAGGAGTCTGAGACCAGCCTGGGCAACATAGCAATAGCAAGACTTTAACTCTACCAAAAAATAAAAATATTCTGCTGTCTCAGATGGGCATGCTTAAAAAAAAATGTTCATAGCCACAGTAATCATAATATTTCCTTTTTTTTTTTTTTTTTGGAGACAGAGTCTCGCTGTGTCCCCCAGGCTGGAGTGCAGTGGCGTGACCTCGGCTCACTGCAAGCTTCACCTCCTGGGTTCACGCCATTCTCCTGCCTCAGCCTCCTGAGTAGCTGGGACTACAGGCGCCCACTACTGCGCCCGGCTAATTTTTTGTATTTTTAGTAGAGACGGGGTTTCACCGTGGTCTCGATCTCCTGACCTTGTGATCCGCCCGCCTCGGCCTCCCAAAGTGCTGGGATTACAGGCGTGAGCCACCGCGCCCAGCCAATCATAATATTTCCAAACCTGAAACTGTCCAAATGCCTGTAAATGCTACAACAAATAAATAATGATATGTTCACACAACATAATATTATATAGAGATAAGAATGAACAAACTGTACACACAACATGGATGAATTTATTTCACAAACATAATATTGAGCAGAAGAAACTGAACCTAAAAGAATACTATGTGGCCAGGCGCGGTGGCTCACACTTGTAATCCCAGCACTTTGGGAGGCCAAGGAGGGTGGATCACGAGGTCAGGAGTTCAAGAACAGCCTGGCCAACATGGTGAAACCCCATCTCTATTAAAAATACAAAAATTAGCTGAGCATGGTGGTAGACACCTGTAATCACAGTTACTCGGGAGGCTGAAGCAGAGAATTGCTTGAACCCGGGAGGTGGAGGTTGCAGTAAGCCGAGATCATGCTATTATACTCCAGCCTAGGTGACAGAGTGAGACTCTGTCTCAAAAAAAAAAAAAAAAAAAGGAAGAAAGAAAGAAAAAAGGCCAGGCATGGTGGCTCACTCCTATAATCCCAGCACTTTGGGAGGCTGAGGTGGGCGGATCACCTGAGGTCAGGAGTTCGAGACCAGCCTGGCCAACATGGTGAAACTCCGTCTCTACTAAAAATACAAAAATTAGCTGGGGATGGTCATGCATGCCTGTCATCCCAGCTACTCGGGAGGCAGAGGCAGGAGAATCACTTGAACTCGGGAGGTGGAGGTTGCAGTGAGCCGAGACTGCGCCATTGCACTCCAGCCTGGGCAACAGAGCGAGGTTTTGTCTCAAAAAAAAAAAAAAAAAAAAAAAGGAAAAAAAAAAGAAAGAATAAAGAATACTTTGTGATTCCACATAACTTATGTGTTAGAAATCAGGAAAAATGGTTATTCTCAGCAGGGAAAGGATGGAAAGGAAGGGGACACTGGGAGGACTTCCTGGGGGCTTGTAATGTTCTGTTTCTTAAGCTGGGTGCTGGTTGCACTGATGCGCTTCGTTTGTGAAAATCCATTGAGTTGAACATTTACAATCTGTGCACTTTAGGTGTGCTAGTCTTCAATAAAAAGTTGAAAACGTGTTTTGACATTTATGGAGCTACCGTTTGGGTAAATTGAAGCTGCGTGTCACTGATTAAACTCTCTTGGCCCTGTTGTTCCCTCCCCTACTCTTCCCCCTCTTCTGTTCCTGGGCCTCACCTAGCTACCCACACACGCATTTCTCCCCCCACCGCTGATCTGCCTCTGATTGCGCAGGATATGCAATTATATACATATATATATATATATATTTTTTTTTTTTTTTTTCTGTTTTTTTGAGACAGAGTCTCGCTGTCACCCAGGCTGGAGTGCAGCTGTGCCATCATACTCACCGTAACCTTCATCTCCCAGCATTAAGTGACCTTCCTGTCTCAGTCTCCTGAGTAGCTGGGACTACAGCTTTTTTTTTTTTCATCTTTATCAGACAAGAGGTCTCACTATGTCATCCATAAACGTGTTTTTGTTAGAGAAAGAAGTCCTTTAAATTTTTTTCCCACAAAACTGCTGTATAGGCAGTTATATAACCTTTGTCTAGAAGCCCTGCCTTCCCTGATGTTTTATCCGTTTGAGATTAGGTTCAGCTGTGAGTGAAGAGAAATTTCAAAATAACAATGATTTAAATCAGGGATTCTCAAATTTAAAATGTGCATCAGAATCACTTGGAGGGCTTAGTAAGACTCCAACTGCTGGGGCCCATGCCCAGGGAGTCTGACTCAGTAGGTCCAGGATGGGGCCTGAAAATGAGTGTTTCTAATTAGTCTCCAAGTGATGCTGCTGCTGCTGCTGCTGCCAATCTGGAAACCACCCTTTGAGAACAACTGCTGGAAACACATCAAGTTTTTTCCTTCACGTAAAAAGCCCAGAGGCCTTTTGGTGGTTCAGGGCTGGTGTGGCAGAGACCGAGGATCCTTCAAGCTTTTTACTTTTGCTCCTTAAGGTGCGACGCTCATCACATGGCCCAAAATGACTGCTTGAGCTCCAGCCATTAGAGATTTATTCCAGCAGACAGGAAAGAGGAAGGGGCAGAAGAAAAGGAGGCCTTCATGGAAAAGGGCACTTTACAGGGGGTGCCCACAGTTTAAGGGTCAGACAGACCAATGCCTTTGCCCTTCTGAGGCAGAGTATTGAGGGCTATGCTGCTGGGAACACAGGGAGGGGCCTCAACCCAGCCAGGGGGCAGGAGTGGGGGCGACCTCTACAGATAGCAATTCCTGTCTACCTTTCGTGTTGTTGCAAAGGTTACATTTTAAAAATGGATGTGACTGTGATTTACAAGTGACAAATCATATAGAGAAGTTCCTTGCTTTTCTTTCTGAGGTACAGACCCAAACTGGGGTAGGGGTGTAATAGCCTGTTTTGGGAATTACACTGAGCCTTGCCTGCAGGAGATGTGATCTGGGAGAGAGGCTGGAAAGCGGGGTCTTTAAGTATTGATGGAAGCCATGAATAATGCTTTTCCCCAGAAAGATGCACTTTGTTTTCTTTTTTTAGAGACAGAGTCTCGCTATGTTGTCCAGACTGGTCTTGAACTCCTGGGCTCAAAGGATCCTCCTGTCTTAGCCTCCCAAAGTGCTGGGGTTGCAGGTGTGAGCTATCATACCCAGCCAAAATACAGTTCACTTCTCTCTCTCTCTCTCTCCCTTCCTTCCTTCCTTCTTTCCTCCCTCCCTCCCTCTTTCTTCCTTTCCTTTCCTTTCCTTTCCTTTCCTTTCCTTTCCTTTCCTTTCCTTTCCTTTCCTTTCCTTTCTTCTTTCTTTCAGGGTCTTGCTCTGTCACCCTTATGTCTGGTGGCATAATCGTGGCTCACTGCAGCCTTGACCTCCTGGGCTCAAGTGATCCTCCCACCTCAGCCTCCCAAGTAGTGTAGATTACAGGTGTGTGCCACCATGCCTGGCTAATTTATTTTTTTGTAGAGACGGGTCTCCCCCTGTTGCCCAGGCTGGTCTTGAACTCCTGGGCTCAAGCAATCTGCCTGCCTCAGCCTTCCAAGATGCTGGGATTACAGGTGTGAGCCACTGTGCCCGGCCAAGATTCACTTTGATACATGTTTTACTATGCAACCTCAAGGGGTTCACAGACCCCTGAGGCTCACTGAGGAACCCTGTTTAAGAATCCTTGTTGTAGAGGATCTCAGCGGTGGTTTTAGGAGCCCCAGCCTCTGGGACAGCAATTTCAGGAGGTTTTCCTGAATGGCCCCAACTCCGAAGTGGGGACTGTAAGTGGGAAGACCCCTGTGGCAGTGGCATAGGTGGCTCTGAGATGGTGCTGCCGTTTCAAGGGACCCCAGAACTGGGCTGAGGACACAGAGTAGGGTGAAGGTAAGCAGGAGAAAGTGGACAGAGGGACATGCTCCTTGGGTATGGAGCAGGGAGGGTCGGGAGCGCGCCTGCCAAGGAACTACAGGTCAGCAGTGCCAGTGTCGGGCAGGCAGGCACCGGAACACCTGCAGCGTGTTCCCAGCTGGGGCAGGACTCCTTGCTTGAGGCCTGGTGCAAGGGGCATCCAGGAGCTGCCCTGGAACTCTAGTTTCCAGGCCACTGACTTGGGCCTTGTTCTCCCTGGGAGGCGACAGGAAGGTAGGAGTGGGTCATTTTCTTGTTTTCTTCTCTCTCTGCTGTCACCTTCTACCCCCATCTCTGATAGATGGCACAGACTGAGTCACAGCTAATGGCTTTCTGCGGAGCCCTCGGAACTAATGAAGCTGCTAACAAGTGCCTGGGTAAATGAATTGCCGCCCCTGCCTCCCTCTCCCCCTCCCTCTCCCTGCCCCGCTGAAGGCCACAGGCTGCACAGCAGCTCATGGCCACTGGAGATACAGAATGGGGGATGAAGGATGGGGCCTGTCACTCTAGGCCAGGAAGACAGGCTGGGGGGACATGAGAGGGCAGAGGTAAGCACTGGGGAGAAGCATATATGGAGAGGGAGTTGGTGAGAATTGTGAAGAAATGTGGGTAGAGGCCGGTGGCAGAGATGTGAGCAAGAAGGAGAAGGGATATGTATCGGGTAGGGTGGGGTGAGGTGGAGTGATGGTCCCCTTCTGTGCCAGGCACTGGGTCACAAAGATCAGAAGCCCCTGCCTTGTCCTTGAGGAAATCACAGTTTGGTAGGGGGTAGAGAAGCATACAGAGATAGTCACTGGTTGGTTTTTGTTTTTGCTTATGTTTCTGGTTTGAGACGGAGTCTTGCTCTGTCACTGAGGCTGGAGTGCAGTGGCGTGATCTTGGCTCACTGCAACCTTGACCTCCCGGGTTCAAACGATTCTCCTGCCTCAGCCTCCTGAGTAGCTGGGACTACAGGCATGCGCCACAATGCCCAGCTAATTTTTGTATTTTTAGTAGTGATGGGGTTTCACCGTGTTGGCCAGGCTGGTCTTGAACTCCTGACCTCAGGTGATCCACCCGCCTCAGCCTCCCAAAGTGCTGGGATTATAGATGTGAGCCACCATGCCTGGCCTTGTTTTTTTTCCGGGTCTTACTCCTGTCACCCAGGTTGGAGTGCAGTAGTGTGACGTCAGCTCACTGCAGCCTCGACGTTTTGGGCTCAGGTGATCCTCCCACCTCAGCCTCCCAAGTAGCTGGGACAACAGGTGCGTGCCACAATACTCAGCTTTTTTTTTTTTTTTTTTTTTTTTTTTTTTTTTTATTTTTAGTAGGACAAGATTTTGCTATCTTGCCCAGGCTGGTCTTGAACTCCCGGGCTCAAGCAATCCACCCAGCTCAGCCTCTCAAAGTGCTAGGATTACAGGCATGAGCCAGTCTGCCCAGGCTACCCACTGTTTAATTGTCAAAAGAAGCCTGTGACACGAGCTTTACTATTCTCTTTTTACAGTGAGGCTCAGAAAGGCCAAGCAAACTCTCCCAAAGTCACACAGCTAAGAAATGTGAGTGGGATTCAAATCCAGAACATCTGACTCCAGAATTCATACCCTTTCCACCACCCCTAGGTTTGTAAGTATGTGGAAAGGAAAGACATGATCAGAAACCACTAAGAACAGATGGTTCTGGGTTGATCTGATTTTCCCCGTTGATGGAATTATTTGGTCGGGGATAGGAGTGCCGCAAGCTCCTCGTGTCTGGACTTCAGCAAGGCACACAGCAAAATCTCTTCTGACATCCTGCAGACATGGGGTGATGTGTGGGCGAAATGGCTCAACGGCTGGAAGAATTTCTTTTTTTTTTTTTTTTTTTTTTGACGGAGTCTCGCTCTGTCGCCCAGGCTGGGGTGCAGTGGCCGGATCTCAGCTCACTGCAAGCTCCGCCTCCCGGGTTCACGCCATTCTCCTGCCTCAGCCTCCCGAGTAGCTGGGACTACAGGCGCCCGCCACCTCGCCCGGCTAGTTTTTTGTATTTTTTAGTAGAGACGGGGTTTCACCGTGTTAGCCATAATGGTCTTTTTTTTTTTTTTTTTTTTTTGAGACGGAGTCTCACGCTGTTGCCCAGGCTGGAGTGCAGTGGCGCGATCTCGGCTCACTGCAAGCTCCGCCTCCCGGGTTCCCGCCATTCTCCTGCCTCAGCCTCCTGAGTAGCTGGGACTACAGGCGCCCGCCACCGCGCCCGGCTAATTTTTTGTATTTTTAGTAGAGACGGGGTTTCACTGTGGTCTCGATCTTCTGACCTTGTGATCCGCCCGCCTCGGCCTCCCAAAGTGCTGGGATTACAGGCTTGAGCCACCGCGCCCGGCCAGCCATAATGGTCTTGATCTCCTGACCTCGTGATCTGCCCGTCTCGGCCTCCCAAAGTGCTGGGATTACAGGCGTGAGCCACCGCGCCCGGCCGGCTGGAAGAATTTCTAATTAGATGAGCGGCTCCTTCTAAAGGCAGTCCATGGCTGAAAGTGGGAGGTAGCGGCTCTGCACCACAGGGCTCTGTCCTTGGTCCTGCTCTGTTGAACTCTTTTTTTCCTTATCCTCTCCCCCATATTTATTTCTAATTATTGAAGTAATATATGTCTGCTGTAGAAAAATATAAACTATAGCTAAGCCAAAAGAAAGAAAAAGCATCCTAATTCTCACCAGCACCACTTGCTGAACAGCCTTTTTCAATTTGCTGTAACTTTGAACATTTTTAGAATACAATGTTGGGACCAGAATTCCCACACCAAAAGATAACCCACTGTTCACACTGAGGGCGCATCCTGCCAGTCTCTTTATTGCAAACAATAGCAAGAAAATGTAGCACGTTATGGGCTGCTTACAGTGAGCTGGCAACAGTCCTGAGCTTCTGACAGCCATTATTTCATTCAATCCTCCTAACCCTTTACGGGCACTTTTATGACCTGTTTTTCACAGATGACAAAACCAAAGCTCAGAGATGAAATGATTTGCTCAGGCCACAGAGACTGGGTGAACAATTGAGGCAGGGTTTGTAGCAGATTTTGTCGGATTCTAGAGTGGGATTTTGAGCGACCATGGGACCCCTCCCTCCAAAGGTGCCCGCATGTTCACCTGGACCCATCCCCCACCGCCTGCCCTTCCACCCCGCCCTGTACTAGTAAAGGGGGCTATTTGTGCAGGATGGTCTGAGTCTCCCTGTTGCTTTTCTTCTGCTTGCACAGTAGCATCTGGGGACACGAATGTTATGTGCAGGAAACACGCGAGGGGAGAAGAAAAGACACACACACAATACCTTTATCCCATGTAAATGGCAATGCAGATATAATAAGCAAATGACATAATAATAAGCAAATTGATATAATAAGCAAATTGCAATGAGAAAGGGAGAAGGGAAAAGATATTTACACTCAACAATGGAGGATTCACCACCAGACTGGGAAGCAACAGCAACAGCCTGGGCTCCAGAGTCGGCCACTTGTCCGTGCACAGACGAGGAGCGGTCTCGTGAAGCTTCGGCGCAGTCTGGGACCCTAACTCTTTTGTAATGAGTTGTTTGGCATGAGGTCCAGGCATGAAGACCCTTCATGACCAGGCTCAAGGAACACAAAAAGGTCAATTTGTTTTTGGGATTGTCTGTTGTTTTTCTTATATATATATATGTGTGTGTGTGTGTGTGTGTATATATATATAATTTTTTTTTATTTTTTGAGATGGAGTCTTGCTTTGTCACCCAGGCTGGAGTGCAGTGGCACGATCTCGGCTCACTGCAATCTCTGCCTTCCTGGTTCAAGTGATTCTCCTGCCCCAGCCTCCTGAATAGCTGGGATTACAGGTGTGTGCCACCATGCCTGGCTAATTTTTGTATTTTTAGTAGAGATGGGGTTTCACCAAGTTGGCCAGGCTGATCTCGAACTCCTGACTTCAGGTGATCCACCCACCTTGGCCTCCCAAAGTGCTGGGATTACAGACGTGAGCAACCGCGCCCAGCCTTGTTTTTCACTAACTTATAGGAATAGATTGAAATAGAGATTTCTCCAAAACAGCACTGGATGAATGCCTCAAGGGGCTCACATAGCCCCTTCTGGTACTTGGTGACCATTGTTTGTGTCCATGTTCAACTGAGTTCAAATTTAATATTTAACTTTTCCTCCACAATGACCTAGGATGTGATCCCATACCAGGCACAAACCCCAGAGACTCTCCTGATCTGTCAGTAGCCACCCATGGGTGCTTATTTTACAGTAGGAGGATGGCTTGCCTAGGAAGCCAGGAATTTATCTTTAAGTGACAAACACTTTTTGAAAACTTACTATTTTTCAGGTTCTGTTCTAAGCACTTTAGAAAAAACTTTTTTTTTTTAAATGACTTTTTTTGGCAGAGTGCTGTGGCCCATGTCTGTAATCCAGCACTTTGGGAGGCTGAAGCAGGAAGATCACTTGAGGCCAGGAGTTTGAGACCAGCCTGGGCAACACAGTGAGATCCTGTCTCAACAAAAATAGGCTGGGCGCGGTGGTTCACGCCTGTAATCCCAGCACTTTGGGAGGCCGAGGCGGGCGGATCACGAGGTCAAGAGATTGAGACTATCCTGGCCAACATGGTGAAACCCCGTCTCTACTAAAAATACAAAAATTAGGTGGGCTTGGTGGCGTGCCTGTAGTCTCAGCTACTCAGGAGGCTGAGGCAGGAGAATCACTTGAACCCAGGAGGTGGAGGTTGCAGTGAGCCGAGATCGCGCCATTGCACTCCAGCCTAGCGATAGAGTGAGACTCCGTCTCAAAGAAACAAAACAAAACAAAACAAAAAATAAATACTAATACAAATTAGCCGGATATAGTGGTGCATGCCTGTTTTCCTAGCAACTAGGAAGGCTGAGTTGGGATGATCGTTTGAGCTCAGGATTTCAAGGGTACAGTGAGCTATGACTGTGCCACTGCATTCCAGCCTCGGTGATTGAGATCCTGCCTCCAAAAAAAAAAAAAAAAAAAATGTTTTTTAAAGTAACATAAAGTTGGCTGGGTGTGGCAGCTCATGCCTGTAATCCCAGTGCTTTGGGAGGCCGAGGCGGGCAGATCACCTGAGGTCAGGAGTTTGAGACCAGCCTGGCCCAACATGGTGAAATCCCCTCTCTACTAAAAAAAATACAAAATTAGCTGGGCATGGTGGCGGGCGCCTATAGTCCCAGCTACTCGGGAGGCTGAGGCAGGAGAATGGCGTGAACCTGGGAGGCAGAGCTTGCAGTGAGCTGAGATCGTGCCACTGCACTCCAGCCTGGGCGACAGAGCGAGACTCCATCTAAAAAAAAAAAAAGAAGAAGAAATAACACTGATTTTACGCCATCTCTTCCAGAAAATAGAACAAGAGAAAATACTCCTCAGTTCATTTTATGAGGGCAACATTACCCTGAGACCAAAACTAAACAAAGATATTGTAAGAAAAAAAACCCTACAGATCAATATCTTTCATGAACATATACATAAAAATCTTCAACAAAATGTTAGCTGGCCGGGCGCAGTGGCTCACACCTGTAATCCCAGCACTTTGGGAGGCCAAGGCAGATGGATCACTTGAGGTCAGGAGTTCGAGACCAGCCTGGACAATGTGGTGAAACTCTGTCTCTACTAAAAATACAAAATTAGCCAGGCATGGTAGTGTGTGCCTGTGGTCCCAGCTACTTGGGTGGCTGAGGCAGGAGAATCGCTTGAACCCAGGAGGCAGATGTTGCAGTGAGCTAAAATCGTGCCACTGCACTCCAGCCTGGGCAGCAGAGTGTGACTCCATCTCTAAATAAATAAATAAGCCAGCCGGGCGCGGTGGCTCAAGCCTGTAATCCCAGCACTTTGGGAGGCCGAGACGGGCGGATCACGAAGTCAGGAGATCGAGACCATCCTGGCTGACACGGTGAAACCCCGTCTCTACTAAAAAATACAAAAAACTAGCCGGGCGAAGTGGCGGGCGCCTGTAGTCCCAGCTACTCGGGAGGCTGAGGCATGAGAATGGCGTGAACCCGGGAGGCGGAGCTTGCAGTGAGCTGAGATCTGGCCACTGCACTCCAGCCTGGACGGCAGAGTGAGATTCCGTCTCAAAAAAAAAAAAAAAATTAAAAATAAATAAATAGATAAATAAATAAGCCGAGCTCAGTGGCTCAAACCTGTAATCCCAGCACTTTGGGAGGCCACGGCGGTTGGATCGCCTGAGGTCAGGAGTTCGAGACCAGCCTGACCAACATGGTGAAACCCTGTCTCTACTAAAAATACAAAAATTAGTCGGGCATGGGGGCGTGTGCCTGTAGTCCCAGCTACTTGGGAGGCTGAGACAGGAAAACGGCTTAAACCCGGGAGGCGGAGGCTGCGGTGAGCCGAGATCGTGCCAGTGCACTCCAGTCTGGGCAACAAGTTGAGACTGCATCTCAAAAAGAAAAAAATATTAGCCAACTGAACTCAGGAATATATAACAACAACAACAAAAAAATGTATATGCTACAATCAGGTGGGATTTATCCTGACAATGCAGGGCTGGTTCAATATTCAAAAATCGATCACTTGGCCGGGTGCGGTGGCTTATTCCTATAATCCCAGCACTTTGAATGTTCATTGTTCAGACACCATTGTTGGGTCTAGGAATCTATACATGTGTTAAAGCTCATAAAGCTGTACACCAACAAAATGGTCAATTTTATTTTATGTTACTTTATTTTATTTATTTGTTTTTTGAGAGGGAGTCCATTTTGTCGCCCAGGCTGGAGTGCAGTGGCACGATCTCGGCCTGCTGCAACCTCTGCCTCCCAGGTTCAAGTGATTCTCCTGCCTTAGCCTCCTGAGTAGCTAGGACTATAGGTGTGTACCACTACCTCCCTCGATCTCCTGACCTCGTGATCCGCCCGCCTTGGCCTCCCAAAGCGCTGGGATTACAGGCGTGAGCCACCGCGCCCGGCTATTCATATACAAAAAGAGAACTTCAACCTAAACCTCATATCTTATACAAAAATTAGCTCAAAAGGAATCATATATCTAAAAGCAATGTAAAATAATAAAACTTTTAGAGAAAAGTAGGGGAAAATCTTCATGACCTCAGTGTAGGCAAATAGTTCTTAGATTGGACACCCAAAAGCGTGAGTCACAAAAGTAAACAACTGATAAATTGGACTTCATCATAAATAAAAACTTTTGTTCTATGAAAGACAGGGAGCTTCAGAGGGAGCTGAAAGTGACAGCTCTGTGGGGTGAGGCATGGGGCTCACCTGCTGTGGACAGGCACTGATATCTCACTCCCTCTAACCTGCACGGTATGTCAAGGGATAGGGAATTGCTTTCCTACTCCTCCTCCTCCTCCTCCTCCTCCTCTTCTCCTTCTTCTCCTTCTTCCTCTTCTTCCTCTTCTCCTCCTCCTCCTCCTCCTCCTCCTCCTCCTCCTCCTTCTTCTTCTTCTTCTTCTTCTTCTTCTTCTTCTTCTTCTTTCTTCTTCTTCTTCTTCTTCTTCTTCTTCTTCCTTCTTCCTTCTTCCTTCTTCCTTCTTCTTCCTCCTCCCTCTCCTCAGGAGGGGATCACTTCAGGTCAGGAGTTCTAGACCAGCCTAGTCAACATGGTGAAACCCCGTCTCTACTAAAAATACAAAAATTAGCTGGGTGTGGTGGCAGGCACCTGTAATCCCACCTACTCCAGAGGCTGAGGCAGAAGAATCTCTTGAACCCAGGAGGCAGAGATTGCAGTGAGCCAAGATCTCACCACTGCACTACAGCCTGGGCGACAGAGCAAGACTGTCTCAAAAAAAAAAAAAAAAGCAAATGCTCATGTTAATTGATAAAGAAAAATCATTTGACAAAAATTCAAAATCCACTCGCAATTAAAAAAACAATACTCTTAGGCCAGGCTGGGTGTCTCATGCCTATAATTCCAGTGCTTTGGGAGGCTAAAGCAAGAGGTATTGCTTGAAGCTCGGAGTTCAAGACCAGCCTGGGCAACATAGTAAGACCCTGTCTCTACAAAAAAAAACCTGTCTCTTCTTTTTTTTAAAAGATGGAGTCTCGCTCTCTTGCACAAACTGGAGTGCAGTGGTGCTATCTCAGCTCACTGTAACCTCTGCCTCCTGGGTTCAAGCAATTCTCTGCCTCAGCCTCCTGAGTAGCTGGGATTACAGGCACCTGCCACCACACCAGGCTAATTTTTTGTATTTTTAGTAGAGACGGAATTTCACCATATTAGCCAGGCTGGTCTTGAACTCCTGACCTCATGATACATCTGCCATGGCCTCCCAAAGTGCTGGGAATACAGACATGAGCCACCATGCCCAGCCAAAAGTTTTTTTAATTAGTTGGGCATGGTGGTGCCTGTAGTCTCTGCTACTTGGGAGGCTGAGGTGGGGGAACTGCTTAAGCCCAGGAGTGTGAGGTTACTGTGAGCCATGATCACACCACTGTACTCTGCCTGGATGAAAAAATGAGACCCTGTCTCTAAAAAAAAAAAAGAAAGAAAGAAAAAGAAGAAAGAAAGGCCAGGGAAGGTGGCTCACGCCTGTAATCCCAGCACTTTCAGTGGCTGAGGCTAGAGGATCACTTGAGGCCAGGAGTTCAAGATCAGCCTGGGCAACATGAAGAAACCCCACCTCTACTAAAAATACAAAATTTGCTGGGCATGGTGGCACATGCCTGTAATCCCAGCTGCTCAAGAGGCTGAGGCATGGGAATTGCTTGAACCCACGAGGCAGAGGTTGTAGTGAGCTGAGATCGCACCACTATACTCCAGCCTAGGTGACAGAAGGAGACCCTGTCTCAAAAAAAAAAAAAAAAAAAAAAAAAAAAAAAAAAAGACAGTGAGTGTGGTACAGGTGAAATGATAGATAGCTAGGCCAATGGAACAGACTAGAACGTACAGAAATAGACCCATGCAAATATGGCAAATTGATTTTTGACCAAAGTGCAAAGACAACTGAATGGAGAAAGGACTCCTAGAACTGCCAGCATAGTCAGGACACAGAAGGACTGTATCACTCCGACGGACCCCCTGGTGCTATCCCTGTGTGGTCACTCCTCTCAGCCCTAATGTTTGCACCCACTACCATCACTATAGTTCTATCTCTTAGGGAATGTCATACAACTGGAATAATACAGTATGTAACTCTTTGAGACAGGCTTTGTCCACTCCTAATGCCTTTGAGATTACTCCAATTCGTTCTGTGTATCAATAGTCCATTCCTTTTTATTGCTCAGTAGTAAATATCCCAATATATTAATGTGGTTTACTCAGTTACCCATTGAAAGATATTAGGGCTGTTTCCAGTTTGGATCAACTATGAATAAAGCGGCTATAAACATTCATGTGGGCATATTCATCTCTCTAGAATAAAAAACCCTGGAGAGAGTTTTCTGGGTCATATGTAATTGTGTGCTTAACGTTAGAAAAAGTGCCAAAATGTTTTCCAGGATGGCTGTACCATTTTGCATTCCCACCATCAGTGGACCAGAGTTCTAATTGCTCTGCACCCTCTCAGCACTTCAGATTGTCAATATTTTTTATATTACCCATTCTAATGTGTGGATAGTGGCACTTCGTCATGGTTTTAATTTGCATTTTCCGGCCGAGCGTGGTGGCTTGCACCTGTAATCCCAGGACTTTGGGAGGCCAAAGTGGGCAGATCACGTTAGATCCAGAGTTCTAGACCAGCCTGGCCAACATGGTAAAACCCCATCTCTACTAAAAATACAAAAATTGACCGGGCATGGTGACGCATGGCTGTAATCCCAGCTACTCAGTAGGCTGAGGCAAGAGAATTGCTTGAACCCAGGAGGTGTAGGTTGCAGTGAGCCAAGATTGTGCCACTGCACTCCAGCCTGGGTGACAGAGCAAGGCTCTGTCCTGAAAAAAAAAAAAAATTGCATCTTTCTATTGTCTAATGAAACATCTAATGATGTTGAATATCTATTCATGTGCTTATTTGCTATCTTTATGTCCTCCTTGGTGCAGTGTCTGTTCATGTTTTTTTTTTTTTTTTTTTAAGTGGAGTGTTGGTTTTCTTATTGTTGAGACTGCTTACTCCATCTCATCTGGAACCTAATAGCTTTTTAAACTGTCACAACCATATGAAGTAGATATTATTGTTATCTACATTTGACCGATGACAAAACTGAGGTCCCTAGAGGTTAAGTAATTTTCCTAAGATTACACAGCTAGTCAGTGGCCAACCCAGTCATCCTAGCCCCAGAGTTTATGGTCTGAGCTGCAAGTTCCACAGCTTCAGTACTATAAGGGAGCCCTGGCAGGTCAGTGCCGAGAGCTCAGGGGACAAGAACTTCTCCAGGCCCTTTAGACTTGGAACGAGGGCATTGGTGCCCTTGCCCTCGTCTGCTATTGTGATGGGTGTTTCAGCAGCTGTGTGCCGCCCCCCCCCACAAAAATGCCCATCGCACGTTCCAGGTAACATCTGTTGACTACATCTCAAGTCATACAAATCAGAGGCAAAATGAAGTGTTTATGCCCCTACATTATCAGTCATTGGTGAAAGCCGCTCCTAGGGAATGGGGAAGCCCCAGGCATTTCCAACGTGATGCAGACAAATTGGTCCTGGCAGTCTGAGGGCACTCCTGTGACTAAAAGATTCCTTCATTCACACGGTCAAGAATGGCTCATTTTTTGTACAGCATGGTGACTATAGTTAATAGTTAATAATACTCTACTGTATACTTGAAATCTGCTTAGAGTGTAGATCTTAAGCATTCTCACATAAGAAAAAGTAACAATGTGAGGTGATGGATGTGTTAATTTGATAGCAGTAATTTTACAATGTATACATATATCAAATCATCACATTGTACACTTTAACTATATACAATTTTATTGTTAATGATACCTCAATAAAGCTGAAAAATGGCTCATTTTTACATTTCCATTTGACATTGCATTAAGGGTCATGGAAGGGGAAAAATAGAAGAGTGAGAGGATACCCACATTCCTTCTAATAGCACATTTTGGGAGTGGCACACATCACTCTTGCTCACATCCATTGGCCAGAACTTAGTCACAAGAAGTCACTTGGCTCAAGGGAGACTGGGAAATGTAGTTTTTAGCTGGGAAGCCATATGCTCAGCTAAACTCTATTGTAAGGGAAGAAGGGGAAAATAGGTACTGGGGAACAACTCACGGTCTCTTTACTTAGAGTGATGGGAAAGAGTGAAAGGAAAAGATGGGTGAGGTAAGGTGACAGGTTCCCACTTCCAGGCAGGGGGTTGAGGGAGGAGGAGGCTGTATGCTGAGGTGAAGGCCACTTTCACTGTGGTAAGAGACAGGTGAGTTTGGAGGCAGAGAAGACAGAAACTGGGCTGACACGAGGGTTGGGGAAAATGGAACAAAACAGGCCAGGCACGGTGGCTCACACCTATAATCCCAGCACTTTGGGAGGCTGAGGTCAGGAGCTCAAGACCAGCCTGGCCAACATGGTGAAACCCTGTCTCTATTAAAAATACAAAACTTAGCCAGGTGTGGTGGCAAGAGCCTGTAATCCCAGCTACTCAGGAGGCTGAGGCACAAGAATCACTTGAACCCAGGAGGCGGAGGTTGCAGTGAGCTGAGATTGCACCACTGCACTCCAGCTTGGGTGACAGAGTGAGACTCCATCTCAAAAAAAGTGAAAAGAAAAAGAAAATAGAGCAAAACAGAGGCCAAGAGCCTTCTAGCTAGGCATGGCCACGTGACTAAGTTCTGGCCAATGGGACAGGAGCACAAGAAGCAATGCAGCTTCCTCATCATACTCTTTATTTCCAACTTGTAAGTTCAGGGGTACATGTACATGATGTGCAGGTTTGTTACATAGGTAAATATGTGCCATGGTGGTCTGCTGCACGAATCATCCCATCACCTAGGTATTAAGCCCAGCAACCATTAGCTATTCTTCCTGATACTCTCTTTCCTCCCCAACTTCACTTTTTTGGTTGGCTTGTTTGTTTTTTTTTTGAGATGGGGTTTTGCTCTGTTGCCCAGGCTGGAGTGCAGTGGAGCAATCACAACTCACTGCAGCTGTGACCCCTCAGGCTCAAGCAATCCTCCCACCTCAGCTTCCCAAGTAGCTGTGACTACAGGCACGCACCACCATACCAGGCTAATTTATTTTTTATTGTTTGGGTAGAGACAGGATCCTGCTATGTCGCCCAGGCTGGTCTCAAATTCCTGGGCTCAAGTGTCCTCCCGCCTCGGCCTCCCAAAATGCTGAGATTACAGGTGTGGGCCAGGAACCTGACCTCTACCATACCCAACTCTTAAAGGGCAAAACGCTTGCCCTCTACTTCCTTGTTTCTCATCCCTGTGGCCTGGAATGTGAATGTGGGGTAATAAACACCCTTTTCTTTTCTCTTTTCTTTTTTTTTTCTTTTTTTGAGACGCCAGGCTGGAGTGCAGTGGCTCAATCTCAGCTCACTGCAACCTCCACCTCCCGGGTTCAAGCAATTCTGCTGCCTCAGTCTCCTGAGTAGCTGGGATTACAGGTGCCCGCCACCACTCCCGACTAATTTTTTTGTATTTTTAGTAGAGATGGGGTTTCACCATGTTGGCCAGGCTGGTCTCCAACTCCTGACCTCAGGTGCCCCACCCACCTCGGCCTCCCAAAGTGCTGGTATTACAGGCGTGAGCCACCGCGCCTGGCCAAACATTCTTAAACCATGTAGATGGGTGCATAATCTTGGAGTAACAAGATAGATGGTGCTTGGGCTCCTTGTAGATCAGAGGCACCATACCTCCTGGCTGCCAGCTTGGTCTCTTACATGAGAGAGAAATAAACATCTATGATATTTAAGCTATTGCTATTTGGTATCTATTAAGGCAGGTGCAGGAATATCTTAACTAATATGTTCACAAGTTGACTGATTCGATAACCTAGGAGCCCACCACGTGCCAGTATCACATCAGATGCCAGGAGCCACGAAGACACAAGTCCACAAGGGCCTGGTGAATAAGGGAGCCGACAGTGTCTGACATAGGTCAGAACTGTTCCTCCTTGAATCCATACCTCTTTCAGGACTTGAGTTTCTGCACCTACAGCACAGGCCTCTTGAGACTGTTGGGCCCTTGAAAAAGTTTTGGATTCAAACAGGAGCTCATCTGAGAACAGGAGCACTCATGTGGAGGGGATGTGCACAGAACTCCCAGGGGCTGGAGCCCAGGGACCCTCACAGTATCTGATTTCAGGCTTCGCAACACACACCAGCATTTTATTTTTATTGTTTTTCGTTTTTGTTTTTGTTTTTTTTTTGAGATGGAATTTCGCTCTGTCACTCAGGCTGGAGTGCTGTGGAGCGATCTTGGCTCATTGCAATCTCCGCCTCCCAGGGTCAAGTGATTCTTCTGCCTCAGTCTCCTAAGTAGCTGGGATTATAGGCACGTGCTACCACCATACCCGGCTAACTTTTGTATTTTTAGTACAGACAGGGTTTCGACATGGCCAGGATGGTCTCAAACTCCTGGCTTCAGGTGATCCGCCCGCCTTGATCTCCCAAAGTGCGGGGATTATAGGCATGAGCCACTGCAACCAGCCTATTTTTATGGGTTTTAAAAAATTCTTTGGTTGCTATTTAAGCCATTAAATAGAAATACCCTTTAAACATTCAAACTATATTGGAAATATATAAAGTACTGGAGAAGCCTTGTTTTGGTATAAACAGGTCTGAGTCATTGACCAGTGTTTTGAAAAAGTCAGTTTAAGTAGGCAATCATAAAAACACATACAGGTCTTAGTCACTTTGTTTTGACTTCAAACACAAAATACACATTCAGGCACAAATTTTTCTTTGGGTATCTTGACTCAAATCCCCCTTTGACTTTCTTGCATAAATCACACCCACAATCCTATAATTTGTCACCTATTATTTCCAATTTATTTAAACTTAAAGACACTTGTGAAGCAATCTGATGTAGCACACGTCTAGATTTTTAGGATTTTCCCTTAATAGTTTATCTTTCACACCTAATTCAACATGTCAGCAAATCTCTTTGTGTATTACTTCCAAAGCACTTAACGTAGTTTGCAAGGAAACAATTCTTTATGCACTCATATTTCATCAGTTTATATAATATTTAATTCAATTATATGATTACAATGACGAATACACCTGGCATAAACAGGCTAGGGACACATCCAACCAACAGACAACTCAACCCAGAGGTAGTTGAGTTCTTGCTTTTCTAGACCAGGAGTCAGCAAACTATAGCTCTGTGGGCCTGTTTTTGTACATTCTATGGGTTAAAATGCCTTTTAGGGGCCAGGTGTGGTGGCTCACACCCGTAATCCCAGCGCTTTGAGAGGCCAAGGCAGGCAGATCACTTGAGGCTGGGAGTTGGAGACCAGCCCGGCCAACATGGTGAAACCCCGTCTCTACTAAAAATACAAAAATTAGCCAGGCGTGGTGGCATGTGCCTGTAATCCCAGCTACTCAGGAGGTTGAGGCAGGAGAATCTCTTGAACCCGGGAGGCAGAGGTTGCAGTGAGCTGAGATTATGCTGCTGCACTCCAGTCTGGGTGACACAGCAAGACTCTGTCTCAAATTAAAAAAAAAAAAAGCCTTTTAGGCCAGGCACAGTGACTCATGCCTATAATCTCAGCATTTGGGGTGGCTGAGGCCCGAGGATCCCTTGAGTTCAATAATAATGAAAAGAATGGCTTTTAAAGTGGTTGAATCTGTAAGCGGTTAAAATAAACTAAAAAAAATTTTATGACATGAAAATTACATAAAATTCAAACTTCAACATCTGTAAGTAAAGATTTACTGAAGCACTACCATGCCCTTTTTTTTTTTTTTTTTTTTTTTTTTGGTGTATTCCATGGCTGCTTTCAAGCTACAGTGGATGAACCTAACGGTGTCAATAGAAACTGTATGGACCACAAAGCCTAAAATATTTGCTATCTGGTCCTTTACAGAGTTTGCCTACCTCTGTTCTAGAGCGAAGCCTGAGCCTTGAGCACGCACCACACCATAGGTATCTGTTACTGTTTTGCAGAAGCTTCAGGTAAGAGGGAGGGCTCCTAGGGGAGCTGCTACCATAAAAAGTGAAAATCCCTTCCTTCTTGGCATTGCTGTTTCCTAAACCCACGCCCCACTCTTCCCAAGGTAGCTTCATGGTTTGCTTCCTCACTTCCTTCCTGGGCTCAAGTGATCCTCCCACCTTGATCTCCCAGCACACTGGGATTACAGATGTGAGCCCCTACAGCCAGCTCTCATTTTTCTCTATAGCACTTACCAGACATATTTCATGCTTATTTATTTATGTATTTATTCATTTATGTGAGACAGATTCTCACTCTGTCACCAAGGCTGGAGTGCAGTCGCACCATCTCGGCTCACTGCAATCTCCGCTCCTTGGGTTCAAGTGATCCTTGTGCCTCAGTCTCCCGAGTAGCTGGATTACAGGTGCCCGCGACTGCGCCTGGCTACTTTTTGTAGTTTTAGTAGAGACAGGGTTTCACCATGTTGACCAGGCTGGTCTTGAACTCCTAACCTCAGATGATCCACCTGCCTCGGCCTCCCAAAGTGCTGGGATTACAGGCGTGAGCCACCGCACCCAGCCTCCATGCTTATTTATTTTCTATTTCCTGTCGCTAGAATGTGAGCTCTATGAGAGCAAGGATTTTGCCTGTTTGTTCACTGCTCTATCCCAGTGCCTAGATCAGTGCCTGGCACACAGCAGGGACTTAATAAGTGCTTATTGTGTGAGGATTGAATTACTCTTTTTATTTTCTTTCTGAGATAGAGTCTCGCTCTGTCACCCAGGCTGGAGTGCAGTGGCGCGACCTTGGCTCACTGCAACCTCTGCCTCTCGGATTCAAGCAATTCTCCTGCTTCAGCTTCCCGAGTAGCTGGGACTACAGGCACGCGCCATGACACCTGGCTAATTTTTGTATTTTTAGTAGAGATGGGGTTTCACCATGTTGGCCAGGCTGGTCTGGAACTCCTGACCTCGTGATTCACTCGCCTGGGCCTCCCAAAGTGCTGAGCCACCACACTTGGCCTGAATTACACTTGCTGTATGACAACCTGCTGTCTGCAGGACCCTGGGCATAAGGAAATGCCTGAGGGTGGAAAGCAGTGGAGCAGTGCTGCACAGTGCATGGTGATCAAAGAGAGGCCTTGTGTGCAGAGTGGGTACAGGCAGGTGGGTGATGGGGTACAGAATTCTAAGCCTCTGGGGATGAATGGCAGAGGCTACACCATCTTGATGAGTGGCCCTTGAGCCCACTGGACAAGGAGAATTGTTGGCTGGGGTCCAGGTCCATGGTCTCCCTGACTTGGGGTGGCCTTGCCAGGTGGTCTCAGAATGGGGACCAAAGGAACCCTTTGATTCTGTCCCCTCCCCCTTTGATTCTGTCCCCTACCCTTCAAAGACAAACTGGAGGCAGGTCCTGGTCTCACTTGGGACCTGGGATCACTTCTACAAAAACGATTGTTTCTGAAGTTTCCCCCCTCACACCGCAGACATGTCTCATGGCCACTGAGTCATGCAGCAATGATGGGTGTGGGTGTGTGGATGGGGGGTGGCTGAGCCCATTGATCGAGGGCTGAGACATCTTCCCCGCTAATCAACAAGTTAATAAGCTCTTCAATGAGGAGGCGGTGATTAATGAACCAATCAGCTTGCCCTGTAATTGGGGACTAAGATTGGAGGGTGGGGGTATGATGGATAGAGACGGTTTGCAGGGATGTGCGGCTGGCTCCTGGTCCACACTGAGACCACCTAGGGGCCCATTTACTTTGGCTATAAATGAGGAAGTGACTTCTTCAGAGGTTGTAGCCTGAATTTAGGCCACCCCATGCCCTCTAGCTTCTACAGTGTCTGTCCTCTCTTCCCATCTGTCCTTGGACTCCACGCTCCCCAAGACATAACAGGGTTCCAGGGATGTCAGATTCCCTGTGGCCATCTCACAGATTCCTTCTTCTCTCTGCCTGGGATCGGTGCACTAGAAACCCCCTACAACCACCAGGGTTAGTGCCGCAGGATCAGAAGAGCAAATACCTACTCTCTGGTATCCTTGCCCCTGTTAGCCTGCAGGGTCCTTCTCTAGGCCCTGACCCCTGGGATCACAGATGTCCTAACCAGCCCCACTGGCCCCTCCATCCTAGGGTGAGCGCCTGTCTTTTGTCTTTCCATGGAGGAATGGAATTCTTTGATTTCCGCTGTCTCCCTCCAAACCGGACAAAGGCTGTCTCTGTCTCTCTGTATCTATGTTCTGGGAGCCCCTCAGACTAGGGCTCCCCTATGACATGACCATGTCTCTCCTTTGAGACTGGGGTTCTTAAAGGACAGGGGTGTGCCTTGCCCCCTGGATGAGGGCTTCCTAAAAGGAATGATTTTTCTCCTCCCTCCAAGGGCAGGATCTGTGTCCCCTTGTCCTGGTATCCTCTTCCACCCCCATGCTCAGCAGGGCACCCTGGTGTTTCCTGGGATGTGGAGTCCCACGGGGCCTGACTGGCTGATAAGGAGCCATTTCCGGAGAATGCAGGTGATTGAACCCATAAAAGGGTGACAGAGAGCCCTGAACTCCCCATCTCAGGAGAGCTCTAAAAATAGCGCCAACAGCCATCTGTCCTGGGGCTGGAGGGGCTGGCTCAGCACCAAGGGCCTGGACAAGTTGGCCCTGTCAGCCCCCATGGGCCAGGGAGAGGAAGCTGGAAGGACTTTATGGGGAGACCTTCCCACAGCCCTTTCTCCTCCTGGGCAGGTGGGTTTGAGGGGGTTGGCAGTCCGGAGGCCCTTCCCCTACTTGGCCTCTCAGAGTGGGTGGTGGGCCCCAGGCTTAGTCTTCGGGTCCCTGCTCCCAGGCCTGCCTCTGGCGCCCCAATGGCTACTCCAGGTGCTGAGCCTTTCTGCCCCTCACAATTGAGAGGTCCTCTTCCTGGGGTCTGCCTCACCCTCCTTTTCCTGTTTGAATCGTGGGTGACCTTGGCTGCTCCATCACCTCCCAGGACTTCAGTTTGCTCATCTGGAAAATGGAGATACACTCAGTTCATCGTCTTGTGATGCCTGAAATTATGTACTACCTGGTGCACAGTAGGTGCTTAATAAACATGAGTCCTTTCCTTCAAAGGATCTGGGCTTAGAGCCCAGTGGAAACTGCCATGGGCCGGGGACAGTGGCATGTGCCTGGGAAGCCTTGGCATCACTCAGGCCCAGAAGACACCAGTGCCCCGAATGACACCTGCATAGGGGTGGAGACACTCTGCCTTGGGAGGGGGCTCTATGCCACACATGGCTGGACCGGGGTCTGTGTGTGCCAGTCTGGATACATAGGTGGCCAACTCAGCTGCTTCTGGTGGGGGGATTGGCTTCTGCCTCCGCCTGCCTCTCTTCCAACTCTTTAATAGAGAGAGGACATAATGGAGTGTTCAGAGAGGCCTTTCCCCCAAGACACCATAAACTGCAGGTCAGGAGCCAAGGTCAGGTGCTCCCACCCTGTCTCCAGGACACTTTCCCCAAGAGGTCCTGTCACTCCTCAGCCCTTCTCCAAACCCTTTGAGCAGAGGCTGAAAAGGCTCGTCTTTTGGAAAGAGTGGTCATAGATCCCACAGACTGGAGGGAATGTGTCCACCCTCCCACCCCCAGCTCCCACCCACCGACAGGCTAGGGAAGACAGAATCTCAACTCTGGTCTTAGCGGCTGCCCCAGGAGTCTAGACCCAACAGCTTCACTTCCTCAGGAGACTAGACCTGCCACTGGGGGGCTGTGGGGTGAATATGGGGTTCAGGCTGGGTACCCCATCCAGTGAGACCCCGAATCTGAGCATGGCAGCTGCCCCCTCAGCTCCTGCGAGGTGGAGACATCACACACTGGCTGGGTATAAGCTCAGTGATCTGGCGAGGGTGGAAGGAGGGAGGAAGAAGGGCCCACCCCCTGCTGGCTCCCCCTCCCCCAGGACTCCCCCTCCCTTTCTAGGCGGGGATATAAGCCCCACAAGGAAAGCGCTGAGCAGAGGAGGCCTCAGCTTGACCTGCTGCAGTGCAGCCCTTGGGACTTCCTCGCCTTCCACCTCCTGCTCATCTGCTTCACAAGCTATCGCTGTGAGTGGCTGGGGGCTCAAACATGGTCTGCTACCAGGAAACCCAGGGTGTTTTGTGGGGAAACTGAGGATGGGTGGTGGAAGCTGGGGGTGAGTGGTAGGAAACTGGATTGGAGGGGGCCATTGGAGGTGGGAAGGAGGCCTGGGAGTCCCGTTGCCAGCAACTAACTCTCTGGGCAGCAGCGGGAGTGGGGGTGGGGAGGCAGGCAGGGCTTATGCCCCTCTCACAGATGAGGAAACTGAGTCAGGAGACGGTGCAGTGCCCGAGAACACACAGCAAGCCAGTGGCTGAGCCTTGGTCCGGTACCAGCCCCAGGAAGAGCGTCGGAGCGCGGCCCCGACGGCAGCCGCAGCCTCCCGCCCTGGAGGGTCGAGGCTTGGAATGACCCACCCCCCAGTATCGCCTTCCCAGATGGTGCTCGTGCGCAGGCCGTGGCCCGTCTTGGCCACAGTGATTCTGGCCCTGCTCGTCTGCCTGGGGGCTCTGGTCGACGCCTACCCCATCAAACCCGAGGCTCCTGGCGAAGACGCCTCCCCGGAGGAGCTGAGCCGCTACTACGCCTCCCTGCGCCACTACCTCAACCTGGTCACCCGGCAGCGGTGAGCGTGGTCGCGGAGCGGGACCCCTGGGGCTCTCACTTTGTGGCCCCGCTCCACCTGGGGGCGTGGCCAGATCTGACCACGCTCTTCCCGCCCCGCCCCCAGGTATGGGAAAAGAGACGGCCCGGACGCGCTCCTTTCCAAAACGTTCTTCCCCGACGGCGAGAACCGCCCCATCAGGTCGCGGTAAAAGCGCCCCCGTCACCACACATCCTGCCTCCGAGAGCGCGGCCTGGCCCCACCCTGGCAACATCACTTACGACGTCTCCCAGGCTCGCCTACCCGAGATCCAATTCCTTCCCCTTCGCTTCCGCAGGTCGGAGGTCCCAGACCTGTGGTGAGGACCCCTGAGGCCTCCTGGGAGATCTGCCAACCACGCCCATCTCATTTGCATAGCACTCCTTACCCCACAAACCCGGATTCTGCCTCCCGACGGCGGCGTCTGGGCAGGGTTCGGGTGCGGCCCTCCGCCCGCATCTCGGTGCCCCCGCCCCCTGGGCTGGAGGGCTGTGTGTGGTCCTTCCGTGGTCCCAAAATAAAGAGCAAATTCCACAGAAACGGAATGTGTGCCTTTGTACTTCCTTTCCTTTCTCCTTCGTGGAGGTGGCGTCCAGTGGAAGTGGAGAGTAGAGGCGTGGGGGTCAGGGAAGAGAAAACCGACTTGGACAGAGGCGCCCCAGGACAAGCTGGGGCGGGCGGCGGGGTTCCCTCTGCTCGGAGCCCAGGGAAGACTCGACCACCCAGCCTGGAGCTGGACAGCGCCCAGACCAGGAATTGCTGTGAAGGAACTCTGGTCGAGTTGGGGCAGGGGTGGATGGAGCTCTGGAAGAAGGGCGGGGAGCGTGGACGGGAGCCCGCTAGGCAGCCTAGGAGAGCAGATGGGGTCAGGGCTGTCCCTCCCCCACCCCGTGAAGCCAAAGACGGCTGGGGGACGAGTCGGGCACCAACACACTAGGGAACTTCCCCAGGAGCTGTATTACTAGCGCCCAGGGCTGGAGTGGCTGGAGGTGAAGTGTGATCCAAAATGGGGCTGTGGAGGACGAGCTGTGTGGGGGTGAGATGGCTGTATGTGTGCTGGCCGAAGAGGCAGGCCATTTCTACCGTCCCCCTTTCACTGAGTAGATGAGCAATGGGAGTGTGGAGGCTGCCCTATCCCTAAGAAACTGCCCTCCCCCATATCGCTGAATTCACACTCAGTGGATGTCATGAACCATTCTTTCCCAGTGACAAGGCCATAGGGACACCCTCCATGTACCCCCCCTCCCCTGGACTAGCTACTGAAGCCTAAAGGCTCTGTAGATGTTTAAACTGGAATCCAACTCGAACCCCTCACCACTCTGCACCTATTCCAGAGCCTCTGCCTGCAGACCGATCTCCCCTGACATCCATCCTTCCCTGCCCCTTTCCTCCAAGAAGCTTGCCTTGATTGCCCAATTGCACTCTTCCTGCCTTCTCTGGCTGCCTGGCTCTCAAGGCCTCCGCTCTGTTCACTAAGAGTTCTGTCTATGTCTCTGTATCCTGTGTCCCTCCTGGGGCCTCAGGAAGGAAGGGCCTATGTCTCCTTCCTGGGACACAGCCTCCTGTAGCTGTGGGCTCTGTCCTGGGACTCTAGGTCAGCAAGACCTGCCCAAATCTGAAGCAAGGCGCTAGGAGATGAGGGAGGAAATCAAAGCCTGTTACCCAGACAGTGAAAAAACAACAGGAAGGCTGGGGCATCCTTGCAGCAGATCAGGGTTTTTTGGTTTTGTTTTGTTTTTGCTTTTTGTTTTGAGACAGAGTTTTTGCTTTTGTTGCCCAGGCTGGAGTGCAGTGGTGCCATCTCGGCTCACTGCAAACTCCACCTCCTGGGTCCAAGTGATTCTCCTGCCTCAGCCTCCTGAGTAGCTGGGACTACAGGTGCCTGCCACCATACCCGGCTAATTTTTGTATTTTTAGTAGAGACAGGGTTTCACCATATTGGCCAGGATGGTCTTGATCTCCTGACCTCGTGATCTGCCTGTCTTGGCCTCCCAAAGTGCTGGGATTACAGGCGTAAGACACTGCACCTGGCCTGGATCAGGGTTTTTTTTTTTTTTTTTTTTTTTTTGAGACGGAGCCTCGCTCTGTCGCCCAGACTGGAGTGCAGTGGCGCGATCTCGGCTCACTGCAAGCTCCGCCTCCCGGGTTTACGCCATTCTCCTGCCTCAGCCTCCGGAGTAGCTGGGACTACAGGCGCCCGCCACCACGCCCGGCTAATTTCTTTTTGTATTTTTAGTAGAGACGGGGTTTCACCGTGTTAGCCAGGATGGTCTCGATCTCCTGACCTTGTGATCCGCCCGCCTCGGCCTCCCAAAGTGCTGGGATTACAGGCTTGAGCCACCGCGCCCGGCCAACGGATCAGGGTTTTTAAGGACTATTTGCAGTTCAATGGTTCTGGAAGGAGAGAAGACTCTAAAGCTGACTGTGCCATAGCTGCAGAGAAGGTCCCTGCTTGGACACAGGTCCGTTGGGGGCCAGAGGGCTCTGACACCCACCCTCCCCTGTGCTGTCCTCCAGCCTCCCTGGAGGTAGAGCTGAAAGGGTGAGGCAGAGGAGGCAGGTGGAGGTCACCAGCTATGTGGATTCTGATGCTCTGCGCCTTTGCCCAGGCCACTCTCCCTGCTTGCAGAGCCCTTTCCCTCTCTTCAGCCTGAAAGATACTCTCAGGATAGTAGTCACCTCCTCCTGGAAGCCTTGCCTGATTTCTTGGGGATGAAGTTAGTTTCTTTGACTCCCTCTCCCCACTCATTATCTTGGACCCACTTTCCATCCCATTTTGCCTCCTGTCTTCTCTCCTGCAACAGGACAGGTGGGATGGGAGCACACAGTGGCTGCCCAGAGCTTTGGTTCATTGTGTGGGTGGGGAGCGGGAGAATGTGTCTGTGTGTTGGTGTCCTTGATCCCCTGTCTATTGGTCTGCTGGGAGAGCTATAGTCAGTTTAAGGCGGATGGAAGAGAAACCTGGTATGAATTAGGCATGACTACAGACAATTTCTGTCCAGCTTGACCATCAGTCACATGGGTCCACCTCATGTTCATTTTGAGGAGTGTTGAGCAGTTTAGGGTAATAATATTATTAATAATTATTATTAGTATAATAATAATGAGAATAGCAATAATTACCTTTCCCAAAAAAACACTTATTTATGTGCTAGACACTGAGCTGTTTGTTTTACATATATCATATTACTAGGATATTGATTTGGCTTAAAAAAAACAGGTGGAATTAACAGTGGCTTAAACAAGATGGAAATTTATTTCTCTTGCATGAAATGTGAGTGACATCTGGGGAGTTGGCAGTTGTACTCCATGAGGGCATCCAAGAGCCCGGGCTCCCCATTTGTGGCTTCCCCATGCCCTCATCTATGTCATTTACAGGACTGCAGACAGCCCACCATGGCCTCATCTGTGTTCTAGCCAGTGGCAAGGGAGGGAAGGGCAAGATAGGCACTCTGGTTACTACGCTGTATAATAAGTTACCCTAAAACTTGGCAGCTTCAAACAACCATTGTACATCACTGAGGATTTTGTGGGTCAGGGTCAGGAAGTGCTCCTCCTGGCAGTTCTTGCTTTGAGTTTCACATGCGGATACTACCAGAGGTTGGCAGGGTTGCAGTTAAGGATCCACCGGGGTGATGCCTGAGAAGGCTCATTCACATGCTGGTGCTGGCTGTTGAGTTCAGCTGGGGATGTTGACCATTGTACCTACATGTGGCCTCTCCAGCCTGATATTCTTGGGGTAGTTGGACTTACATGGTAACTGGTCTCCTGCTTAGAGTATTTCAAGAGAATCAGATGAAGGTGGCATTGCTGTTTAGTTTGCTAGGGCTGCCATACCAAAGAATCACAGACTGGGTGGTTTAAGCAACAGTTCTTGTGGCTAGCAGTCTGAAATGAAGGCGTTGGCAGGTTAATTCCTTCTGATCTGTTCCAGGCCCCTCTCGTTGTCTTGAAGATGGGTGTCTGAGCTGTGCCTCTTCACCTCATCTTCCCTCTTTGCATGTCTGTTTCTGTGTCCAAATTTCCCCTTTTCAAAGGAGAACAGTCCTACAGGATTAGGGGCTCACACACTATAGTATGACCTCATCTTTTTTTTTTTTTTTTTTTTTTTTTTTGAGATGGAGTCTCATTCTGTTGCCCAGGCCGGAGTGCAGTGGCGTGATCTAGGCTCACCACAACCTCCGCCTCACAGGTTCAAGCGATTCTCCTGCCTCAGGCTCCGGAGTAGCTGAGACTACAGACATGCGCCACCACACTCAGCTAATTTTTGTATTTTTAGTAGAGATGGGCTTTCACTATGTCAGCCAGGGTGGTCTCAAACTCCTGACCTTGTGATCCACCCGCCTTGGCCTCCCAAAGTGCTGGGATTTCAGGCGTGAGCCACCGCGCGCCTGGCAACCTCATCTTAACTAATTATATCTGCAATGACCCCTTTTCTAAATAAGGTCACATTCTGAAGTACTGGGAGTTAGGACTTCAACATATGAATTTCAGGAGGAACACAATTTAACTCACGACAACCATTTTTTGTGACCCAGCCTCAGAAGTCACATAGCACCATATCCCATATTCTGTTGGTCAAAGCAGTCACAAGTGCACTCACATTCAAGAAGAGGGGACACAGACCCACTGTAGAATCACACATGAGATAGGAGGTATTTTTGTGTCATCTTTGAAAAATATAATCTGCCATAGGCAGGCACATCCATTCCTAAAAACAGAATGGCAAAAACCACTTTAACTCTCAGCCCATTGGCTAAAGCCTAGTCTCATGGCCCCACTTAGCTGCAAAGGCAAGTGTCTTTGCTGAGTGGCTGTGTGCCCATCTCAAGCTCTTTGTTTTTACAAATTTTTTAAATTTATAAATGGATTATCTTTTTTTTTTTGAGACTGAGTTTTGCTCTTGTTGCCCAGGCTGGAGTGTAATGGCACGATCTCAGCTCACTGCAGCCTCCCCTTCCTGGTTCAAGCGATTCTCCTGCCTCAGCCTCCTGAGGAGGTTGGATCATAGGCATGCACCACCACGGCCCAGCTAATTTTGTATTTTTAGTAGAGACAGGGTTTCACCATGTTGGACAGGCTGGTCTTGAACTCCTGACCTCAGGTGATCCACCCGCTTTGTCCTCCCAAAGTGCTGGGATTACAGGTGTGAGCCACCGTGCCCAGCCGGATTATCTTTTTGTTATATAACAAACCTACATATGTGCCATCTCGAGGTTTTTGATGATGAAAGGAGAATGTGGATATTTGGGCACCTAACATTATCTACTAGGAACATGATGTCCTTTGAATGTCATCTAGAAATCATTTGGGCCTATCTCTTCATTGAACCAATGGGAATCCCAAGGCGGAGAGGAAGAGGCTTGCAGGAAGCCGTAGAATAAGGGACAGAGGTAAGATACCTCATCCCGAAGCAGTTCTGTTTCTACTAAACATGAAATCTAAACTCTCTGCCAGAAACTCAGGCTTTTCATAACACCCTTTCCTCCTTCAGTGGCATTTCCTGCAATTTCTCGGTGTGTGCCCCTAAAGTGCTCAACCCCATTGCCACAGACCCCTGCTTCTGTGAAATAGCATTTCCCCCTGCCTCCAGCCTTCAAGGCCACTTCAGGTCTCATTTCCTCCAGGAACCTTACTGCCCTGGCCTCCCTGTTTACCTCCCCAACACTGTCTTTTTTTTTTTTTTTTTTAAATGAGATGGAGTCTTGCTCTGTTGCCCAGGCTAGAGTGCAGTGACGCGATCTCGGCTTACTGCCAGCTCCACCTCCCGGGTTCACGCCATTCTCCTGCCTCAGCCTCCTGAGTAGCTAGGACTCCAGGCGCCTGCCACCACACCCAGCTAATTTTTGTGTTTTTAGTAGAGAAGGGGTTTCACCGTGTTAGCCAGGATGGTCTCGATCTCCTGACCTCGTGATCTGCCTGCCTCGGCCTCCCAAAGTGCTGGGAATACAGGCATGAGCCACCACGCCCGGCTTGTTTTTTTTGAGATGGCGTCTTGCTCTTGTCGCCCAGGCTGGAGTGCAGTGTTGCTATCTCAGCTCACTGCAACGTCTGCCTCCCAGGTTCAAGCAATTCTCCTGCCTCAGCCTCCCGAGTAGCTGGGATTACAGGCACCCACCACCATGCCTGGCTAATTTTTTGTATTTTTTGTAGAGATGGGGTTTCATCATGTTGGCCAGGCTGTTCTCAAACTGTATTATGTAGCTTAGTTTAGTTTCTATTTTAGCAAGAAAGAAGCCTTCCTCTTTGAGAAAAATTTGGAGCGGTAATGACAGGATTTGCTATTGCAGACACTGGAGACAGGAAGGGAGAAATATTGAACTCTCCCTGTGTGTCTTCAGGAGGCCCTGGAGGCAGATGGAGTTCCTAGGGCAGAGAGAAGTGGAGGCAGAGCCCAGACTCCAAATTAGTGGAGTGAGCCCCCACTGGGTCCTGAGTTGGCTCAGAGTGGGTGAGAGAAGGGGCGTAAGGTACGTGTGTGCATGTCACAGCTATCCCGAGCCCAAAGGCTTCTCCAGGGCATAGGTCCTGGCATCTGGGGGCAGCTACCCCCCACTCTATCTCTTCCTCTGCTGTTGCCATTTAATTTTGGAATAAGACATTGGCTTAAGAGCCGGGCCAGGCTCTAGCCAGTGGCGGGTTGGGATTGGGGGGGTCTGCAAACAGGGATAAAGCCAGGCTGGAACCATGTGGACCTGGGTTTAGTTTTGACCCTTCCTGACTCCCATGTGACCTTAGACAGCCTCAGCTACCTCACTGGACCTCGGTTTTCTTATCCGATAAGGGTGAAGAGTAATTCCTGCCTCTCTCACAAGGTAGCAAAGAGGCATTTGTAAGATGACCTGTGAGTAAGGTTCTGAAGCACAGGGCTAGCTGAGGGATGGCTGCCAGCTTGCTGGAGGGCCACAGCCAGTTTCTTCCCCTTTCTGAACTTTCACGTCCTCACTTTCAAAAAAAGCCATCCTGGCCAGATGCAATGGCTCACGGCTATAATCCCAGCACTTTGGGAGGCTGAGCTGGGTAGATACTTGAGCCCATCTCTCAAAAAAATAAAAAAATAAAAAAAAATAGCAGGCCATGGTGGCAAGCACTTGTGGTCCCAGCTACTTGGGAAGCTGAGATGGGAGGATCCCTTGAGTCCAGGAGACAGAGCCCAGGAGACATCGCTGTAGTGAGCGATGATCCTGCCACTGCACCCCAGCCCTAGTGACAGAGTGAGAGCCCATCTGAAAACAAACAAACAAAAAAAAAGCAAGCCTTCCCCCAGCTTCTCACGCAGCTTTGACCTCTTTGTAGAACCCTTGCTTCTTCATCACCTCCTGCTGCCCCCATGAGGCCCAGAACAGATGTGCGATAAATGACCATTCATTGGTTGATTAACTGAAAGCAGCAGGGATTGAGGTTAGACAGCCAGGATGGGGGCGGGGCAGGGGAATGTGTGTGATAGAGGACTCGGTGAGGGCCAAGCTGCTGCCCTGGGGTCGAGTATGTAGGGGCCCCCATTCCCTTTGCTCCTTTACCTGCCTTCATTCACTCTGTGACCTCAGGTGTTTCTGGGGTGTTCCCCTCCTAGTCTCATAGCACTTACTCCATCCCCGTCACCGCCAGTGGCCATCTGCCTTGTGCCAGAGGGCGTGGTGTTGGGCAGAGGAAGAGGTACCACTATCATCTTCATTTGGTGGGTCTGCAAACCAGGAATTGGTGCTTTCTTTATTTCTTTTCTTTTCTTTTTTTTTTTTTTTTTTGAGACCTAGCCTCACTCTGTCGCCCAGGCTGGAGTGCAGTGGCGCGATCTTGGCTCACTGCAACCTTCGACTCCCAGATTCAAGCGATTCTCCTGTCTCGCCCTCCCGGGTAGCTGGGACTACAGGCGTGTGCCACCACACTCGGCTGATTTTTTAAATTTTTAGTAGAGACGGGGTTTCACCATGTTAGCCAGGATGGTCTTGATCTACTGACCTTGTGATCCGCCCACCTCGGCCTCCCAAAGTGCTGGGATTACAGGCGTGAGCCACCGTGCCCGGTGAATTGGTGCTTTCTTTAAGCAGGGCTCTGTGGCAAGCACTATGGGAACGTTACCAAAAAGAGGTCCTGACCCAGACCCCAAAAGAGGGTTCTTGGGGCTCACGCAAGAAAGAATTCAGGGTGATTCCACAGAGTAGAATGAAAGTAAGTTTATTAGATAAGGAAACAAGGGCCAGGTGCAGTGGCTCATGCCTGTAATCCCAGCACTTTGGGAGGTCGAGGCAGGAGGATCGTTTGAGCTTGGTCAAAAAAGTGAGCCCCCATCTCTACAAAATCAATCAATAAATAAAAGGAAAGTAAAGAAACAAAGAATGGCTACTCCACAGGCAGAGCACCCCCACGGCTGCTGTCTGGCTATTTTTATGGTTATGTCTTGATCATATACTAATAAAGAAGGGGTGGATTATTCATGAGTTTTCCAGAGAAGTGGGGATTTCCCAGAACTGAGGGTTCCACCTCCTTTTAGACCATGGAGGGTAACTTTCAGATGTTGCCATGGCATTTCTAAACTGTCTGGCGCTGGTGGGAGCATCTCTTAGCATGCTAATGTATTATAATTAGTGTATAACGATCAGTGAGGCCAGGTGCAGTGGCTCACACCTGTAATCCCAGCACTTCGGGAGGCTGATGGGGGCAGATCATTTGAGGTCAGGAGTTCGAGACCAGCCTCACCAACATGGTGAAAGCCCATCTCTGCTGAAAAAGAAAAAAAGAAAAATCAGTGAGGGCAATCAGCGGTCACTTTGATCACTCTCTTGGTTTTTGCGTGTTCTTACCAACTTCTTTACCTCATTCTATCAGCAGGGTCTTGTGACCTGTATGTTGTGCCGGCCTCCTATCTTGTCCTGTGACTAAAAATGCCTAACCTCCTGGGAATGCAGCCCAGCAGGTCGCAGCCTCATTTTACCCAGCCCTGTTCAAGATGGAGTCGCTCTGGTTCAAACGCCTCTGACAGGAACACATGAAGATGAGTGAGAACCATTGCTGTGTTCTAGACATAGTGATGTAGTTAGACTTTGCGTCCCCACCAAATCTCATCTTAAATTGTAATCCCCATAGTCCTCATGTGTCAAGGGAGAGACCAGGTGGAGGTCATTGAATCACGCGGGCAGTTTTCCCCATGCTGTTCTCGTGATAGTGAGTGAGTCGTCACGAGAGCTGATGATTTTATAAGTTGCTCTTCTCCCCTTTGATCAGCACTTCTCCTTCCTGCTGCCTTGTGAGAAAGATGCCTTGCTTCCCCTACGCCTTCTGCCATGATTGTAAGTTTCCTGAGGCCTCCCCCGCCATGCTGAACTGTGAGTCAATTAAACCTCTTTTTTTTATAAATTACCCAATCTCGGGTAGTTCTTTTTGTTTTTTGTGTGTTTTTTGAGATGGAGCCTCACTCTGTTGCCCAGGCTGGAGTGTAGTGGCATCATCTCGGTTCACTGCAACTTCCGCCTCCCCGGTTCAAGTGATTCTCCTGCCTCAGCCTCCCAAGTAGCTGGAATTACAGGTATGCGCCACCACGCCTGGCTAATTTTTGTGTTTTTAGTAGTGATGGGATTTCAGCATGTTGGCCAGGCTGGTCTTGAACTCCTGACCTCAGGTGATCCGCCCACCTCAGCCTCCCAAAGTGCTGGGATTACAGGTGTGGGCCACTGCGCCTGACCTCAGACAGTTCTTTTCAAAGCGGTATGAAAATGAACACACATGGCCGTGCAGTGTAGAAAGCACATCTACTACCACTTCCTCCTGGATTGTCACCACATCCCTGAGAGGACCCAGAAGAGGAATCTGTTGTTTGCACAGGAGAAAAAGGAAAGCTACAGTTTGGTTGACATTTGTGGAGTACCTGTTATTTGTTAGGCACTTAGGTTTACCTCTGCGACAGGACAGAACTACAAGTGGCCCTGGCATCTGAGTCAATCCCTAGATCCACTGTCTGTCGAGTGGGGCTGGGTTCCCACATGAGTAGCAGCCAGAACAGGTCCCTCCAAGGCCACGGTCCTGTGGGAGCTCAGACCCTTTTAACTAGGGTTGGAGCCTGGCGCCCTCTGGCGGCAATAGCTGCAACCTCTCCCTGCCAAACCCAAGGCCAGCCTGAGACCAGTCACCAGTTCACACCCTTGTTTTGCAAGCAGAAAACCTTCGTCCAGAGAAAGGCCCGGGCTTGCTGAGACAGAGAGACTTTCATATTTGCCTTGCGGAATGTAAGTTGTCTGGTGAAGCAATATTGCTCTTCTTGTTAACAAAAATCAAAATTGGGAGGGTTAAGGCAGAACACTGATGTTTGCTGGGCCTTCCTTTATTCTCCCTATCTTGAGATGGGTGTGATGAGCTCATTTTACAGAGAGGAAAAGTGAAGCTTTTCCTTCTGTAGAGAGATTAAATCAATTACTGTAGAGAGGTTAAATCAATTACTTTCCCAGGCTCACACAGCCAGCCAATGGCAGAGCCAGGATTTGGTCCCAGTTCTGTCTGACTCTAACCCCACCCTGCCAGATCCCTGGAGTTTCACCTCCAGTTCCCTGTTCCCCAACAGTCCCCCCACCCCCCAACTTCTTGGTGTACTAATCTGGGACAGCAGAACATCAGCAGTCATAAGTCCTTAGCTCCGTACTCGGTGTCACCGTGTCATTCAGACACAGCCAGTTACCACTCCTTGGCCTAAGCTGGGGAAGGAGACTGGGGGTTGGGAGGTGCTGGGCAGGGGAGATTCAGGGGCTTCTGGTGGGGATGGATTAGTGGGGTTGAGAATCTAAGCCAGAATTTGGGACCTCGGTAGCTATGAGATCTTGAGCAAGCATCTCTACCTCTGTGAGCCTCAGGTTTCTCAGCCAAAAAGTGGGAAATTCTACCAATACTTTGTCTGACTGGCTGTGTGGTTTGGTGCCAGCGATTTGACATCTCTGAGCAGATTTCAGATCCTGAATCTGTAAAATAGGTTGTTGTGGGGATTTAGTGAGGTGACTGAACTGGAAGCACTTTGGAAAATGTGAGGCTTTACAAATGATGCTGGTTTTTAGCACTTTCCTGGAATGGGGGCTCTGAGATGGGGAGGGAAATGGCTACGGGAAACTGGCACCCCCTCAACCTTTCCCCTGAACCCAAGCACATGAGTTCTCATTCTGCATCCTATGCACCCACCAAATGGGTTTCTCCAAGCTTGGTACCCCACTCCTTTCCACCTTGCCTGAGGACCTGAGGCACCTTCCCTCTTCCCACCTTGTTCTAGTTGCAAGCTTCAGAGGATGGCCTGAGTTTCCATTCTTCATCCTGGAGGCTGTAGCTGCAGCCTCAATCTTCCAGCTGCAGCTTCAATCTTCTGCCCAGAGGGAATATGTTGGATGATTTGGGTTGATCCTTGGGAGGCAGGAGAGCTAGTTCCAAGGCCTGTGACCAAAACCTTTCAGTCACTCTGAAGTTCCGGAACCCCATCTTTCTTGAACCAAGCCTGCTCTGGTGCCCAAAGGGAAGGAGTGTCAGGGATGGGGGCCCACAGGAGACTTTTCCTGTGGTCCAGTTTTGTCTGTTATGCTGCTGGTCTGGCACCCACAGCACTGCCCTGTCCTCCTCCTGTCTCTGGCCTCAGATACTGACAATATCGGGAGACAGTTGGAGGAGGGGCGAGGGCTGTGGAGCGAGAGAAGCTGACAGGAGGCGGGGACTCTGGGGGGCTGAGGGCTATAAAGCGGCCCAGCTGAGGGCAGGGGCCCATCCGGCCTGAGGCAGGTGCTTGTTTGGTCTAGTACCCATTTACTCTGGACTCCAGGTAAGCGGGCTCAGCCTGCCTGGGGCTCTGGGGGCCTCCCCCAGGCTGGGGCCTCGGATGGAGAGGAGCTGGTGCTTCGCAGGGCCAGGGGCCTTGGGAGGCCTAAGGTCCTGCTTGGGTCTTGCTTTCTGCATCTGGACAGACCTGTCACGCTAGAAGACAGCACGTATATGTGCACACTCGTGTGCATGGCCATGAACCGGAATGTGTGACTGTGACCTTGTGAGTGACAGGGGTCCCTGTGTGAGTGCCTTTGCCGGTCTGTGCAGGACGACATGGGCAATAGCATCTTCTCCAGGACCCATATCTGTGTCTCTATTGCAGGTTGGAGGGCCAGACCCACAAGGTCATGGATTTCTGTCCTTGGCTTCCCGAGTTCATTCTGTGTCCCCCACCCTGTGGGTGACCTGGCATGGCCTTATTCCCACTAGCTGCTGCCTCCTTGGAGCCATGAGGCCCTGGATGTCATGAGTCCCATGTGTCCAGGACTCATGTCCCCATTTTCTCTGCTATGCTTTTCTAACTTGCAAGGCGCTGGCTTGCTGGGCTGCTCACAGGACAGGCTGTCCGCACCTTCAGAGCAGTGTCTAGGAGGTGGAGTGGTCAGCTTGGAGTGGCCCTTTGCTCTGCCCCCTTGTCCCCAGGCTTGGAGAAATGGATGATGGGCTAAGAGGCTGGGTAGATGGACCCTGCTTCCTGGGCATGGGAAATTTGCAGCCCGGGCTCTCCACCTCCCCTCTGCTTGCTCCTCAGATGGCTGCCACACGCCTCTGCCTTTCCCTGCTGCTCCTGTCCACCTGTGTGGCTCTGTTACTACAGCCACTGCTGGGTGCCCAGGGAGCCCCGCTGGAGCCAGTGTACCCAGGGGACAATGCCACGCCAGAGCAGATGGCCCAGTATGCGGCTGATCTCCGTAGATACATCAACATGCTGACCAGACCTAGGTGTGTGCCACAGTCGGGGAGAGAGATCCAGCCCCTGGGACCCTGAGCCCACTCCACATTCCTGGCCACACCCTATCCCCAGCCCCAGCCCCTTCCAGGCCTGCTCTTGGGAAAACAGGGCATCTGTGCTGAACAGGCCTAGGCCAATGTGCCCTGGGAGACATGGTGCCTACAGGCAGATATGAAACGGGTGGGCTGGCACCTGGGCACAGTGCCTGCCCCTGCTGCCTCTTCCCTCCCAGGTATGGGAAAAGACACAAAGAGGACACGCTGGCCTTCTCGGAGTGGGGGTCCCCGCATGCTGCTGCCCCCAGGTGAGTTTGACTCCCTGCCCTGTCTGTCCAACTCCCTGGGGCTGAAATAGGGGTGGTGGGACCGAATCAGAGTTTGGAAAGGTGTAGTGGGGGGTGGAAGAGGGAGAACAGGAACCCAGAGCCAGCCTGAGGCCTCGTGAGGACACGAGGCCTGCCGCCTACACTGCCATGTTCTGCCCTGTCCTCACAGGGAGCTCAGCCCGCTGGACTTGTAATGCTACCTTCTGTCTCCTATGACTCCATGAGCAGTGCCAGCCCAGCTCTCCCTTCTGCACCCTTGGCTCTGGCCAAAGCTTGCTCCCTGCTCCCGCACAGGCTCAATAAAGCAAGTCAAAGCCACAGCCTGTCCTGTGTCTCTGTGGACCCCTGGTGGGGGCAGCAGGAAGCGCCAAATGCATGGGAGAGAAAGAGGAGGGCAGGGCAGTGGAAAAGGGGATCATCCAGAACATTGGTGGGGTCATCAGAGTCGCTCAGCTCATCCTCTCCCTTTCACAGAGGGACAAGTGGTGGCCAGAGGAAGGCAGGGACTCCACTGAGCAGATGGTCCTGCATGGTCCTTCGGCAAGTCTATGAACTGGTAGTCTTGAATCTTCCCAGTTCAGCACCCATAGATCTTCCCGACATGGCCCGATGACAGCCCTTCCCCAAGTGCGCCCCTCACCAGTGCCTTACTGCAGCCTAGGCAGCAGAAGCACCAAAAATTATACTAAAGCATCCTTGGCATGGGGGCAGGCGCACAGCCCAGCCTGGAAGAACGATTCTGGTGCTACAGCAGTCTTGGCTGCATCCAGGGCCCTGAGCTGCCATCCAGAAGTTTGGAGAGAATGGGCTGCCCCGCGAGGTAGTGAAGTCCTGGGCACAGGAGGTATTCAAGCTGCTGTGGAAGGGGAGGAGGCTAGATTAACTGAGAGTTCCAGCCAATTGAATCGAATCTGTAGATTGCACACTCCAGCCCTGTGAGGGCGAGGACCTGGATCCTGCCCCAGGGAGGACTGCCCAGAGTCCCAGAGCACCCATCTCTTCCTGGCCCTTCTCAGGCACCCTGAATAGGTGGGGACAGCGCGCGCATGCATGCGTGTGTACATGTGTGTGTGTAAAGGGGAGAAGTGAGGGAACTAGATGTGTCCGGTTCCTAGAATGGCTTCTCCTGCCTCCCCCACACGCTTGGCCTGAAGGGATGGGGTTATGGGTTTGGAGGATGAGGGGTCCGCTTTTCTGGGCTTAGCACCTTGCACAGAAATGGAAATAGCACCACAATTGTGTTTCTCCTCAAGTCCTACTCCATCTGGTGTGTGCAAATGACCTGGAAGTAGAACCAGATCCTAAAAGACAAAGAACTTCTAGAGGATGCAGCTGCTTGGCTCAGATTAATTTTTTGTTTTTGGAGATAGGGTCTTGCTCTGTCACCCAGGCTGGAGTATAGTGGCATGATCACAGCTCACCATAGCCCTGACCTCCTGGCCTCAAGCGATCCTTCTGTCTCAGCCTCCCAAGTAGCTGGAACTATAGGCACATGCCACCACACCTAGCTAATTTTATTTTTGTAGAGACAGGGTCTTGCTATGTTGCCCAGTGTGGTCTCAAACTCCTGGGTTCAAGCGATCTGCTCACCTCGGCCTCCCAAAATGCTGGGATTGCAGGTGTGAGCCACTGTGCCCGGCCTCTGGTTGATTCTTAAATATAAGGGATGTCTGGATAGAGAGAGGGTTTTGCAAGAGAACGGTTTGGGTCTGGGAGAGGGAGTCTGAAGTCCCAGCATTTTCTCTGGTAGCTTAAGGGGATGGGTGGTGAATGGGGAGAGGAGTGGATACTTCTTAGGGCCAGGGGTTCACACCCTGGAGACATACCTGGATGTGAGGGTAGGATCAGGGCAGGGGGCTCTTCCCCCACCAGGTCTCTCTGATGGCCATGGGAGCCCCCAGAAGAGAGAGCCACCCTCACACCCAGCTTCTCAGGGACAGGCCCTGGCCAGGCTCCACCCTTTCTCCTGCTCTGAAGTCCAGGAGGCGAAGGCGGCCCCCTATACTCTGCATGCTGAGGGGCAAAGGCACCTCTTCTTGTTACTGTGCCAACTCTGACAGCCCAAGCTGGGCTGTTTGGTAGAAACTTGAGCCAGGTGGGAGTTGGGGTGTGTCTAGCTGAAGCCCCTCCTTTGAGGTTTCTTCTCTCACCTCTGCTCTCCCTCCGGGTTAGAGCCCCCACACTGGTGCCATCTGTGCAGGACTACCGGGGCAGTAAGTGTGTTCTCCAGGACCTGCATCTGTGTCTCTACCACGGGGTGGAGGGCCAGACCCACAAGGCCATGTATGGGTGACGTGGAGGAAGGCGGATGGGTTACCAGAGGAGGACCCCCAACAGCTGAGGTCTTTTTCTCCCACAGCAGAAACTCCAGAGTCCCCCTTCCCCTCCAATGGACTGGTCCCTCCCTGACCCCAGGCCCACAGAAGTCACTGAAGCAACAGAAATTTGTCTTTATTGTTTCCACTGAGGGGATGAGGAGGGGTTGAGGCCCCTCTCAATATAAAGGGGTTGGTGGGAGAGAGGCGTCTGGAGGCCAAGGCCCAGCCTGGAGAACGAAGCTCCCCCGCCTGGGCGCTGTGTCTCCCCGAATGCCCGCCCCCAGGAGCTTCCTCTCTCTATCACCCAAGCTTCCCCCAGTCCCGAGGCCCCTGGCTCGGTGCCAAGCGTCCAGGCTGTCCTACCTGGGGCCCCGGGAGGAGGTCGGTGGTCGGGGTTCCGAGGTATTCAGCCACTGGGGGTTCGTGGTGGTCCATGGAGGGTATTTCGTGCCTTTCGATGGGGAGGCGTTCGTGGCGTTCGCAGTTTTCTTGTGGTTTTTAGATTTCTTCGGGCTGGGAACAAGTCTTTGCAGTCATGAGGCCGCTCCCCGAGCCCAGCTCGGGCTGCGATGTGCGTGGGGGTGCCTGGTGGGGTCCGTGTCCCCCCCTCCGCGCCCCCCCCCCCCCCTCCGCCTCCCGCTTTCCTCCCTACCTCACGCCCTCCGCCGGCCCACCTGCTGTTGAAGAGCTTCCCTATGTACTTCTTGAAGGAGCCTAAGTTCAGCCAACTGGCGGCCCTGGGCTGTGGCACTTGCAACTCCTCGCCCAGGGCACCCTCGGGCTGCAGCAGCAGCAACACAAGGCCCACTATGGCCAGAGCGAATACGCAACGCAGAGCCGGCGTCTGGAGGGGGCGGGGCAGACAGAGCCGCGGGCGGTCAGGTGATGCGGGGACTGAGGTCAGCGCGGCGCCCCGACCGGAGCTTGCAGGTGTGCCGCGCGGTGGGCAGGCTGGGGTGCAGGGGTGCAGGGGTGCTCAGACCGAAGGACGTGTCAATTTCTGGGACACACACCAGTGCACAGACGCCATAAGGAACATCCTGGTGCCCGGAGCAATGATGCACACCTGGACATGCCCTGTGATGCAGGCAGAGCATCGAGGTGCTGTGGCTCACGCCTGGAATCCCAGCACTTTGGGAAGCCGAGGCGGGCGGATCACCTGAGGTCAGGAGTTCAAGACCAGCCTGGCCAACATGGCGAAATCCTGTCTTTACTAAAAATGCAAAAATTAGCCAGGCGTGGTGGTGGGCGCCTGTAATCCCAGCTACTCGGGGGGCTGAGGCAGGAGAATTGCTGAAACCCGGGAGGTGGAGGTTTTAGTGAGCTGAGATTAGGCCACTGTACTCCAGTCTGCCCAACAGAGCCAGACTTCCTCTAAAAAAAAAAAAAAAAAAAAAAAAAAACCCAGAAAAGAAAAAGAAAAAAAAAAAAAAAAAAAAAAAATGAACGGGGAGACACACCCTAAGGTGGACACATGAGGATGGCATAAAGCCATTGGTCAGCTCCCTATCCTCACCGACCTCTCTCACACAAACTCCTTGCTTGTCCCCCTCTTTTCTCCCTGCTGTTCCTGCAAAATGACAGTCACTCTGTTCTCTGCCTGGAAGACTCTTCCTCCAGACATCCTCATGGGCCAGCTCTGTCTCCCCTTGTAAGCATTAGCTCAAAATCCACCTTTTAAATGGGTCCTACCCTGCACACTTATTTAAAATTGCAACCCAGTCGGGCGCAGTGGGATTACATGCCTGTAATCCCAGCACTTTGGGAGGCCAAGGTGGGAGGACTGCTTGAGCCCATGAGTTCGAGACTAGCTTGGGCAAAAGACAGACAGCCTGTCTCTACAATTTAAAAAGTAAATAAATAACATAATATTGCAACCCAACCCCTCATCTTTCTGTATCTTTTTCTTGCTTTATTTTTGCACTGTTTTTTCTTTTCTTTTTCTTTTCTTTTCTCTCTTTTTTTTTTTTTTTTTTTTTAAGACAAGGCCTCCTTTTGCTTTCCAGGCTGGAATACAGTGTCGGGATCATAGCTCACTACAGCATCAAACTCCTGGGCTCAGGCCATCCTTTTGCTTTGGCCTCCCAAGTAGCTGGGTCTACAGGTGCATACAATCATGCCCAGCTAAATTTTAATTTTTTGTAGAGATGGAGTCTTGCTATGTAGCTCAGGCTGATCTCAAACTCCTGGCCTCATGAGATCCTCCCGCCTCACCTCCCAGAGTTCTGGGATTACAGGTATGAGCTGCCACATCCGGCCTGCACTTTCTAACTTACTATATTCTGTACTTACTATATTTGTTGTCTGAGTCCCTTCCCAGCAGCATATCCTCCCTCAATGTAAGCATCATTAATTACAGCTGGGCTCTTCGCCTATTTTGTCTATTGATGGATTACAAGCACCTAGAACAGTGCCTGGCACTTAGTAGATACTCAATAGTACATATTAAATGAATGACTAACAGTTACACAGAGGAAAGCCAGTCTGAGGATTCACACACCCAATGCACAGAGAATTTTGTGCCTGCAACACACAATGATTCACAGACTATGGTGCCCATAAACATGATGCACACCCCCAGAGCTCCTAAGCCCCTCAGCCCTCTTTTAACCAGGAACTCCCCTCATCACCATCACCCCAAGCAGGAATAAGAAGCCGTAGTAGCTATCCTGGCCCTCAGAATGGCAGACGAGGCTGCCTTGGCCTATCTCCTTCATGCCCTTAGTGGGCCTGAGGAGGGGCCCTTGGTGCCAGGCCCCATCCCCAAGCTCCTAGAGAATACAGCTGATGCGGGCCCAGACTTGGCCACCAGACATTACCATGGTGCTGGGCAGCTGCAGAGGAGCTCAGCAGAGCGTCACTGGCCCGGACCTGAGGCCCTTTATATTCCTAAGCCTCCATGCCCCCTTTTCCTCTGAGGCTCCACTCCCAGCATAGTCTTCTTTTCCTCCCTGTGTCATGACCTGAAAGTCCAGAACAGAGAGAAGGTGGGGGTGGAAGCACATGGGCTACCAGCTGTTCTGAACAGGTCACAGTCCCTGCCGGGGGCCCAGAAGTGTGGGTGGCAGAGGCAGGGAGGCCTGGGGTGTCAGGTAACTTTTTGCTCTGTGGTTGAGAGGGGACTGTGCTTTTCCCAGGGGTTACTGTCAGAGTTTGGAAGGGGGTTATTCTGAGACCAGATACCCCTCCCCATCTGGCTAGATCCAAGGTACCTTTGCCTCCTTCCCCTGCAGGGCTGCTTTGGGGTCCCAGCATCCCTATTCCCTGCCCCTAGGCCTGCTGCCATGGGGAGGGGGTGGAGTTGCAGTTTCTGGTTTCAGGATTGCAGGCCCCGCTGCACAGCCTGGAGATTTTCTCAGCCTGCCTGACCATTTTGGAGCCCCTGAGGCATGACCTGCTGAGCCTTCTGGAGGGCGGTGGGTCTTGGCTGCTTGGATAATGGGCTTAGGCCTTGGCTGCCTCAGGCCACAGAGCCTCAGCTGTGTGGCCTGTCAGGAACCCTCTACCTCCTCAATATTGCTGCTTTTCTGGGGCAAGTTGTAAAATGTGTGCCAATTCTTCGTGCCTACCCCAACCCCAGAAGGGGCACAGTAGGAAGAGCAGGGACTTCTGGATGAGAATCCTGACTTCACTCCCTCCTGACTGTGTGACCTTGATTAGGGGACATTATCTCCCCTGAGCCTCCACATCCTCATCTGTGAAATGGAGCTGGTTGCATCCTGGCATAGGACTGTTGTGAAGATGGAGTTGGGTGATGTAGCTTAGCCTCTGGGCAGCTCCTGGCACATGCTAGGTGATTAACAGGCGTGAGCCCCTCCACTCATAGAAGAACCCCCTCCAACCTTTTTTTTTGGAGATGGAGTCTTACCCTATTGCCCAGACTGGAGTGCAATAGTGCGATCTCGGCTCACTGCAGCCCCTGCCACGCAGGTTCAAGTGATTCTCCTGCCTCAGCCTCCTGAGTAGCTGGGATTACAGGTGCCTGCCACCGTGCCCTACTAATTTTTGTATTTTTAGTAGAGATGGGATTTAACCATCTTGGCCAGGCTGGTCTTGAACTCCTGACCTCGTGATCCACCCACCTCGGCCTCCCAAAGTGCTGGGATTACAGGTGTGAGCCACCATACCTGGCCCTAAAAGAACCCCTTCCTCCCATCTCTACTTGTCCCAAGAGTGTTTCATCTTCTGGCCTTTTCTTATTAAAACTTGCCCTTGGCCAGGCATGGTGGCTCATGCCTGTAATTCCAGCACTTTGGGAGGCTGAGGTGGGAGGATCACTTGAACCCAAAAGTTTGAGTATGCCTGTGGTCCCAGGTATTGGGGAGGCTGAGGTGGGAGGATTGCTTGATCCTGGGAAATTTAGGCTGCAGTGAGCCAGGATTGTGCCACTGCACTCCAGCCTGGGTGACAGAGCAAGACCCTGTCTGAAAACAACAGCAAACAAATATACAAACCAACCCTGCTCTGAGTGGGGGTGAGAAATTCAATGTCAATGTCACTGAAGTTTATGGGATGACTCAGTAGCCAAGTGAGACCAGGACCGCATTTCTATGGAGGCAAGAATCCCTAGAAAAAGAAATGAGAGTCCCGTGATAAATTTCCACAGTACAGGTGGGAGGAGCTATCTGGGGATCAGTGTACCCTAAATACCAGCACACAGGCTATGCCTTATCCCCATTAGTCACAGCCCAGTGCTGAAGAGCTCAAGAGCTCCCCTCCCCCAAGAGCTCAAACCATGTGTCCCTTGCAGCCTTGGCTGCCCATACAAACCCAGACTCTTCTGCAGGCACTGGAGGCTCTCAGGCCCTAGCTCTTCCAGACTCCCTTACTCATTCCAGGAACTGTAGAGGGATACGGGGAGGGAGGAAAGGGGGAAGAGAGGAAAGGAAGCAGCTCAGAGGCTGCCTGCTGCTCTCTGAGGGCAGGAGGTGGCAGCCCTGCAATGGGCAGGATGAGTGAATGTGGCTTGAGGACACAGCTCCGGGTGGGTCTCCCTGTCAACTGCCTCTTAAACTCTGACTGCAAGTTCCCACTTAAATGGAACTTCCAAATTCACTGTGGAGTATGTGCCCAAATTCCCAGAGTGCAGCAGGCCAGGGGCTATGGCCTCCACTTTTCAGAGAAGAACACTGATGCAAAGAGAAGCTACTCAGACACCTGGTGCCGGCACAGCTGGGGCTAAACTCACCATTTTGACTCCAAGTCAGTGTGTGACCATTTGGACCAGCCTATTTCTGAGGCCCCTGAGATAAGCCCCATGGGCTTCCTGTGAGGCATGATGGTTCTCAAATATCATTCTCTGCTACCCACTGTGGAATGGACCCAATGACAGAGTGACCTTGAGTCTCCTGGCTGACTTGCCCCAGACTGACCATCCCACCCACTCCGGGACCACTGCTCTCCTCTCTGCTGGGTGTGGCCCAAAGCTGGCCTCCCACCGGCTCACTACTTCCTACCTGCCCTCCAGTGCATCTGGGTGCTGGTGACGTCCCATAAGAGACACAGAGAGAGGCCATTAGCTCAGATGCTGACTGTGGAGAGCAGCTGGCCTAGGAGGGGCATGGCTGCCCTGTACAGCATCACTGCATTTTTTTTTTAATGTCCCATCAAAGCCCTTTCTCCTTGGTGACCTGTGTTCTCCCTTCTAGACTGCATGCTTCCTGAGGGCAGCTGAGGTCTTGTTCAGCTCTGAACCTCCAGCATCTAGCACAGTGCCTGGCTCACTGTGGGCCTCCATGGATGCTTAGTGGGTGGGTGGAAGTGGGAGGGAGGCAGGAAGAAGGGAGAGAGGTAAAACGAGAGTGGAAGGGAGGGAGGGACTGATGGATCAATGGATGTGATGAACAAAGGGACAGATAAAGGAGCGAACAAATGCATGGCCTGGCTCATGTCGTCGGGCCTGGAACCAGCTGCTGCCTGTCCTCATGTCTTCATGTGCCTTGTTTTGCGTGTGTGTGTGAAGAAGCAGAGGAAGGTAACTGGGGGACCCCCATCTCATCTGTGGGCTCCTCCAGGAATGGGCTGTCTCCTTCTCTCTTGGATCTTTCTTGCTCCTCTCCTCCCCCAAACCTGAGGCTGGGCCACACCTGGTCTTCAACTGTCTCTCATTAACTCCCAGGACTCTTCTCATTTGGAACTGTGCTAGGGTAGCAAGGGCAGTGTGGTCTGGGCACAGGTGCCAGGGGAGAGGAAAAGGCGGCCTCTCCCAGCCTCCTTCTCCCAGAAGCCTTCTTCCCCCGCCCCCACCAGCCCTCCTCCTCCCATAGCCCACCTCCCCATCTTACTTGAGCAGGCCCGTCCTGCCCTCCAAGCTGTAGTTCCAGCGCTCCTGCCGGAACTGGAACTGGCACTCCAGGCTGAGGTGCACGGCGTCCCACAGGGTCTCAGCCAGGCTAGGCTTCCTCCCACAGAGTTACTTCTGCCGCCAGGACAACTTCAGCAGGTCACACTGCTTCAGGTGGGCCCTGCCCTGTGCCGGGGCCGCCACAGTGCCCAGTCCTGGGAAGGGCATCAGGACCTCCCGCCTGGTCAGGCAGGAGAGGGCGAGAGGAGGGAGACGGGTGAGCCTTGGGGATGGTGGTGAGGGGCAGGTGAAGGGAATGGGGCCTTCTTGGGTGCCCCCAGTGTGGGTGGAATATACGTCATTCCAGGGCCCACCCCAAAAGAAGTAACCTTGTTCTGGGACATCCTGGCCTCATAGCCAGGGTAAAAGAGCTAAGGTAGGCTGGGTGTGGTGGCTCACGCCTGTAATCCCAGCACTTTGGGAGGCCAAGGCAGGATGATTGCTTGAGTCCAGGAGTTTGAGACCAGCCTAGACAACATAGCGAAACCCCGTCTCTACTAAAAATACGAAAATTAGCCAGGCATGGTGGCACAAACCTGTAGTCCCAGCTACTTGGGAGGCTGAGGCAGGAGGATAGTTTGAGCCCAGGAGGTGGAGGCTGCAGTGAGCAGAGATTATGTGGCTGAACTCTAGCCTAAGCAACCGAGTGAAACCCTGTCTCAAAAAAAAAAAAAAAAAAAAAAAAAAAAAGAGAAAAGAAAATCAAAGGTAGAACCAGGCAATGGCTCCTTTTGTTTGTTTGTTTGTTCATTTGAGACGGACTCTTGCTCTGTTGCCAGGCTGGAGTTCAGTGGCTCGATCTCCACTAACTGCAACCTCTGCCTCCACTTGAACCTTAGGTTCAAGTGATTCTCCTCCCTCAGTCTCCCGAGTAGCTGGGACTACAGGTGCGTGCCACCACGCCTGGTTAATTTTTGTATTTTTAGTAGAGATGGGATTTCACCATGTTGGCCAGGATGGTCTCAATCTGACCTTGTCATCCACCTGCCTTGGCCTCCCAAATTGCTGGGATTACAGGTGTGAGCCACCGCGCCTGGCTGCAGTAGCTCTTAAGGTGCCACATCCTGCTTAGATGTGGCACTTATGTTGCTGATGTGTCACTGGTCAAGGTAAGTCCTGTGGTCAAGCCAGGAGTGGTCAGAGAAGACCACGTTCCTCTGAGCCAAGGGCACAGCTCTCCTGTTTGGAGCCACCTGCCTTAATCAGGACATCTGACTGGATGCCACGCCCTCTCTGTATGCCCCAGAAGTTAGAAGCCTCACTGGAGGGTATGTGGCCTGGCCAGGCCCCAGGTGCCCTCAGAAATCACCCATAGATTCCACACTCATCAGGTGCAGTCAGCCCACCATGGAGCATATCTCCGAAACCTCCGAGCAGAGACAGATGCTATCGGGCTCCCCCTGGCCAGCCTGGCCCTGGGCTCCTCTCCCAGACAGGGTGAGGGCAGGGACCCGTTAATCATTAATCTGGGGGCAAATGGGTAATTTTCCAGTCCACCAGGTCTACACCCAAACCCCTCCCTGCAGCCTGGCAGGAAGCCCTCAGAGCCTTCGCAGGTCCAGAGCAGAACTGGATGTCAACTGTAGCTGAAGAGGCCACGCCTTGACTGGCTTCCAGTGTGGAGGGCAGCTTGGGGGCTGCAGCTACCTTGCCCTCAAATGTCTTCCTCCTCACACTGAGGGCTGGTGTGAACGGTGACTTCTGCTCACACAATTCCTGTGTTTCAGAAATTGGACCTCCCTGGTGGCAGCTGATTGACAGAGGGGAGAACAAGCAGGGAGTGATGGAAATTTTGGCCAATGAAGCTTTATATCCTTCAAGACCTGCCTCAAATGCCGTTTTAAGAATAATAGCTATAATTGTTATATCATCATAGCTACATTATATGTCATATGATATGATATATAACACATTATTATTATTACTACTTGTTTTTGAGACAGAGCCTCACTGTGTGGTCCAGGCTGGAGTGCAGTGTCACGATCTCTGCTCACTGTAACCTCTGCCTCCCAGGTTCAAGCAATTCTTCTGCCTCAGCCTCCTGAGTAGCTGGGACTACAGGTGCGGGCCACCATGCCTGGCTAATATTTGTATTTTTAGTAGAGACAGGGTTTCACCATGTTGGCCAGGCTGGTCTCGAACTCCTGACCTCAAGTGTCCACCCACCTCAGCCTCCCAGAGTGTTGGGATTATAGGTGTGAGCCACCACGCCCAGCTCAAGCTGTGTTCTTGTCTGGGACTCCCCTATAGTATAGAGTGGAGGCTCAAAGTTGGTTTGTCTAACTAAAGGCGTCATCCTTGATTATGACCTCTGACATCTAGAGAGTGCCAGAATTCCCTAGGCTGCACTTGGTCAGGAACATGCACCCTAGTGTTTCAATCTCCAAACATTAACATTTTGCCTAACAACCAAACTATTCAGATTCAGGTTCCTTTAGTAATGCCTATTTCCTCCCCCCACCCCACACAGCAAGCGGGCTGTACGCTTCATTCTCGTTAGCAGGACTAAACATCTCTGCTACACTTGGTACCAGGCTAGCCGGTTGGAGGACCCCTAATTTTCTGCCTCCTAATTCTAACAGTTGACCCATGTGTACTCACCTTCATATCCTGCTTTATCTCCCAAAGGCTGAACTCCGTTGTTCAGGCAACCACCCAGAAACACATGAATACTATCATTCTCCTCCACCAAGTCCAGTATCTGCACCTCAAGGAAAACAGCTCTGACGTGGAATGCCCACTGCTTCGAAACCCAAATGCTGAGTACAGCGCCCCTATTCAGAAGGAAGCAGCCAATCAGCAACACCCCTTTTCCTTTTATATTAAAGTAAAAGGCAAAAATGTTAGTCCAAACTGTACCATGTTGTAAGCTCCCTGCTATTTTGCAGACCTCGCTCAAAGTGAAACATTTCACAGAGGTTCAGGCGGTGAGAAACATCCTACCTAACCACCTGACCACAGGGCAGACAAAGCCCAACTAAAGAAACATCCCTGGCCTGGCACGGCGGCTCACACCTGTAATCCCAGCATTGCCGGAGGCTGAGGCGGGCAGATCACTTGAGGTCAGGAGTTCGAGATCAGCCTGGCCAACATGGCGAAACCCCATCTCTACTGAAAACACAAAAATTAGCTGGGTATGGTGGTGCGCGCCTGTAATCCCAGCTACTCAGGAGGCTGAGGTAGGAGAATCGCTTGGACCTGGGAGGTGGAGGTTGCAGTGGGCCGAGATCACGCCACTGCACTCCAGCCTGGGTGACAGAGTGAGACTCCATCTCAAAAAAAAAAAAAAGAAACATCCTTGTCATATCTTGCTGGACAAAGATCCAAGGAACACCATGATGACATCCTGCTGGAACAAGGGCCAGAACCACCTCATGATGGGAACATCTCATCGGTGTCCTGCCAGGCAGCAAGCCCTACTGCCCAGACCCCTCTGCCCCTTACCTATCCATTGCCCCAGCCTGTAAGTAGTGGTGGGCTCTGGCATTAAGCTAGTCTCCCACTTCTGTAGGGTTTATGCTGGACGTAAAACCTGCATTTGCTGTTGAGCTGACCTCTTTCTGTGTGTGTGTCTTTCTTTAACCCTTGCTTTTTCTTCAAAACCTAACAACAGTAACATATGGTACAGGTTTGTAGCCTAGGAGTCCTAGGCCATCCCATATAGCCTAGGTGTGCTGTAGGCTACACCACCTAGGTTTGTGTAAGTATACGCTATGATGTTAGCACAATGGTAAAATCACCTAATGACACTTTTCTCAAGCTCCTCACATGGCAGGCAACGCATAACTGCATATGAAAGCTCTTAAATAGGGATTAAGTTTCTAAATTAATCTCAAAAGAAAACAATCGTTATTTACTACATATGAAATGTTCTTTTTTTTTTTTTTTTAAAAAAAGGAGCAAAAGTGTTTCATTTCAGTGATAACTTAATCTGGAGCTAGAGTGTTTTATTTAACTTTCACCCCAAAGTTGCAAAGTGTTTTATTTTGAAGGTTTTCCCTGTAAAATAAATATTTTAATTCAATTTAAATAAAACCCACCAAGAAAACCTCAAGCTTTAAGAAGTCTCGCTTCCTGTGAAATGTGAGAGGAAGTCAGCACTGATTTCAGAAATCTGATTATAACAATAGATCCATCCCTAAATGAAGTGAATCTTGGAATCCCTTCCACTTTAAAACCATTACTATGCACCTTATGCCTCTGCTAGGCACTGGAATAAGATGAAGCACCTTCTTGGAGTTTACATGCTGGTAATTGTGCCAGACAGTAATAAAATACGTAAGAATGGCTGTGGGGGAAGTCAGCTGTGTTCTAATTACAGTCGCATTTCAGGACATTATTTAACATGTTGACTTTAACAGCCTAAGCCTCTTCTCCATGTGTGCACACAGGGTAGATCTCTGAAGGGTGGCGCTGTAACTTCTAGGGTAATGGCTGTGTTGAGTCAAGGCAGGATGACAGTTCAGCCTCCTCCCAGGCTAGTGCAAAGGGCTCTTCACTCGGATTAAAGCCTTCTCTCCCAGACTGAATTGTCCACCCCCAACACCCCTCCTACAGAAAATGTGGAGTCCTTGCTTATTCCCTGGCAGCCCTACCTAGTAGGGTGGTGAATTCATTATCAAACATGCAAAACATGCAACCAGAGATAACGAAAGTTTAGCGAAAACAGCAACATTTTGGAATAAATGACTGTAATGTGCATGGTGCCTGCCACCCGAACTGGCGCCCATTTTGCAGGTCAGTTGCTCTCCCTGGAAGGAAGAGTATTCTCGGATTTCACCTTGGAGGAGGAAGAGTTCAGGCTGCCAGAGCCGGACTAGCACTTCTGAAGATCCTGAGGGGAGGTCCTGTGACTTCCTTGGGAAGCTCAGCCTCGACCCCACCCCACCCCACCCCACCCCACCACCACAGGCTGCTGGAGTCCTGGGACCACCCAGGTCTTCGGCCCAAATCCTTCCTCGCTAAGGGAAGGGGAGGGGTGTTCCGGTGGGGCCAGGGTGGGAAGGGGACGTTGGGTGGGATTGTGACATAAGATCGCCCTGGTGACATGGACAGATCTGGACCGAGCCTAGTAAAGGTGGCGTAAATAAAGGTGTCATAAAGGATGGGGTGGGGCGCGCGTTTGTCAGGTTTGTCTCAGGGCTGCCAGAAAGGCTCCCGCTCAGTGCAGGAGTGTCATGTCCCAGCTGCGTTTCTGGGGCCCATGGCCCCTCTTCACATGGCAACTATTGTGGCTACTAGTCAAGGAGGCTTAGCCTCTGGAGTGGATCAAGGACCTCTAACCCCCTGCAGCCGACTGAGCCCTGGTCTTCCGGCTCATCCTATCTCCCATGGGAATCTCCCCATGCACTTACTCCCCTGGCAGAACCGGGGGCTTTGATTACCTGGGGCCCTCTGCTTCCTCGCAGATGTCAGCCCCACCCCAGAAATTGACTGAGAATTTGGTTCGGTTCCTGGACATGGATTCAGCTGGAGAGCTGCCCTGCCCCCCAGCCAGAGCAGTTCTTGGCTGCACACCAGAATCTAAATGATAGACAGACTGGACAAGAAAGGCTCCCAAAGGTGGTTCCAATGCTCAGCATCCAATGTCACCCAGCGTTACAGTTGAACCTTTGGACCTGTGACTTACCATCACTCCAGAACCCACTATGGAGGTGGTTCCAATGCTGGACTGGGATCAGAACCAGACCCTAGTTCAGCCTCCTCACCTCAAAAGTAAGGTTCAAACTGCAGATCTAGATCAGGCTGCAGATCATCAGGCAGATGAAATACTTGCTCCACCTCTAGACAGTAAGGATTCAAAAGCAGACAAGTTTATTGTTTCTCCCAAGAACACGAAGAAAGATCTAGCTCAGCGTCGGAAGCTTGCTAACATTGTTGGAACTCCACACCGATTTATATCAAAACCTCAGCAGAATGAATATTCACGTATGGATATACTGTATCCCGGCTGCCTGCCCAGAAATCTGGGTGAACCCAGATGAGCCTCCAGGACTCCCTGAGCAAGTTGGACTTTGTCAATTCCGTCTAGAACCCAAAATTCAAACTGCAGAGACCCTTGAAGACATCCAGTCCTCTTCACTCCATCAAGAAGCCCCAGCGAAGATTCCATGGCTCTCTGAGGAGGTAGAACCTTCTCTAACCCATCAGGAGGCCCCAGCTCTGCCTTCACAGTCGCTTCAGGGGGTCCACTCTTCTTCAACAGAGCAGGAGACCCCAGCACAGCAGCAACCTGCCTCTGAAGAGACTGTAGCTCCGCCATTGATACATCATGAGGTAAATGTTCCATTGAAAAGTTAGAGTGAAACTCAGCACTCATGCTTGCCCAGTGTCACAGTGAAACCTGTGGATGTGGAGCTTGTGGTAACTCCAGAGCCAGGTAAGGAACTTACATCAAGCCAGGAACAGGCCGCTGCTCAGCCTCCAGAGCACCCCGAGGAGGTGGACTTTTCCTCAACCCAATTAGAGGCCCTAGCTCAGACACTAGAGTACCCTGAGGAGACGAAACCCTCTGTAACCCAGCAAGGGACCCCAGCTGAGCCTCCAGGTCCTCCTGTAGAGGCTGAACCTTCCCCCAGTGAGCAGAAGCAGCCAGCTCAGCCTTCTGAGTTTCCTGGGGGGGTTGAACCTTCTCAGACCCAGCAGGAGGCCCCAGCTCAGCCTCCAGAGTCCTCTATGGAGAGTCTAGCTCAAACTCTACTGAATCATGAGGTATACTTCAACCTCCAGGTGAGGATCAAGCTCATTATAACTTCCCCAACATTACAGTTAAACCTGCAGATATGGAGGTTACCATAACTTCAGAGCCTACCAAGGAGGCAGAATCTACCGAATCCCAGCAGGAGGCCCCAACTCAGCCTCCAGAAAAGGTGAAACCTTCTGCAAGCCAACAGGAGGCCGCAACTGGGCCTCCAGGTCCTCCTATGGAGTGTGAACTTTCCCCCAGTGAGCAGGAGCAGCCAGCTCAGCCTTCTGAGTCTTCTGGGGAGGTTGAATCTTCTCCAGCCCAGCAGGAGGCCCCAGCTCAGCCCTCAGAACATCATGAAGTCACAGTTTCACCTCCAGGTCACCATCAAGCTCAGCATTCAGATTTTCCCAGTGTCTCTGTGAAGCCTCCAGACACGCAGCTCACCATAGCAACAGAGCCTACTGCAGAAGTGGGAACTTCTCCAGTCCACCAGGAGGCTACAGCTCAGCTCTCAGGGCCAGGTAATGATGTAGAACGTCCCACCATCCAGCACGGGGGCCCACCTCTGCCTCCAGAGTCATTGGAAGAGGCTGGACCTTCAGCAATTCAACAGACTTCAGTTCAATCTTCAGAACCTATTAATAATGAGAACCCCTCTCCAACGCAGCAGAAGGCTGCAGCTGAGCATCCACAGACCCCTGAGGAGGGTGAGTCTTCTCTAATCCAGCAAGAGGCCCCAGCTCAGACTCCAGAGCTCCCTAATGTAGTTGTAGCTCAACCTCCAGAGCATCAGGAGGTAACAGTTTCCCCTCTAAATTGTGATCAAGTTCGACCTCCAACATTTCACAATGTCACTGTTAAACCTGTGGATCACGTGGTTACCATGACTCCAGATTTCACTAATCAGGTTGCAATGTTAACCCAACAGGGGGCTCCAGCTCAGCCCTTAATGTCCCCTGAGCAGTTTCAACATTTGAAACACCAGCAAGAGATTATAATTCAGCAGCTAAATAACCCTGAAAATGATGAACTTAGTTCAATCCATCAAGAGCCCACAACTCAGCCTCCAACTCAGCTCTCCTCAGACTTTGAAAGTTCATTGAATGATGAGATGATATTTTCACCTCTAAATCTATCTTCAATATTCAGAAGTAATTCAACTTTGCCTAATACCACTGTTAAAAATGTGGATATGGAGCTTACCCTACTTACAGCAGTCACTATGGAGGTTGAACCTTCTCCAGTCCAGCAGGACAACCCTCCTATTCCTATTGAAGAGGCTGACTTTTCTCTAGCCCAGCCTGACCTCCCTTCCCCACCTCTGCATTCCCCTGAAAAGACTGAATCTCCAGTCCAGCAAGAGGCCACAGCTCAGACTTCAGATTTCCCTAAGGAGGTAGAGCCTTCTCCAGTCCAGCAAGAGTTCCCAGCTGAGCCACCAGAGCCCCCTAAGGAGGCTGAACCATCTGCAACCCAGCAGGAAGCCTCAGGTCATCCCACAAAGTGCACTGAAGAGATCAGTCCTCCACTGCAATGGGAGATAGCAGCTCAGCCATCAGAGCCACCTGAGACGGTCGAGCTATCTCCAGTCCTACAGCAGGCCCCAACTCGGCTTTTAGAGCCACCTAAAGAGGTAGAATCCTCTCCAGTCTAGCAGGCAATCTCTGCTCAGTCTTCAGACCCCCCCATGGTGATAGAACCCTCTCTGACCCAGCAGATGGTCTCATCTTTGCCTCCAGAGTTCCCTCAGGAGGTGGAACCATCTCTAACTCAGCAGGAGGTTCCAGCTCAGATTCCAGAGACCACTATGGAGGCAGAACCTTCTCTGACCCAGCAGGAGGCTACGGTTCAGACTCCAGAGCTCCCTAAGGAGGTAGAATCTTCAAGGCAGCAAATGGTCCCAGCTCAGCTTCCAGAGCCACCTAAGGAGGTTGCAGCTCAACCTCCAGCTCATTATGAGGTGACAGTTCCAACACCAGGCCAGGATCAAGCTCAGCATTCAATATTGCCCAGTGTCGCAGTTCAACCTTTGGACCTGGGGCTTACCATCATTCCAGAACCCACTATGGAGGTTGAACTTTCTCCAACCATACAGGAGACCCCAACTCAGCCTCCTAAGAAAGTTGTACCCCAACTTCTAGTATATCAAGAGGTAACAATTCCAACACCAGGTCAGGATCAAGCTCAGCATCCAATGTCACCCAGCGTTACAGTTCAACCTTTGGACCTGGGACTTACCCTCACTCCAGAACCCACTACGGAGGTTGGACATTCTACACCCCTGAAGAAGACTCTGGTTCCTCCAAAGCATCCTAAGGTGACACTTCCACATCCAGACCAGGTTCAGAACCAGCATTCACACCTGACTCAAGTCACAGTTCAACCTCTGGCCCTGGAGCTTACCATAACTACAGAACCTACTACAGAGGTTAAACCGTTTCCAACCGTGGAGGAGACCTCAACTCAGCCTCCAGACCCGGGGCTTGCCATCACTTCAGAACCCACTATAGAGATTGGACATTCCACAGCCCTGGAGAAGACTACAGCTCCTCATCCAGACCAGGTTCAGACTCTGCATCGAAGCCTGACTGAAGTCAGAGATCCACATACTGAGCTAGAACCTACTCAGGATTCATTGGTGCAGCCTGAAAGTCACGCCCAAAATAAGGCTTTAACTGCACCAGAGGAACAGAAGGCCTCCACAAGCACCAACATATGTGAGCTCTGTACCTGCGGAGATAAGACACTGTCGTGTATTGATCTCAGCCCAAAGCAGAGGCTCTGCCAAGTGCCTGTGCCAGAGCCCAACACCTACAATGGCACCTTCACCATCTTGTAAGAATCACCTTTCCTCAATTGTCTTCTGTGTCCTGCCTCACATGGCAGCCTTTTCCTGGGCGCCTTCCTGGGCCGCCTTTATCTCCCCAAGCCATCCTGACAACTGACTCTGCTTTCACTTTTCTTGTCAACTCTTCCTTCTCCTCATTCTCCTTTAATGTTAGGCCCCTTCTCCAATCTTTTGCTTGTGATTGCTCAGCAACATACATCTTAAATGTACAAACAAATTATTGAGTGAAAGAAGTGATACAGAAAATAGTATGTATAATATGATTTCATTTATATAATGTTATATAATGTTCAACATGGCAAAACTAAACTATGTTATTTATGACTGATATATAATAGGTAAAATTACATTTTATTTTATTTATTTTTGAGAAAGGGTCTGCGGTGGTGCAAACACGGCTCACTGCAGCCTGGACCTCCCATGCTAAAGCAATCCCCCCATCTCAGCCTCTCCAGTAGCTGGGACTACAGGTGCACACCAACATGCCCAGCTAATATTTAAATTTTTCTAGAGACAAGGTCCTGCTGTATTGCTCAGACTGGTCTTGAACTCCTGGGCTCAAGCAGTCCTCCTGCCTTGGCCTCCCAAAATGCTGTGATTACAAGTGTGAGCCACCGTGCCCAGCAGAACTTATTTATTTATTTATTTATTTATTTTTATTTTTATTTATTTATTTTTTTGAGACAGAGTCTCACTCTGTTACCCAGGCTGGAGTGCAGTGGTGCTATCTTGGCTCACTGCAACCTCCGTTTCCCAGGTTTAAGTGATTCTCCTGCCTCCGCCTCCTCTGAGTAGCTGGGATTACAGGCACACGCCACTACCGCCTGGGTAATTTTTGTATTTTTAGTAGAGACGGGGTTTCACCATGTTGGCCAGGCTGGCCTTAAACTCCTGACCTCAGGTGATCCACCCGCCTCAGCCTCCCAAAGTGCTGGGATTACAGGCGTGAGCCACTGCACCCGGCCAGAGCTTCATTTTAAAAGCAAGAATATTATTACAAAAGTCAGGATAGTGGTTACCTATAAGGGTTAGAGAGAGGGTTATGATTGGAAAGGGGCACACTGGGGGCTTCTGGGATCATTAATTTATTTCCTTGTTGCTGAAATGATGAGAGACGTATAATCTCCACCCTCACCGAGTTGTCATCACCCTGGAGAGGAAGGAGACAGCCAAAAGAGAGAAGTATTGTCTTGTAGACTTATTAGGTTCACACAGTATCGTCCTTCTCCAGTGTGCAAGGCGTTGTCTAAATAGGTCCAGTGAAAGCACTACAGAGTAGCCATCTTTTAAAAAAATTGTTGGCCACATTTTTAAGTTTGCAGGGGAGGGGGAATGTCTCATCCTCCAGCCCTCCTGAGCCTAGGCCCTGTGTGAGATGTGTCACCATTTCTTGGACACCATATTGAAACGAGAAACGTTCCTTTGTGCCCCTTGCAGGGCATGGGACAGGGAGAGTGACTTGGTTCTTCAGTGCCCTGCTGCTCAAACCTTTAGGGGAGCATACAGACAGGCAGGATGTGGGGCTCCGATCCCATGGCAGTGTCTAGGGGTGAATGCTTACAGCTCCTGAAGCCCCAGTGGGCATGTGTTACCGTGTGCTCTTTTAGTTTTGCCGTCTATAGGCGGCTTGTGTTAACCAGCTCAACTGGACCCTCTACCTTGTCGCCAGGACAGAGGGCTTTCTGTATCCCAGGTTCTTGCCTTGGGGTACCGGAAGAATTGGATCACACCTGGGCTTGCAGAATGAGTGCAAGATTTTATAGAGTGAAGGTAGCTCTCAGCAGATGGGGAAAGCCAGAAGGGGGTGGAGTGGGAAGGTTTTCCCCTGGAGCCAGGCTGCTGAGCAGCCCGGGCTGTCCTCCCACTGCCCCAGCCAAACTTTGCCACGTTCTGGCGGTTGGTGGCCTGCCCAGCGTGCTCCCCTCAACGCCCTCTCAATGTCCAGCTGCTTGTGTCTTCTTCCGCTGATCTGCTCCTGTCCATGTCCTTGTATGTGTGCCTGCAAGTGTCTCAGGGTTTTTATAGGCACAGGATGGGGGCGTGACAGGCCAGGGGAGGTCTTGGGAAATGCAACATTTGGGCTGGAAAATGAAAATGCCTGTCCTCACTTAGGTCCATGGGCACAGGCCTGAGGGTGGAGCCCTAGCCTGAGACCACACCCTCCTCTACCAGCACTCTCCTTCCCCAATTCTGTATCATTTAAAGGGACCACGCCCTTCCGTATCATTTCCTCCCCTGAACAGGTACATCTAACTGTTGTTAGAATATGGACAATGACCGGTCTTTTGCTGGAGCATGGATGGAGCTAGAGGCCATCATCTTCAGCAAACTAACACAGGAGCAGGAAACCACATACAGTATGTTCTCACGTAAGTGGGAGCTAAAAGATGAGAACTCATGATCACAGAGAAGGAACAACAGACACTGAGGCCTACCTGAGACTAGAGGGTGGGAGGAGGGAGAGGAGCAGAAAAAACTACTGGGTACTAGACTTAGTACCTGGTAGTGATGAAATAATCTGTACAACAAACACCTGTGACACAAGTGTACCTATATAACATACATGCACATGTATCCCATAAGTTAAAAAAAAAAAGTTAGGCCGGGCGCCGTGGCTCACACCTGTAATCCCAGCACTTTGGGAGGCCAAGGCGGGTGGATCACAAGGTCAGGAGATTGAGACCATCCTGACTACCACGGTGAAACTTCATCTATACTAAAAAAATACAAAAAAAAAAAAAAAAAAATTAGCCGGATGTGGTGGCAGGCATATGTAATCCCAGTTACTCGGGAGGCTGAGGCAGGAGAATGGCGTGAACCTGGGAGGCAGAACTTGCAGTGAGCTGAGATTGCGCCACTGCACTCCAGCCTGGACACACAGCAAGACTCTGTCTCAAAAAAAAAAAAAAAAAAAAAAAAAAGTTAAATGTGCAATGTATCCCTTAAATTTAAAAAAAAAAAAAAAAAAAAAAAAAAGGAAACAATCTGGAAAAAAAGAAAAATGATAAATTAAAAAAAAAAAAAAGAAGACAATGCTCCTAGCACCCCCATCATTCAGGAATTTCCAAGGGTTTTAGAAGCTTTGTGTTAGGAACTGGGGGCACAGACCAATATATATTTCTTCTTATGTTACACTACCCCAGATAGGAAAACAGAAATTACTCTAGCTATTTCAAACAAAAAGGGGTTGTATATAGGCAATTAGTGCTTATCACTGGAGGGGCTAGAGGTGGTGAAGGTTGGGGAGGAGGAGGTTGCACCCCTGGCTTTCAGGCTGCTTTACCACAGCTGATTTCCAGAGGGTGGAAGAAGTCAGGAAACTCGGGAAACCGCTGCTGAGGTCCTTGCAGCCCCATGGTCCCCAGGCTGGTGACTGGTGGGGGAGTATGGAGTCCAGCTGACCAGAGCCTGCACATGTGCTGCTACGGGGGAGGAAAGGATGACTTCTACCTCCTTTCCACATTCCAAATCCCACGTGACTCCATTTTATTGGCAGCACCCCGCTGGCAAGGGAGCCTTGATGTGTGCTTCCTGGGCTTCCGGCAGCTGCACAGAAAGGGGTGAAATTGGTAGGTGTTTGGGTGTCAAAGGGTTTGCAAAAGAAGAAGGCAGGGAGTCTACGGTGGAGTCACATGGTGGAGACCTAACTAAGTCAGAGGCCTGGAGAGGTGTCACTCTAGCTGGGTGGCAGGTGACACACAATCATCCCAAGTTGATTGGAGAAACACCTGGGATTGACTGGGAGTTTTTTCTAGAATGTTTTCACTGGAATGAAAGCTGAGCTGTCTGTAGGCCATATAGTATTGGAGAAAACATAGCCCTCATTGACAAAGGTTGCCAGAGAAAAGGTGTCCACAGGAAAATTCAGGGGTTTTCTTTGTTTGTTTTGGGGTTTTTTATTGGAGACAGTCTCACTCTGTCGCCTCAGGCAGTAGTGTGATCTCAACCTTCACCTTCCAGGTTCAAGTGATTCTCCTGCCTCAGCCTCCCAAGTAGCTTGGATTACAGGCACCCACCACCATACCCCGCTGATTTTTATTTTATTTTTTTGTAGAAACAGGATTTCACCATGTTGGCCAGGCTGGTCTTGAACTCCTGACCTCAAGTGATCCTCCCGCCTTGGCCTCCCAAAGTGTTGGGATTACAGGCTTGAGCCACCACACCTGGCCAGGAAATTCAGTTTCTGAAAATACACCTGTGGATCTCTAGCCTTGAACATCCTTGTATGCTGCTTTAAATGGCTGATCCTCAGTGCCTCCCTTCCAACTCACACGCTTGCTTCCCTACATCAATCTCCCAGAAAAAGGGACCTATTTTATTTATTTTCTTTTGTAGAGATGGGTCTCACCTTGTTGCCCAGGCTGGTTTTGAACTCCTGGCCTCAAGTGATCCTCTGGCCTTGGCCTCCCAAGTTACTGAGATTACAGGCGCGAGCCACCACGACAGGTGAAGCCTATATTAAGCCCTTTTATGCTCACTCTGCGGTACTGCAGAGAGGGCAGGGAGGAAGCAGAGGTGCCCCGGCGTCTTCAGCTGGAGGTGAGCAGGGCGCTGAGGGTGGGAGAGGCCGGGAGCCTGGGGATGGGAGGCAGGACCGCACCTTCACAGGGACACTGCCACCCCTATCCCGGAGGTCAGGACCTCTCGCCCAGCTCTGGCTCTGAGATCCTGGAGGAAGGGAGATGCTGTTGCTACCCAGAGCCACTCCCATTCCAGAAGAGTGAAAATCCTGAGCCTGAAGCAGAAGTGGAACCGGTTGGAGCCGAGGTTTTAAAGAATGGCGTTGGGAAGAGGGTCTGGCGCCGCCCTGTGGACTGTTCCGGCTCGCAGGGCTGAAGGCTCCGAAGACCGCGACCTGCGAACCGCGGGGAGGTTCCACGCGGATGGGGCCACAGCCCCCGCCGGAGCCCCAACACTAGCCCTGGACTTCTCCACCGACTTACGACATGAGAGCTCAATATCTCCTTATTTAACTCACTGTTGTATCAGGTCCCTGTCGCAGCCACTGGCCCTATAGCCTAATAAAGGAGCGGGTGCACGCATTGGGTTGGTGAGCTACCGCCACAGCAACGCGCGTCCTAATCAACCATCCCAAACGGCGGCTGTAATAAGGTTTTCGCAGGCTTGGGCTTCAACGCTGGGCCGGCCGCTGCGCTCTGCGGCTCCCTGAAGGCCTGCGGATCGGCCAGGGGTCTGCGTTCTTTCTGGGCCGAGGCTGAAGAAGCAGCGACTGCACCAGAAAGGCCTTCTGGGTGAAGGTGGAAGCGCACAGGGCCCGCGGAACGGCCTAAGGCATCTTCAGGCGTGGGCTTGGAATTGGCAGGCTTTCGTTTCTGCTTCATTCCATGGCTAGTGCAAGCCACGTGGGCAAGCCTGAAGCCAGGGGGTGGGAAAGTACCCTCCACCCACAAGGAAACCATGGCAAGTGGTGGGTGCACGTAGGGATGAGGAATGGGGCCAATAGTCTATCTATCCCATGAGGAGCCCTGCTTTGGGGGTTGCACACTCGGTCTGCCCTTGCAGTGGTGTCTGTCACTATGAAGACCCCGCCACAGGTCGCCATCAGGTCAGGGACCCTGACAAGGTAAGAAGCACGTCTTCCTCTGCACACAGCCCCACTCCCTTTCCCCCATGCCTAACACCACACTCCCTTCCCCCATGCCTAACACCACACTCCCTTCCCCCCATGCCTAATACCACACTCCCTTCCCCCCATGCCTAACACCACACTCCCTTCCCCCCATGCCTAACACCACACTCCCTTCCCCCCATGCCTAACACCACACTCCCTTCCCCCCATGCCTAACACCACACTCCTTTCCCCCCATACCTAACACCACACTCCCTTCCCCCCATGCCTAACACCACACTCCCTTCCCCCCATACCTAACACCACACTCCCTTCCCCACCCATGCCTAACAGAGAGAAAGGAGAGAGACAGTTCTTGAGCCCGGTTCTTCCTGCTTGAGCTTGGTGTGTCAACCAAAAGAGTCAAACTCTGTAAAATATTTGAAGGGATTTATTTTGAGCCAACTATGCATGACCAATGGCCCATGACAGCCTTCAGGCGATCCTGAGAACATGTGCCCAAGGTGATCAGGCCACAACTTAGTTTTACATGTTTCAGGGAAACATAGGACATCAATAATATATGTGACATGTAGAGTGGTTTGGTCTGGAAAGGCTGGACAACTGTAATGGGGTTGGGGAAGCAGAGGACTTCCAGGTCATAAGTAGATCCAAAGATTTTCTGATTGGCAATTGTGGAAAGAGTTAAATTATTGTCTAAAGATTTAAAATCAACAGAAAGGAATGTTTGGGTTAAGATAAGGGATTGTTGAGACCAAGGTTTTATCATGCAGGTGAAGCCTCCAGGTGACAGGCTTCAGAGAGAATAGACTGTAAATGTTTCTTATCAGACTTAAAGAGTCTGTTCTATCAGTAAGTCCAAAAGGAGGGATGGTATAATTAGGCATGGCTGGGCCCCCCTTCCCATCATGGCCTGAACTAGTTTTCAGGTTAACTTTGGAATGCCCTTTGCTGAGAGGAGAGGAGGAGTCCATTCAGATGGTTGGGTGAGCTTAGAATTTTATGTTTGGGTTTCAGCTGGCATCCAGTACCCCTTCCCCCAAGTTTGGGGCCCCTCCCAAAGGAGATAGGCCTGGGTCTCTCCTCACATCCTTGGGGGTCTCAGAACTGCAGACTCAAACCTTTTGCCTCAAGGAATCCCTTTGATGATTTGCGTAAACGCTTGGAAGGATTCAAACCTTTGGGAAGCTTGGGGGGCTGCTCTGGAGCTGAGACACACCGAGTCTATCTCCCTCCATCCCCCTTTTGTCTTGTTCTCACCCTGAGGCTGCAGGCCTCAAGCTTTTTGGCTGGATTCTTCCCAAAGCCGGTTGGGGGTGCCGGTACTGTAATCACCTGATGGGTTCTTCCTGCCTGCTGCACAGACAAAACCAATCCACTGAGACCATGGCATTGCAGTAAAGAAAGAGTAATTGACACAAGGCCGGCCACACAGGAAACAGTTATTACTCAAATTAGTCTCCTCCAAAACTTGAAGATTAGTTTTTCAAAGATAGTTTGGTGAGCAGGGTCTAGGTGTACAGGTGCTCCTGATTGGTTGGGCATGCAGACATAGGGGTATGCAAAATGGTCCTTGACTGCTGAGTCTGCTTCTGGGTGGGGGCCACGGGACTGGTTAAGTCACAAGTCTGGGTGGAGCCAGAAATGCATAAAGAAACATCTTTCCTTATGCAGATGTTGAACAGCTGTGCTTACACATTCCTTTGTAAGGACAGGGCAGTCTCCCCTAAGTTAGGGGACAGAAGTGACTCCTAGTGATGGCATTAGCTCTGCCCCTACTCTCAGATACAATGCCAGGAACTGTGAGGACCAGAGGCTCTGGAGCTGCTGGCTGGGTGTGGTCAGGGGCCAGTTATCAGCCTCTCTGAACTCCATGTCTTTAGTACTAAACAGAAGCCCCTTTTGCAAGGTGGGCCCTGGGAAGCACTGTTGGGGCCATCCCTCGTTGATGGCCTCTTCCATCTCTGGGTTTTCATGGCTTTTTCAGGAGCAGGCCTTGCCACCCTGAGTGCCCTCCATGACCACAGCTACCTTCTGAGGAAAGAGGTCTCAGGGGTCCTCTCTGCATGTAGCTGCCTGGCAGGCCTCACCTGGCTGTACATGTGAATCACCTGGGGAACATTACAAACCACTGTTGTGTTGCCCTGCCCCCCAGAGATTCCGCACCTTGTATTAACTGAGCACCTAGAGCCAGGTGTGGTGACGCACACCTGTAGTCCCAGCTACTCAGGAAGCTGAGGTGGGAGGATCCCTTGAGACCAGGAGTTCAAGATTAAGCCTGGGGAACCTATTGAGACCTCAGCTCAAAATTAATTAATTAAAAAATACTGAGCACCTACTTGATGGCCAGCATTGAATAAGGTACTGGAGTTACAGTGATCATTAAGATATAATTTTTGTCCTCGAAGAACTTCAGTCAGGTGGGAATAGGTATTTATTGAATGGAATAATAGTTCAAGAAATATCTACCAAGAGGCCACTTCTTGGAAATCCCTGTTGGGAAGAAAATTTTTATCTTTTTGATGAGCAGAGTGCAAAGTTGTCTCTTTAGATGGATGGATTTGGAAGGGAATTTAGTAATCTAGTTCCTATCCCCCAACCTCCCACTTTACAGATGCAAAAACCAAGGCCAAACAGCTAAGTTTTTTGCCCTGGAGGAGGAAAGTGGCCTCTGAAAGCCAGAAGACTCTCACATTACAGCATTCCTGCCGGTTGCTGTCAAGAGCTGCTAAGCTGTCCTCAAGTCCTGTGTCTGATGTCAAGCTAATAAAAGATTTAGGGTGCATTAGTAAAGGTATCTTAAGTCTAGATGCCTTCGAGATTAGATTCAGTCATGATGAGCAGCTAAGGATTAACAAGAAAGATTACAAATTGTTTCCAGGAATTTATTTCTTTAAACACTGATTATATATATATATAGTCTTAAGTCAAATTAACATGTTGTTTATGTTCAGCTGTTTTTGTGAGTTATCACAGTTTTGTCAATTGAAAAATAATTGATGGAAAACTAAGTCAATCTCTTTACTAAGCTTTTTACTAAGTTTACCTGCTAAGTGTGGCTCCACTACTCGCTTGCTGTGTGATCCTGGGCAAGTCATTGAACTCTTCTGACCTTCAGCTTCTTCATCTATAAAATGAAGGTAATGGTAGTACCTGCAAAGCGAGGTGCAGTATCTGCAGCGGAGCCTGAGGTCAACTGCCTGGGGTCAAGCCCCAGCTCTACACTGACCAGTGTGATGCCTTTGGACAAATTACTTGACCTCTTTGCTTGTTTCTTTATCTGAGGTCTGCTGCCAAGAACTGCAGATTCCCAGTCTGCCTTGGGTGATGGTGGGTGCCCCTACAGTCTGTACTGGTGAGGGTGGGGACAGCCCCCCACAATGGCTCTGGCCCGGAAAAAGGCAATTTTTGGGGAGGAGTGGATGGTGGCTTCTCCCCTTCCCAGGGTTCCACATCTCCCCACACCAGTACCTCAGGGAAGGGAGCTGGAAGTGGAGGTGCCAGAGGGCTTGAAACCCCTATGGGGTGGCAGGGAATGGGCAGGAGGTCCCCTGCTCTGTCCCCAGGGACCTCAGAGAGGAGAGGTGCACAGGGTGAGCCCAGGGTGGCTGAACCCCAATGAGGAGGACAACAAGAAGATCCCTGTGGGACATGGGGGAGGCTGGACCTGGGCAGTTGGTGCCAAGCAGGACTGGGGACAGAGTCGCTGGGTGGTCAAGGCAGGGGAGGAGCAGAGAATAGCTCTGGGATGGGCTGTCCCGCATTTCTTTCCTGGCCAGGGCACGGCCTGGGTGCCCAGGGCTCCCCCATCATGGCTCACAAAGCATTTTTATCAGCCCAGGCAGTGCCAGTGGTCGTAGAGCCTGCAAGATGGATATTATCCTGCCCATTTAACAGCAGGGAAAGCCCAGGACAAGTGGCTTGCCTGAGGCCACCCAGTGTTCTCCACAGCCCCGACCCCCCTTCTGTCTGGGCTCCAATCTACTCTGTAAGCACTGCGTTGGTCCAGGACAAGTGGGGAGGGAAGCAGCATAGGATGTGTGCATACATGTACGTGTATGTGTATGTGAGAGTGTGTACGAGTGTGTGTGTATTTGAGTGTGTGTCTGTGTTTGTGAGTGTATGTGTGTGTCCAAGAGTGTGTGTCCAAGAGTGTCTGTGAGTGTATATGTGTGTATGTGTATGCGTGTATGTGTGTACATATAAGTGTGTGTGTGGTGTATGTGTGTATCTGTGTGTGTGTACATGAATGGGTAAATGTGAGTGTATGAGTGTTATATATGTGTGCACTTGAGTGTGTGTGTCTGAGTGTGTATGTGAGTGTGTAGGTGTATGTGTGTATGTGTATATGTGTGTGTGTCTGTATATGTACGTGTGTCTGAGTGTGTAGTGTGTATATATGAGTGTGAGAGTGTGTGTATGTGTGTATTTGAGTGTGAGTGCCTGTCTCTGTGTATGTGAGTGTATGTAGGGATATGTATGTGTGTGTATATGTGAGTGTGTGAGGGTGGTGTGTGTATTTGAGTGTGTGTGTGAGTGTGTGTAGGGGTGTGTGTATATGTGAGTGTGTGTGTATGAGTGTGTCTATATATGTGTGTGTGTCTGAGTGTGCATGTGTATGTAGGTATATGAGTGTGTATGTGTGTGTATATGAGAATGTGTGTATGTGAGTGTGTGTGCGTATGTGAGTGTGTGTAGGGTGTGTGTGTGTATATGTGAGAGTGGGTGTGTATGTGTGTGTGTCTGTATATGTGAGTGTGTGCACGCATGCAATGTGTATGTATATGTACAGTTCTCCTCCAGGTCACTAGTTCAAGCGGGGACACTCCTCTAATCTGTCTCCAAAGAGCAACTCAAGTGCCTCATGTGGTCCCCAGGGCGTCTAACTGGGTCTGCTTTGTGCTTTGATCCCCTCTTCAACTCCTGCTGTCCAGAAGCTTCCTGCACTCCCTCACCCACTCCTTCATCAATCTCTGCCCTGTCCAGGGTCTATAGGGACACTTCAAATTGTGGTTGGTTTGTAGGGGGGCTTCAGCAATAGACATTGGGTCATTGGGGTGGTTAGCAGGACTCCCTCTACTCCGAGTTTGCACTGACTTTTAAAAATTATTATTATTACTACTATTACTATTACTCTTACTGAGATATTGGGGTATCCCTATGTTGCCCAGGCTGGTCTTGAGCTCCTGAGCTTAAGGGGTCCTCCTGCCTCAGTCTCCTGAGTAGCTGGGACTACAGGCATGCACCCCACACCCCGATGCACCGACTTTTGCAAGCTCTTCTCCACTTTGGCAATGGGCCACCTGTTACTGGTCCCTCACGTGGTGCCCATATCAAAGCCCTTGGCACTTCAGTGGAGGCACTGGAGGGAGAGGAGGAAAAGAGAAGTGGGTGGCACAGATGGATGTGGGCAAGGTGCCAGTAAAGAGTGTGTGGGCAGCGAGAAGAGGACATGCTGTCTGTAACAGATACCTGGAGCTCCAGAAGCCCTGGGGTGGATCCTGCCTTCTGCAGGAGAACCTGAGGTCAGCCAAGACACATCAGACAGCCAGAGATAAGGACTAACCACCCACAGCCCACTGGCACCTAGCTAGAGCCTGCCTAGACCTACTCCCAGAATGGAACTGCATTTATGGAACACCTTCTGTGTGCCTGGCACGTGGCAGCCCCTCTACCTCCATCCTCTCCCAAAGTTGTTATCCCCATTATACAAATGAGGAAATTGAGGCTTGGAAAGGTTATTTAACTGGCCTAAGACACACATACGATGGGGTTGAGCCAGGATTTCAACACAAAATTGCCTGGTTCCAGAACTTCCCACCCCAATAGGGAAGTGGCCAGACTAAAATCAAGAGGCAAGGCAAAGTGTAATTGTTGGGCCAGGTGGAGGAACAGATGCTGCTTCCAAGAGAGGTTCTGGGGCTCTGCTCTCTAGAAAGGCAATCTGACATGAATGCGGGCCAGGCTGGTGGTAGTGGTAGTGGTAGTGGTAGTGGTGGAGGGGGCTTCAATTTCTGTCTTGAGGTTGCGTGATGAGCAAGAGGCCAGGAAATTTGGTCCTTCCCGGAGGCCTCGGTTTAGTCCTGGTGGGAAGGCAAAGCTGTCTGGATCCATTCCTGTTTGGATGCCCTGTTGAGGCAGGGACTAGGGAGGGCGGCACAGCTTTTCCTTTAGAACAGTGGTTTCCAAAGTGGGTGTGCACCTAGGGGTGTGCAAGATGGTCCTTTTGGTATGGGAAGACAAAATTGGAATTTCTATTTATAGTTAAAAAATTAATCCTGGCTTGGTGCAGTGACTCACACCTGTAATCCCAACACGTTGGGAGGCTGAAGCAAGTGGATCACTTGAGCCCAGGAGTTTAAGGCCAGCCTGGGCAACATGGCAAGACTCTATCTCTATAAAAAAATTTTAAAAAATTATCCAGGTGTGGTGGCACGCAGCTATGGTCCCAGCTACTCTGGAGGCTGAGGCAGGAGGATCGTTTGAGCCTGGGAGGTCCAGGCTGCAGTGAGCTATGATCACGCTACTGCACTCCAGCCTGGGCAACAAAGTAAGACCGTGTCTCAAAATATATTTATTTATTTATAAATAAATAAAAATAAAAATCCCTACGTGTGTGATTTCTAATATTCATACTAATTAATTGACTAACAAATATAGTTTATAGACAAATATTTATATAATTTTATGTAGTCCATTAAGGGCTCTACATTTACTTTTTTGTGTGTGTGTGTGTGTGACAGAGTCTGTCGCCCAGGCTGGAGTGCAGTGGCACAATCATGGCTTACTGCAACCTGGGCCTCCCAGGTTCAGGCGATTCTCCTGCCTCAGCCTCCAGAGTAGCTGGAATTACAGGTGCCTGCCACCACACCCGGCTAATTTTTGCATTTTTAGTAGAGACGGTTTCATCATATTGGCCAGGCTGGTCTTGAACTTCTGAACTCACATGATCTGCCTGCCTCGGCCTCCCAAAGTGTTGGGATTACAGGCATGAGCCACGGCACCCCACCCAAATTTTTCTCTTTTCCTTACTGAGAAGTATAGTCCATAAATAAGGTTTCCAGAACTAAGCAGCCGCGAGTCGCAGGTGTGGAGGCGAACCACGGCAGAGGGTAGGTGTAGATAGACTAGGGATAGCTGTTGGTGGCCCCTGCTGGTCATTATAGGAAGTGCAACATCACTCAGTGCAAAGCCTTATCTGCTGAAAATTTGTAACACTCTTGAGTTTTACTTTTCTCTGTGCCTTGACTCCCAAAACTCTGGGCTGAACACCACCATAGAAAAATCTTGATTTTGGGGGAAGGAGAGATACTACCTGCACCCTTTTGACCTCTGAGGCTGAGGCAAGGAGGAAAGCAGAGCTAATTACAGACCCCAGAGAAGGAGGACTCATTCCCCTCTTGAGGTAGTGGGCAGCCCTTAACTGCTAGGGGATGCATTGCCCAACCGCAAACCTGCTTCCCTTCCCAGCTACTCCATTGCCAACCATTAGCACCTCTATTCCTTTGGGGAACAGCTTAGGACACACTGCACCTTTATTATGGCATTCAGCTGTGCTACCAAGAAGCGCTTTTTGTATCTATGTAACACAGCCCTTCCTGACTTCAACCCCAGACTGTGAACTCTAGGAGGTCATGGCCTGTATCTATCTCAGTATCACAGAAAATGGTACCTTGCCTGGCACAGAAGAGGAGCATCTTATTCTGCATCAAGAAATGTTTCTTCTCTTTCTGTAACTGCACAAGGCTGTTGTGAGAATGAAACAATTTGTCAATTGTAAGGTCCTGAACAGATGTGAGAGGCTGGCATTCTGCAAGGCCTTTATTAGAGAGATACTTGTTGACTGACAAATGCAGCAGGGCAGCCGCTAAGAATAATGAGTTGGGCTCCACCTCCCCAGGTGGGCCAGAATCTGAGATCCCAGCCTGTCCTCAGTATCCTAAATAGAATGGAAGGTTTGCTGTGGGTTACTGATTGAGAACTAATTAATATCTTGTAGAGATTCAAATCCTTTCTCTTCCCAAATACAAATAGCTGCGTGATTTCCAGCCCAGAGGTGGACAGGTGAGAGTGGAGGGTAGCCTTTATAATGGAAAGGGGAATTCTTCCTGAATTCAATTAGAAGGATTTTCTAGGCTGGGTGTAGTGGCTCATGCCTAAAATCCCAGCACTTTGGGAGGCTGAGGCAGGCAGATCACCTGAGGTCAGGAGTTCGAGACCAGCCTGACCAACATGGAGAAACCCTGTCTCAACTAAAAATACAAAATTAGCCAGGCGTGGTGGCGCATGCCTGTAATCCCAGCTACTTGGGAAGTTGAGGCAGGAGAATCGCTTGAATCCGGGAGGCAGAGTTTGCGGTGAGCTGAGATCGTGCCATTGTACCCCAGCCTGGGCAACAAGAGTGGAACTCTGTCTCAAAAAAAAAAAAAAAAAGAAAAAAGAAAAAAAAAAAAAGAAGGATTTTCTAGCTTGCAGGTAGAGGAGAGAGCTGCAAGCAATGTGCTCCAGGAACCCTCTTTGTTTAGAGACCAAGGCCTGTAATTCCTGTCAAAGCTATCTGGGGTCGATAACTTTCTTCTCTCAGTAAAAGCCGGGGGCACCTAAACAATGTGGTTTTCAGAAGTTTGGCCGCCTCTGTGGCTTTTCCCTATATCCAAACTTATACCCTTGGAATTCAGGGGAGAGCTGAGTCTTGGGACCTAGGGACTAGTTCCCTGCTTTCGGGATAGATTCCCATATTTGAGATTTCCAAGCAAGCTTCCAGGATGTAATCCATTTCTTTTCTTTTTGTTTCTTTTGAGACAGGATCTCACACTGTTGCCCAGGCTGGAGTGCGGTGTTGCAATCTCGGCTCACTGCAGCCTCAGCTTCCCAAGTAGCTGGGACTACAGGCGCGCGCTGCCACGCCCAGCTAATTTTGTTTATTTTATCTTTTGTAGCGATGGGGTTTCACTAGGTTGCTTAGGCTAGCCTCGAACTCCTAGGCTCAACCGATGCTCCCGCCTCGGACTCCCAAAGTGTTGGGATTACAGGAGTGAGCCACCGCGCCCGGCCAAAGATGCAGTTCATTTATGATCTTAGGAATCCAGTTAGCAAGGAAGAGGGATGACTCCCACATCTTGCTGAGGGTAACTGGACGGGGTGACGGAACGCCGAGGTCGGATAAGTAGCGTAGCTGACCCCAAATGCCAGGCGCACTGCACAGAGCCTCCCGTATTTGGAGGCCCAGTATCTTTTACGAGCAGATCTGGGGTGGAGCCGGAGGCTAGGCGAAGGCGGGCCAGTGGGCTTAACCCTTTATTTACTTCTTGGGGCTGGGATTCTGAGGAAGGCTAGCCAGTTACTTCTTTATTCCATAGACAGGGAAATAGAACAGGCCTCCCTCACCCAGACCTAAAATAGGCTCTCGAATCCTTTCACGAAGACATTTCCTCTTTTTTGCAAATTTTCTGGAAAGTCTGGAATCCAGATACCCACCCTCCGAGTCCTTAAAAAGCTGTCCCTGATCCCGAGGCCTTCTGGGGCTGGTATCCTGCTTCCTGGGAGATAGTCTTCCTGTTCCTTTTCTCAATATGGAAGCAGGATAACCAGGAAAGGTGAGGCACGTCTGGAACTAGAACGCGGGTCTAAGCCAAGAGGGGTGGGCGGAGTAATCAAGCCGGTCTCATTCGGCACTTTAACCATCGCCCTTTTAAGGGGGAGCCGAGGGACACCAGCGGGTACCGGTACCAGTCCTGCCTCCCTAGCCCGTCCCAGTGGGACGGCGTCGTGGTCTGTGCGGTGTCTTCCAAACCACTACCTGGCTGCCCGCGTACCAGCTGCTGGGAAAGACTACTTCCTCCGAGTTGTGCCGGCCTCCGCGTTCTTCTCCCGTCCCCTCTCGCCAGGCCTCCGCCCCCTCGCGGAGAGGCCTTGCCGCTTTAAGAGCCGGGCTAGCGATTGACAAGCAATAAACGGTGAGCGCCCGGCTGCGCTGGAGCTGCGCGGAGCTAGGGGCTCCCCGGGGCGCAGGTAGGCGTCCCCCGGCCCCCTGGCCACCACCCACCCCAAGACCTCAGCCTCCTTTTCGTCCTGGCACGGCACTTAGGACCCTATTCACTGGGTTTAAACTCCACAGGCCCCTTTCACCCAGGCCCGTTCCCTCCCTCTCCACCCGCCCCCGCCCCTGGGCCCTCTTTCTGGGGTGCTAGTTGGGAGAACCAAGGCCCGCTGCCCATTGACATTGGTCCGCGCCCCTGCGGTAGGGGCTCCAAAGTGGCTTCAGGCACCAAGGTGGTGAGCTGTGAGGGGCCCGGGTATCCGCGCGGCCTCCCCGGGGTCTGTGCGGGCTGGGGGGACTTGGAAGCCCGGCATTACGTAAGAACCGTGCTGTTAGCGCTTCCGGGGGTTGGGGAGAGAAACAGAGGTTGCGCTTTGTCCCGGTGGCCCCCGGTCCCCCTAGGCGGCTAACACCACAATCTTCACTGGGAGGGGGTCCCCAGAAGGGGCGCGCTGCTTCTTCCGCTTCCCAGGCTGTATGTAGCAGGGCGGGTCGGGAGCCAGGGTTAGGGTCTGGAGACTTGGGAGGGGACCAGTGCCAGAAGCGAAGAGCCAGGGTTAGAAAGTTAGGTCAATTAAGCGGGGGTGTGTGTGGGGGGGATAAGGACGGGTTGGGGGTTGGTGGCTGGGGCAGTCATTTAGTGACCTCATCCCTGGTCTCCGGCGGGCGCGCATGCAGAGAGAGCCTTCTTTGATGGCTCGCAACACGCCCCCCTCCCCCAGGTCCTAGCGCCCAGTGTGTTAGGGCTGGGTCCGCTGGGGCAGGAGTGATCCGATTGTCCAAGCATGCACGTCCGCCTGGCCTTTCGACCCCATCCTCTGACCCTCAGTTCTGTCCAACCCTCCCCGCGACCTCTTGCTCTTCAAAGCGCCTTTGTCAGACCTTTCTTCTTCGCACCTCTTTGTATGTGTACGGATGGAGGGATGGGTGGGAGGTTGGAAGAAACCTCTCCCTTTTACTGCTGGTCCCCTCGCCTACGGACACTTTGGGTGATGGGGATATCTCGGAGGCAGAGCTGAGAGGGCATCTGGGCCCAGGCTTTTGGAAGCCGAGGTGCAGGTTCCCAGATGCCTGGGTGCAGGACCTTGGCACGGAGCCAGGCTAGCTTGCCTGGCACTGCCGTTCTCTTGTGGGCACAGCCAGGCCCCGCCCTCTCAGCGGCTTGGACAGGCTTGGGGGAGCAAAGCCAGCCGATGCTGTGGGAACCGACTCCCCGGGAGAAAGCCCAGGTAGGCTGGGCAAGACTTCTGAGCGCAGGGATTTCATACATGATTCTCCCTGCCTTTTCCCACCCTCCTCGCTCTAGGGAAGGAGGACTTCTGGAGTCAAGAGTCTCTGACCTTCTGAGGGAGAGCAGCAGCAGCCAGAAGGCTCCAGGTCATCAAGGCCTGGGGCAGTGAGGGAAGGGATCCCTCCTCCCTGCTCTCTAGAAGTAGAGATTGGCACCAGAGGCACGGGCCAGCACAGTGGATCCTGGGCATTTCTTCCAGCCTGGGTGTGGCCTGAATAGGGGTGCCCTTCCCCTCGCTGAAAGCACCTTTCTTCCATGTCCTCAGGGGCAGAGCCGGGAGGAAAGGGAACCATCCCCCTCACTTTTGTAATTTCTGTCACCTGAGCTCAGGTGACCAGCTCAGGCCTGAGAGAGGAATGGGAGCAGAGAGGGTTTTATTGAAATCAGGTACGAGTCCTCTGGGAAGAATCCTCTTTGGGGGCAGGTGGAGTTGCTGTGGTTCCCACATCCCCAGGACTCAGCAGGCATTCAGTCCTAAAGTGGGCACTGCCAGATGCTTCCCCCCACTCCCCACCCCTGCTGTGAGCCACTGCCTCCTGTTGTCATGGCAACTAGGAATTAGGGTTTTATCCAGCAGCACATGCCCAGAAAGGCAAAGGGAAGAAGGGTGGGGGGTAACCCCCTGCCCTCTCCTGGGAGAACGAGGGAGCCCATCCTAGCCTGGGGAGGCCCTGGAATGGAAACTGGGGCTGTAGACTCCATGCCTGGTTCTGCCCAGAGCACTTGGTCTCCTTGTGCCAGCTCTGAGCTAAGAAAGGGAGAGAGGAGAGAGAGCCAGCCAGAGGGGCCATGGAGAGGTACATGTAACTTCTGTCAGCCCCCCAGATAAATGTCTGTGAAACATCGACGCTTTGGTAGGCCTAGGTTCCAGAAGCAAATAAAATCAATGTGGTTCTGGCTCTCAGGGAACCTACAGTCTGGGAGTACTCGTGTTTTCTACTTTGACTCAAATTCTGGACTCTTCCATTATTTTTTTAAAAGACAAGTTCTTGCTCTGTTGCCCAGGCTGGAGTACAGTGGCGCAATCATGGTTCACCACAGCCTCGACCTCCTGGGCTCAAGAGATCCCCCTGCCTCAGTCCCACAAGTAGCTGGGATCATAGGCACGCACTGCCACACCTGGATAATTTTTAAATTTTTTGTAGAGATGGTGGTCTTGCCATGTTGCCCAGGTGGGTCTCAAACTCCTGGGCTCAGGTGATTCTCGTGCCTCAGCCTCCTAAAGTGCTGGGATTATAGGCGTGAGCCACCTTGCTCAGCCAAATTATGTTCTTACCCTCTAAAAATTCTACTTGTTCCTTCTTCAAACAAACAAACAAAAAAGACAGCAGGAAGAAACACTTTATTTATATACTTATTTTTGAGTCATAAAACCTGGATTTTCATTCTAGCTCTCCTTATTAGCTTTGTGATCTTGGGAAAATCAGTTAACCTCCTTTATCCTCCATGGTCTCCTCCTCCTCAGAGAAATAGGCTTGTAATACCTGCTCTTCCTGCTTCCCAGGACTGTTGGAATCATTGTTGTTCTCCAACCCCCACTTTCTGGGCAGCACCTTCTCCCCTACCTTGCTGACTGGTCCTGAAGGGGAGGCTCTTCCTATTCCCTTCCCCATTGCTTTGCCCTTGTATCCACTCATCCTCCTCTCTCCCCTCTCCAGGAGAGACGT